>NW_024470328.1:0-345514 GCF_900496995.4 Aquila chrysaetos chrysaetos | reverse complement strand
CAAGTTTGGTGGCCTTCTACGACTGCCTTAAGGCGTTGGTGGATAAGGGAAGAATATTGGACGTTATCTACCTGGCCTTGGGCAAAGCATTTGACAGTGTCTGGCACAACACGCTTGTCTCTTAATTGGAGGGACATGGATTTGACAGATGGAGCACTCGGTGGATAAGGAATTGGCTGGAGGGTTGCACTCAAAGAGTTGTGGTCAAAGGCTCTATGTCCAAGTAGAAAGCAGTGATGAGTGGCGTTCCTCAGGAGTCAGTATTGGCACCAGCGCTATTTAAACTCTTTGTTGGCGACATGGACAGTGGGACTGAGCGGACCATCAGCAAGTTTGCTGACGACATCAAGCTGTGTGGTGTGGTTGACACGCTGGAGGGAACAGTTGCCATCCAGTGGGACCCTGACAGGCGGGCCCGTGCAAATCTTGTGAAGTTCAACAAGGCCAAGTGCAAGGTCCAGCACGTGCATCACGTCAATCCCAAGTACAAATACAGGCTGGGCCTTGAGTGGATTGAGAGCAGCCCTGAAGAGAAGGACTTGGGAGTGCTGATTGAGAAGCAGCTCAACATGACACGGCAATGTGAGCTCGCAGCCAGAAATCCAACCATATCCTTCACGGCATCAAAAGAAGCATGACCAGCAAGTCAAGGGAGGTGACTCTCCCCCTCTACTCTGCTCTCGTAAGACCCCACCTGGAGTACTGCATTCAGCTCTGGGGCCCCCAACATAAGAAGGACCTGTTGGAGAGAGTCCAGAGAAGGGCCAAGAGGATGATCAGAGGATCACCTCTCCTATGAAGACAGGCTGAGAGAGTTGAGGTTGTTCAGCCTGGAGGAGAGAAAGCTCTGGGGAGAACTTAGAGCAGCCTCCCAGTACCTAAAGGAGGCCTACAAGAAAGGTGGAGAGGGATTTTTTTCCAAGGGCATGTAGTGATAGGACAAGGTGTTGTTGGTGGTGATTTTTTTACATGTGATAATGTTGTCATCCCCTTTCTAATTCACTGTCTGCTTTGCTTTTCTGACCGAGTGGCTCTGTAAAGGAGGACCTGTGCTCCATGTGTGTTTAAACAAAATAAAGGGCCCTGCAGAGAGGTGGGGTTTTTTTCCCTGGGATCCTTCCTTCAAGGCCTTTTTGGACCTGCAGGGACCGTTCCTGTGTGCATAGGTGGAGGGGAAAAGAGTCCCTCCGGCATGGCAGCACTGCCAGGGAGAACCAGCATTTCTCTTTCCACTTCCACACCCTCTTTGAGATCCCTTGCGGTGGTGTAAGGCCTGAGTGCTCTGGCAGATTAGTCACCCTCCTGCTGTGTGCTGGTCCTGTGACTGCAGGCAGGGACAGGCAACGGGCACTTGTGTGACAGAGCTGGCTTCCATAACAGCGTTTCCATAAAGAAAGGTGATCTCCTCAGGGCAGTGCCTGAAGGCTTAGGTCTTTTTCCAAAGGGTCTGCCCTGTGCCCGTTTTCGCTGGACACCCTGGGGAAGCTGCCCCAGGGCAATCATCCTCAACTAGCCCCTCATAACCACCATTTCCAGCACTGGCCTGTCACCCCAACTTGGAGAGGTTCTTTGTCCCTCCATGAAAGGACACTGAATGAGTAGGTCAAAAGTCCATGTTTGCATTGTACAGAGGAGATGTAAGCATGCACAACATGTACGTGAAGCGAAATGAACCCGAGTGAGCACAACCACCATCAGCTATACCTAGGGGTTCCATGAAGGCTTGTGGCACAGACAGTGCCTCAAGGTCACTTCACGTTGGGAGTAACATCCATGGGAAACCGCCTGAATGCAGCACTGGGATGTGCTTCCTGGAACTGAGGTCCCTGTGTCCATTCCTCATCACAACGGGGCATCTCAGAGGAGCGCAGAGCAGGGTGATACACCGCCGAGCTGAGGTGCTTCCCAGCCTCTGGGAGTGGCAACAGGAGGCCAGAGAGACACTATGATTCCTGCAGTGCGCTGCCTCTGTGAGTGGTGGGGAAAGACTGTGTCTCTGAGCATCCCTGGGTGCCTAAGGAGTCCACGAGACCAACTCAGGTGTGGATGCCTAACAGAACCATGACATTTCTGTGCGTGATTCCAGGAACAATCCCCATTGGCCCAGTGAGATTCATCTCAGCTGCCTTGGACAGGCTCACTGCAAGTGCTCCTGTCTGCTACGTCACCCTTACCAGTGGTTCTGGATTGTGCTCTCAAAAGCGCCAGAGCAATCAGAGAGGTTCTGGGGTCCTTGGAAAAGGCAGACGTCAAACCCATCTTCAGGAAGGGCAGGAAAGAGAACTGGGAGAATGACAGGCTGCTCAGCCTACCTCCGTCCCTGGGAAGGGGGTGGGACATGTCCTGCAGCCATTTCCAGGCACTTGAAGGACAAGAAAGGGATTGCTGAATCAAAATGGGCAAAGAAAAGAAAGGCATGGTGTGTACATGGAATCTTGTAAGGCCTTTGACATGGTCTCCCATGGTGTCCTTATAGCGAGATTAATGCTGTCTGGGATAGAACTGGACGTTGGCTGGGAAGTTGGCTGGATGATCAAGCCCTGTGTCAGTGGTACAAAGTCCTCTGTGCAGCCAGTTACTAGCAGCATCCCTCAGTGACCAGCACTTGGGCCAACACGGTTGAACGTCTTTATTATCGCCCTGTATCATGTGATGGAGTGCACTTTCAGCTCCTGTGAGGATGATACAAAGCTCGGCAGATGCCTTGAACAACCTCACCTGGTTCACCCTGCCTTGAGCAGAAGAGTGAGGCAAGATGAAGTTCAGGGCTCTCTTCAAGCCTAAGCTATTCTATGATTCACTGAATCTTTCCCTTGGAGAGGATTTTGAAGACAGAATAGGCAGAGGAAGAAAAAAAGAGACAGAAGAGATACAAAGTGTGTCAACATAAATACAGGAGTTCCTGTGAAGAATGTTTCTCCACTGAAATCGTTAGTGGAAAATATATTTGAGAAATTTGTTAAAACAAGCATACTTTTATCTGGTCAGGTCCTGGGCCATAAGGAGCATGATGGATGGGAATGGTATTATGAGGTCAATTCTGTCTGAAAAACTCATAATGCAGTAGGAAGGCAATGGCTGTGAAGGGGACTGTGAGGTCAGGTCTGTCTGTGGAGGTGATAGGCCAGCAGCAGGAACGTGGCTGGGAAAGTTCCTCTGCCAAAGCACCCCATAGGCCTTATCCACCAAGAGGGCTTGCATATGGGTTGTCATGTCCATTCCACCTGACTACATGATGGGACAGCAGCAGGCACATGGTCATGTCTATCCGAGAACCTGAAAGGCCAGCAGCTGTCATGTGATTTAGAAGATCATGGTGAAGTTCCTTCTCTCTGGCCAGGTGAAAGACCACAAGAAGGCTAACTGCTTGGGTTCCCTGCTTGAAGAGTAGTTTCTGAGATGGTTGAGCTTTCCTTGGTAGTAGGGAAAAGCAGGAGAGAGAAAAAGAATGCCACAAAGTGGAACTTGGCAGGTGGGGACTGGATGTGAGGAGGAAGAAATGTCACTCGAAGGGTAGTGCTGTGGTGCAAGAGGTCACCCAGAGGGAGTCTGGGTCAGCCCATGGCTTTGTGTTTCAAAGAACAGCCAGTGAGGGTGGAGATACATCAGTGAAGGTGCGGAATTGCTGAGTGAGAGCAAGGTGGGGAAATGAGATGGGTATCTACAGCCTGCAGGGAAAGAGGTGCAGGTGTGGGACAGTGTGGTGCAGCCTGCAGTGGAGATGGCAAAGGGTGCTGGCAAGGCTGGAAGGCACCAACAGAACCCAGATCTTTGTCCCCTTGGCTGTGGCAGTAGTCTCTGCCACCAAGGCCTATGAGAAGACATGTTGTCCTCATGGCATTGGGCTTTGTTGCATCCTTGGAACCCCCTGGGGAAGCTGGAAGTTGTTGCACCATTGCTGTCCTTCCCTCAGCCTTGCACATCCCGCATCCCACAGTCCCAGGAGAAGCCCTGAGCTGTGTGTGAGGGACAGGATCCCTTTCCCGTTGGCTTGAGGTCAGGGCTTGGCCTTTGTGCTTCATAAAGCAAAGCCAGAGTTTTCTCAGCATCAGAGCCACCTGCACAGTGCCTTGGCCTACCTGGAATCACAGCCTCCAATTATCTGCTCTAAGGAGTCCATGGGGAGGCTTTGTCAGTAATGACCCTCAGTGGGGGCCACTAATGCTGCAAGGTACTTCAGGTGTTTGCTTTTGAAAGGTTTCCTCAGCCTCTTCCCAGTACCTGAGCTTCATGGACTCAGCCCCAAAGACACCATGGGCTCATTAAAATCCCAAAAGCCCTAACAAGCCATGACTCTTCCATCATTTTCTTCAGTTAGTGAAGACTTGTGTAGGTAATCAGAGAGGTTTCAGGAAGGTAGGTAAAGAGGATGTTTTCAATGAGCACTTTGAAGAAGTGTTAGAAGAATTCTCCAGTTGATATTGATGCAGTGTCTACTAAGGAGGTGTGGACATACAGGAAAAGCAGTCCTCTGAGGCTAGACACAGCATGGACAACCTTCCTCCTCACCTCTCCAACACAGCTATTTCACTCATTGGCCCCTTGGGAATTACATCACTTTTCTTTACATCAGACTTCTCCACTAATGCCTGCCCCTGATTGTTACAGCTTCTTTGCTGGAAATCCTACCTGCTTTCCTGAGGGAACTGGATGTAAAAAAGGCACAGAGGGTCTTTTTTTTTTTTTAACTGGGGGAAAGAAAATAAAGATAAAACACAATAGAAGTTAATCAACAATAAAACACACTTGTCAGCTGCATGGTTAGTTTAGGCAACTTCCAATGAAGTCCATCGCCACAACTGAAGAGTTGCCGGTAGGGACTATGAAAGACAGTGAGGCTTTACCTCCCTGAAGTTCAAAGTAGGGTGATAAGTGAGAGGGATCTGAATGATCAAAGGGTAAGAGGAGGAAGGCCTCTGAAGAACAATGGGAAGTGCACATGTCCAGATAGGCTTCTGAAGAGAAGACTTCAGACATGGTGAGTTTAATAATGACTGTCCTGGTTTCAGCTGGGATAGAGTTAATTGTCTTCCTAGTAGCTGGTACAGTGCTATGTTTTTGAGTTAGGTATGAGAAGAATGTCGGTAACGCTGATGTTTTCAGTTGTTGCTAAGTAATGTTTAGTCTAATGTCAAGGATTTTTCAGCTTCTCATGCCCAGCCAGCGAGAAAGCTGGAGGGGCACAAGAAGTTGGTACAGGACAGAGCCAGGGCAGCTGACCCAAAATGGCCAACGGGGTATTCCATACCATGTGACATCACATCTAGTATATCAGCTGGGGGGAGTGGGGGCAGGGGATCGGTGCTCGGGGATTAACTGGGTGTCGATCGGTCGGTGGTGAGCAACTGCACTGTGCATCATTTGTATATTCCAATGCTTTCATTATTACTGCTGTCATTTTATTAGTGTTATCATTATCATTATTAGTTTCTTCTTTTCTGTTCTATTAAACCGTTCTTATCTCAACCCATGAGTTTTATTTCTTTTCCCAATTTTCTCCCCTTCCCACTGGGTGGAGGGGAGGTGAGAGAGCGGCTGTGTGGTGCTTAGTTGCTGGCTGGGGTTAAACCACAACAGGACAGATAGCAGCACCAGGAAGGTTAGGGAGGTTAAATCCACAGCATAATCGAGAGAGTACTGGCAGGGCAAGCACAGGGTAAGGTCAATATTTCTTCTCCTACAATTAATACACATTCTGAAAATTCATATTTTAGCAGGATAGAAATTCCATGCTGGAATTTCTTGAAAGTATTGAATCGTTTCAGCTGATGAAAAAGTGTGGTTTTAATAGTTTCTTTTGAAGTATTTGGAGCAGTCTCAGGTTTTCAGGCAGAGCTCTATGGTCTGGCCATAAGCACCCAGTGCAAACCTGTAGAGGCTGCAGTGTATATATGAGGTGTGTATATATATATATATATATATATATAACTGCCCAGGACTGGCAGTTATCAGAGAAGACTGATGAAGCCACATCTCTTCCATCATTTACATCTAGTCTTCAAGACGTGTACACTTAATTAGAGAAGTTTCAAGAGTGAAGTTGCAGAGGAAGGTGCGTAAACAGCACTTTGAAGAATTGATAGAATTCCCCAACTGATATTGGTGCAGAGTATCTCCTAAGGAGGCGTGGACACGTAGCAATAGCAGACTCCTTGAGGTTCATCACTGTATGGACAACCTTGCTCCTCACCTTCCCAACCCTGCCACATCACTGTGTTTGTATGGTTGGCTATGTTCATGGAAAATATATCTCCATATGACACACACAGGGTTTAGATCCCACCCAGAGCAGGCCTGAGAATTGCAGCCTATCCAGAAGTTGACCTGGGATCCCCTCAACTCCCCAGTTACCCCAGAAACAGACAAACACACACACACCCCCTAATGGGTCCAGCATGGACTATTCTGGAGCTTGGAGATGATAGAATCACAGAATATCTCAAGTTGGAAGTGACCCATAAGGATTTTCTCACAAGAAAACAACTCTTTTCATGATCTCTACAGTCAAACAGAAACAATGTTCTCATGAGAACTTCTTGATGCAAGGCTAGGCAGGAGGCGTAAGGGCCGGTACTGAGTGGGAGCTGCCTGCAGGCTCCTTGAGGCAATGAGCTCCTGTGGCTGTCCAGCGGCCAAGGGATCCATGCAGCACAGCACAGGTGTGAAGGCCAGGCTCTACATGCAGCGCAGCACAGCTCCCTGCACAATGGTCAGGATGAGCACTCAGGTTTCCCTGTTAGAAGTCTGTGCTCCATCCTGGTGCCACAGCTGAGCTGCTGCAGCCCAAAGGTGCACAGGCAGGAGGAGGTGGCTCACAGGCAGGAGGAGCTGGAGCCCTGTGGCTTGTCACACAGCTGTGAGGGTTTTGGATTAAATGAGATGTGGTGGGACAGCTTGCCTGCATGGGATTCTGCAATGGAGGAAAACAGCCTCTGCTGGAGAGACTGGCAGGGAGGATGAGTGTGGGGGATACCCCCTGTGTTGAGGGGATGCCCCCTGTGTTCTCCTCCTGTGGAGGAGGACAACCAGTGGTGGATGGGGATCAACTCAAGGGTTCCTTGAGCAAACTCAAACACCACTACAGAGACGGAGATGGGTCATTTGACCAGATCCCTGAACACAGGCATTGGTATGCCATGAGCCCTGAGATTCCACCTTTTGGTCCAGAGGAGTATGATGCCCCTTGAGGTGTCCTGGGATATCTCCTGACCCTGTGGTGTTGTAGGCTGTGAGGAGAATCAGAACACCACCTCTGACCAGAGTAGTTTCACCTTCAATGCCGACCTACAGAGCAGATGGAGGGACTTCAGACCTTGCAGGCACTCTGTTGAAGGGTTAGGTCTTGAGAGATCCAAAATGAAGAGAATGGTGGTGCATCAGTGTCCGTCACATAAACATTTGGCCTGCTCTGTGCTTTTCTCCAGTTTCGGATCTGTCCCTTGACATTCTTTAGGAAAAAAGTACACTCCTCACAAACACATACGCATGCACACACACGCTTGAAATAAGGATGAAAGGTAGAGAGCAGAAATGAATGAGGGGCAACATTGTCTGAGAGGTGTTACCATGACAGGATAAGAAAGAGTTAGCAATGAGAGAAAAAGCACTGTTCTAAAAACTTCCTGCCAGAGGCTAAATACTCTGAAATTATAGCTGTCTTGTCAAGTAAGAATGAATGACAGGAATAAAAGTCAAGAAATCACATTTATCATCATCAAGAAGGAGAAGAAATTCTAGGGCATGGTACTGTTACTCTTTGAAGTGAAAATAGAAATAAGTGCACAATGTAGCCGCTAAGCCCTCACCCAGCTGAATCACTCACTCCTCTCTCCTGAGGGATGGGGAAAGAATCGGAAGGGCAAAGTAAGAACAACTCAAGGGTCAAGATGAGGAGACTTGAACAGGTAAAGCAAAAGCTGTGCTCACAAGCAAAGGGAAACAAGGAATTCATTCACTGCTTCCCATTGGCAGGCAGGTCTTTAGTCATTTCCAGGAAAGCAGGGATCTGTCACCAGTAATGGTTACTTGGGAAGAGCAATGGTGTAACTGCAAATGCCCCCTCTTCCTCCTTCTTCACCCTAGCTTTTATCGCTGAGTGTGACACCATAGGGGATGGGATATTTCTTTGGTCAGTTGGGGTCAGTCATCCTGGCTGTGTCCCCTCATAACTTCTTGCCCACTCCCAGCCTACTCACTGGCAGGGAAGCATGAGCAATGGCAAAAGCCCTGGCCCTGTGCAAGCACTGTTCAGCAATAGCTAAGGCATGGGAGTGTTACTAACTCTGGTTTGGTCACAAATCCCAAACGTGGAACTGTACAGGCTGCTGTGAAGAAAATTACCTCCATCCCAGCCAGCCAGGGGAGGTTGGACTTCTTGGAAGGTGTGAGGATGATAAGAATGCAGAATTTGAGAGGGCGGAAAAGGGAACCAGTAAAGATTTCCACAGTCAGAGGGAACCTGAGTGCTTTCCCTAATGTTGAGGACATGAAGGGTAAGGAATGAAAGCGTCATCTAGGCTGGAAGGGACCTTGCTAGATCTCTGTAGAGAACACTACACGCAAAGCAGGGTCACACTGAGTTTCTCATGGCTTTATCCAGATGGGTCTGAGAAACTGCCAGGAATGGAGGCAATGCACTCTCTGGGAAACGGCTTCCCATGTCTGACTGTCCTCATGTTGCAAAAGTTTCTCCCTGTATTGAGCCTGAACCTCTTGTGTTTCAGCTCATTGCCTTGCACCACAGCGTCTTCTTGGATACCTCACTGTAGGCAAGGCATGTCTGTTACACCCTCTGTGCAAAGCCCTCCATTCTCCAGTCTGAACAAGGCCAGCTCCCTCAGCCTCTCCTAGCAGGGCAAGTGCTCCAACACTGACCATCTCCATGGCCCTCTGCTGAACTTTTGCAGCTCTGCGGCTTGCCAGTGTCTCTCTGGCATTGTGAGGAACCAAAACCTGGGCAAGTATGCTAGCTGTGGTGTAACAAGTGCTGAGCAGAGGGAGATAATCACTTCCACTGGCTCTGCTCCTGCTCATACAGCCCAGGATGTTGTTGGCCATCTTTGCTGATGGCTCATTTTTGCCTAATGTAACCCAGAGATCCGCAGACCCTTTCCTGCAGCGCTGCTACCCGCCTAGGCAGTCCCTGTCCCATGTCATTTCAGAGCCTTCATCCACTTTAGGGACAGGACTTTGGATGAACCTTTACTGGATAGCTTGAGGTTTTGAGTGGCCAATCCCTCCTGACTGTCTCCTGACATCTGCTGGACAGCGTGCATCCTGCTGTGCTCCCCTTCCAGTGAGTGTCAGGGTTATTGAAGTCCCCAATAAGACCGGAGGTCATGGACCTGGAGTCTTCCCTCGGTTGCTTAAATAAGGGTTAGTCCAATTCCTTACCCTGGTTGCAGGTTCTTCATCTCCTACCAGGATGCCACACTAAGGGACCTCTCCTCTCACCCACAAGGGCTCACCCAACCTGTTGCATGTCCCATAGTGGAGCTCCACACATATGACAAGCTCCTTCAGATCGAGGGCATCCCCCTCCTCATCATTCCAGCCTGCCTCTCCTGCACAGCCCACAGGCACCATGGCAGCACCACTGTGAGCTGTCCCACCACCCCTCGCCATTTCTTCCATCAATGTCAAAAGTCTGTAGTGGCACATGGGACTGCAGCTCCACCTGTCTGTGGCCCAGAATGATGGCATGGGTGCAAGTTTGGGCTGCAGCACCTCCGCTGGGGCACTCGGGAAAAGCTCAGACTTGTCACAGGCAAACCCAGTACCAAGTGCCCAAGTCCCAATGTCTGCAAATGCTGTGCTTGAGACCAGAGACATGATGGAGGGGATGGCAGATGGCAATGGGAAGCCAGCAGAACCTTTTCCACTTGCCCCCCCTCACCTTGATGTTGTCTCCCTGTTTATCAGCACTGCCGCAGTTGCCTGCCTGAAGCCCCCCTCCATCTCCTCCCCATCCTTCGATCTGGTGCTGGCAGTTCTGTACTCGGTGATGCCTCCAGCAGTGAACCCCCTCCTCTACAGCATGAGGAACCAGGAGCTCAAGGAGTCTGTCAGGAAAGGGATTTCATGGATGTTTGTTTCCATCACTCTCCACAAGTGACCTCTAGTGTATCGCAATGCAGGCCCGTACTTTCTTTATTGTTTTATCCATTTTTTTGTTATCATTGACTGTATTGTCATTTTTTTGTTATCATTGACTGTATTGTTATTTATGGTTATTTTGTTCCTACATAATTGCTTGTATTCAGCTCACTCTCCTAAGAAAGGAACCCATCTCTCCCTCTTTCACCTCACACCTCTGTAAATGTGTTCCTAACACTGTTTCAGAGCTGATCCTATCATAGCATCTCTATAGAAAAATGCCATCTCCCCATGCAGTTCCTCAAGATCTGGCTGCTCTTCCAAAGCTGATGTCAACAACAGGCCCAGGAATTTCACCCCAAAATGGCCTGAGTAAAACACTCATTTTCATGTTGGTAGATGTTAGAGAGCAAGGATTGGATTTAGGACACGTCCCTTGTTGTCTACTGACAGTGGAGATGGTGAGTCTCACTGAGAGACTGTCATACTGTGCTGTCCCAACATGTGACAGGTCAGTGGACATCCTCCGGGAGAGGAATCCAGAGCTGCCTGCAGAGCCCGTGAGATGTGCATGGACCACGTGTGCCTGGGGTGGGCACTGACTGGAGCCCCACAAAGTGAGAGATGGCCCAAGGCGGAGTCAACCAAAGGGAAAGCACTAAATCCAGGTATCCGCAAGGAAACAAAGATGGACACAGCCAACCCAACACAGACCAACTCCAAGAGGCAACAGCACCTTGACAGCCACCACACTGACAGCAGCACTTACACAACCATGAGCAATACAATGGGCTCCATCCCGTTCCCCCTCTCAGGCTGATCGGGTGCAAAGATTCCACAAGTGGTCCGTATATTAGAATTGACCAGCAAAGCATGTACACGTATTCATGCCCAAACACACACAGCAGTGAGCCTGCTCACACAGAAAAAAGCCAGGAGCAGAGTTTAATAAATGTCATGGTTTAACCCCGGTAGTCTGCTAAAGCACAATGCAGCTGTGGCTTGCTCACTCCTCCACAGCAGGATGGGAGAGATGATGGGAAAGGTAAAAGTGAGAAAACTCATCGGTTGAGATCAAAACAGTTTAATAAGTAAAGCAAAAGCTGTGCACTCAGGCAAAGCAAAATAAGGAATTCATTCACTGCTTCCCATCGACAAGCAGGTGTTCAGCCATCTCCAGGAAAGCAGGGCTCCATCATATGTAACGGTTACTTGGGAAGACAAACACCATCACTCTGAATGCTCCCACTTTCCTCCTTCTTCCCCCAATTTTTACAACTGAGCGTGACATCCTATGGTACAGAAGATCCCTTGGGACAGTTGGGGTCAGCTGTCCCAGCTGTGTCCCCTCCCAACATCTTCTGCACCCACAGCCTACTTGCTGGCAGGGCACCGTGAGAAGCAGAAAAGTCCTTGGCGCTGTGCAAGCGCGGCTCAGGCGCTGTGCATGCACGGCTCAGCCATGACTAAAACATTGGTGTGTTAGCAACACTATTTCCATCACAAATCTAAAACATAGCCCCATACAAGTTACTATGAAGTTAATTAACTCTACCCCAGCTGAAACCAGTAGAATATGCAGGACAGACCATGGTGATCAGGCACAGGCTTTGGCCAGACCAGCACTGACCAGCCACCTCCCCACAGGCACCTGGACCCTTGCAGACCTCTCCTTCCCAAACTTCCACAGGCTGCTTCTTCCATGATATGCTGTGACCCTTGCCTTTCTCTGCCCCAGTCTCCTCCACAATTCATAACCATCACCAATTACTTTTTCCCCAATGGTCTCAGGTTTTCTCCTTTTATACCCAAATTTGATAGCTTGGACACCATTGCCTTGGTCCTCTGGGACTTCAAGGGCATCCCTGATGGCTTCCCCAGGCACTGATGGCCTTGCAAGACTTGACTGCCCAGAAGGTCCCCGGTGCTCCTCTCTGTGCACTTTGGCCACTTCTCACATCTGCAGCCACCTGTGAGACCCAGCCGGGACACAGGGTGCTGCCCGTACTGCTGGTCCCTTCTCATGCTCTTCTCTGTCACATCCCGCAATTTCTCCTGCCATGACCCATAGGTTCCCATGTCATGTACAGGTGGCTTCACCCCAGGGCAGGGCCTCAACAGGGACCCAGAAACCTCTCTGCTGCCTTCCCACCTCGTGTCCTTGATGTCCTCATGATGCCTGCCTCCTCCTGGCCAATCACATTGCTGTCATGAGGTGACATCACAAGCAAAAGCCCAACCATGTTGGCTCTGCCTACCTCTACCCCTCTCCACTGAATGAGCTGCCATATGTGCCACATCGGGCTTTGTGATGCAACAAGTCAAGCAGCAAGAGAAATGGCCTCACAATCCACCTCCCAGCCATGCCATCTTCACCTTCCTCTGCATCTCCCCTCTCCCAAGATCTCAGCACTGCTGGGTGGGTTTTCCGACACTCCAGGTGACATCACTGGGCCTGCCTCAGCACCTGGCCAATTAGGGTTGTTTCCAAAGAAGTGACTTCAAAATCCACCTCCCACCTGCCATGCCTCTCCTTGCATCATCCTCTTCTGGCAACAGGAGTCACCTCCCAGACAACCTGCCACAACCCTTCCCCTTTACCTGCCTCTCCTCTCCCCTCCCCAGCACTCTCGTTTCTGCTGGGCAGGCAGCAACGTGCTCCCCCACCCCACGAGGACGGCAGAGCCCTGGTGGGACAGCTGGAGTGGTGGGAGGGCAGCCATGGGTGCCAAGGGCTCCTCAGGAAGGCAGGTGGTGGGGAGCTCTGTGCAAAGGGGAGGCTGGCGTGCACAGAGCCTTGCCTTGGAGGAAGCCTCGCGGTCACAGATCCTCGATGACATGGCGAGTTGAAGCACCCCACAGTCTGCTGGGAGGGCAGCAGGGCTGGGCACAAGCAAGCCAGGAGATTCCTGCAGGGTGTGGAAGACAACATTTTGACAGAGGCACTCAATGAGCTGTCGAGGGCTGGTCTCTTCCTGACAGACAGGGTGGATCTGGCTGGGGATGGGAAGGAGGAGGGCAGCCATGGCTGCAACCACCATGAGATGGTGGAGATGCATGACTAGTAGCAGAATGACAGTGCGGAGCTGCAGGAGAGCTGATTTCCATTAGCTGAAGATCTGCTTGGACTGTGTTGTGGTTTCAGCCCACCTGGTAACAAAGTATCACAGAGCCACTCGCTCACTCCTTCTGCCCCCTCCGGTGGGATAGGGAGGAGAACCAGGAAGGAGAAAAGAAAAAAAAAAAAAAAAAGGAACCTTGTGGGTTAGGACAAGGACAATTTACTGGGACAACACAAAAAGAGAACTTACAACAACAACAACAATACTAATAAGAGAATATACAAAAGGAGTGATGCGCAGTGCAACTGCTCGCTACCCGGAACCTGACCCTCCGTCAGTTCCCCCACCGAAAGCCAAGTGACCTCCCCCAGACCACTGACCATTTATATACTGAGCAAGATGTCACATGGTATGGAATAACTCCTTGGCTAGTTCAGGTCAGCTGTCCCAGCTGTGCCCACTCCCAGGTTCCTGTGAAAATGAACTCTATCCCAACTGAACCCAGGACAGACTGTCCTGGAGGACAAAGGGGCTGTGAGACCCTCCTGGATCTTCAGGGAGAACATCCTCACAGCCCAGGAAGGAGCCAGCCCACAGCACAAGGAGTCGAGCAGGGCCTGGCAAGAGGTCAGCGTGGATGAACAGGGACCCCCCTGACTTAGGAGGTCCAACACCAGAAGGAAGTGCAGGGAGGCTGGAGGGGGAACAGCCTGCCCAGGAGGCAGACAGACACCTGGCCTGTGGGCGCAGGGATGGAGCCAGCAAAGCCAGAGCTCGTTTGTGGGTGGAAATGCCCATGCATGGGGAGGGGTCCCAGAAGAGCTTCTCTAAATATGTTGTCAGCACAAAGAAGGCAGCTGAGGGAACCCTGGTCCCAGTGGCCAGTGGGGCAAGTGATGGATTGACAAAGGCAGTATAAATACAGGAATTCCTCAGAATCAAGATTCTCCCTTCAGATCCTGCCACACTGCAGGACTGTGCCGGAGATGCCAGAGCACTCCGGCCTTACACCAAGCCAGGGGCTCAGAAGGAGAGTGTGGGAGTGGAAAGAGAGCAGCTCTGGGAAGACCAAGCGCTGGTGCTCCCTGGCACTGCTGCTTTGCTGAGAATCTTTTCCCCTTCCCCTCTGCATACAGGCACTGCTCTGCTTCTTCACCAATTTCTCAGAGGAAGGATCTCGGGCAAAATAGTCGCTGCAGGGTCCTTTATTGTGTTGAAATACACAGAGAGCACTGTGCCTCATTTACACAACCTCTGGGTCAAATTCTACAGGTAGACATTGAATTACATATGGGATGGCTAATAAAATTTCATTGTGCACAACGTGATCACAAGAAAAACAAAGAAAATCCCGCTACCACCACAAACAGGAACCTGATAAGGCAGCCTGGGCCTGTAATGAGATACATTATGAATGCTCTGCAAAAGAAAACAATCAGTTAATTGTTTCTGAAAAGCACCCGTTCATCATTTTCCACAGGGCATCCTTGAGCTCCTGGTTCCTCATGCTGTAGAGGAGGGGGTTCACTGCTGGAGGCACCACCGAGTACAGAACTGCCATCACCAGTTCGAGGGGTGGGGAGGAGATGGAGCTGGGCTTCAGGTAGGCAAACATTGCAGTGCTGACAAACAGGGAGACCACGGCCAGGTGAGGGATGCACGTGGAAAAGGCTTTGTGCCGTCCCTGCTCAGAGGAGATCCTCAGCACAGCCCTGAAGATCTGCCCATAGGACAGCACAATGGAAACAAAACACCCAAATGCAAAAGAGACACTAACTACAAGTACCCCAACTTCCCTGAGGAAGGAGTCTGAGCAGGCGAGCTTGAGGATCTGGGAGATTTCACAGAAGAAATGGTCCACAGCATTGCCTTGGCAGAGGGGTAGTGAAAATGTACTGGCAGTGTGCAGCACAGCATGGAGAAACCCACTGCCCCAGGCAGCTGCTGCCATGTGGACACAAGCTCTGCTGCCCAGGAGGGTCCCGTAGTGCAGGGGTTTGCAGATGGCAACATAGCGGTCATAGGCCATGACAGTGAGAAGATAATACTCTGCTGAGATCAAAAAGAGAAACAGAAATGCCTGTGCAGCACATCCTAGGAAGGAGATGGCCCTGTTGTCCCAGAGGGAGTTGGCCATGGCTTTAGGGACAGTGGTGGAGATGGAGCCAAGGTCAAGAACAGAGAGGTTGAGGAGGAAGAAGTACATGGGTGTATGGAGGCAGTGGTCACAGGCTATAGTGGTGATGATGAGGCCGTTGGCCAGGAGGGCAGCCAGGTAGATGCCCAGGAAGAGCCAGAAGTGCAAGAGCTGCAGCTCCCGTGTGTCTGCAAACGCCAGTAGGAGGAACTGGGTGATGGAGCTGCCGTTGGACATTTTCTTCCTCTGGGAATGGGGTGCTGTCATAGTAGATAAAAGACAGTGAAGAAGTAGGGCAATTTTCTCTGAGGAATATCAAAGCCATTTCCCATAGACCCTCCCACTCTCACACACACAGACACTTTTTCTTTTCTAGGAGACCTTCCTTCAGGGCTGTGGCTGGAGCCCTGCTTGGTGCTGGCCAAGCGTGCAGTGAAGAGCCGGGCCTCTACCCATGGGCTCTTGAGAAGTCAGCCCTGCTCTGCAGCAGTGGGTTCATGGGAACGGTGGGGGCAGGGGCCAGTCTGGTGTTTGACTTTGTCAGCTGAAACCGCTCCTAACGCAGAAGGGCTTGTCAGCATCTGCACTCCCAGTGCTAAGGAACCAGGAGTGTAAAAGCAGTTTAAGAGTTCTAGGGTTTTTTAAAGCTGTCCACATCACCCCTGGGGAGTTTTCTTAGATCTCGGGAAACTTCAGCATTTCTGCTGCACTCCGGGAGAACAGCGTGAGCCAGGAAAGTCAAGAGGATTGCCTGTGGCTTAGTGCAGAGGGAGGGGGAGCTGCTCTGTCCTTCTGTCTAGTTCCCACTTTCACTGTGCTTGCACCTGTCTGAGATGGAGGGTGATCACACTCCCATGTTACCCTGAAAAGCCACCAGACACTGCTGAGAGCACAGACATCCACTGCAGACCACCAAATGTCTCACCCTTTCTCAAAGTCTCAGCACCCTGCTTCTAGCCAAGGACACACCGGGCTCATTTCACCAACCCAAGAGCATTTCCTCAGTCATAGCATATCTGTGCTTCTCCATGGGGCTTTCCGATAACAGAAAGCTGCTGTGAGAGAGGTTTGCATCCTGCAGGGCAGCTAACAGCTTGGAAGGACACTCGGAGGTGACAGCCAAGCGACCTAATGTGATGGCATCTCTCTAAGGGAGAATCAACTCATCCCACAGCCCCACAGACAGCATTGAGCATAACCCCTCAGATTATAGGAAAGCTGGGACACTTGTTCCCATGGACACAGCTGCATGAGAGGACCCACAAGATCAGTGTGTGTCTCTGCAGCTGAAACTCCCATCCCCAGAGAACCTGACAGCAGGAAAAAGATAACAGTAACACAGACAAGTGGAGAACCAAGGAAAAGAGCAGAGATCGACTGGCTCAGAGAGGCAAGGGGACAGGCGGGCGGGAAATCAGGAAAGACTTACCCTTACCCAGCTGTGCATGCCACCTCCCAGACACCAACACAGCCAGGCAGTTGTTCTCAGTCCCTGTGCTCTACTTCAGGAGGCTCCTATCAGGATTACTGATCACTCCAAGTTACAGCTCAGGAGTCTCAGGGACTTGTTCAAGCATGACAAATCCTTCTGCATGTCTCCCGAAAATTCCCCAAGAGTACGAAACTGAAAACACAGACTCAGGAAAGCTCCTTGACTTTATAGCAATCCCTGCTTCGACCTTCCCCTTGAAAAGTGCCCTTGGAAATGTCCTGGGGGTGATCTGGAGACTGTGAGCAGCCCTGACCCACACAGCACCCTCTTGTCAGCAGAAGGACCCTGCCCTGCTGCGGATTACTTCTTCCACCCACAGCTTCTCCCCACTCTGCTGTTACAGTTCCCAGGCAGGCTGAGTACTTACCCTGACCGGTGGCAGAGCCCCTGCCCCAGCACACAGCCCCCTGGGGTGCAGGGACCCTGCTCTGAAGGACAGCCCTGGGCACCCCTGGCTGCACACCCACCTTCACACTCTGCAGCCACCCCCAGGGGAAGGCAGCTGACATGCCCTGTCCCTCTGAGGGTGCAGCAGGGAAGCTGTGCTCCAAAGCACGTCCCTTTTCTCTACACTGCAGAAACTGTGAGAGTCCCTCTGACAGATCCCATAGGCTGTGGGATGTGCCAGCTTTAGGAGGTCATTCCAGGAACTGCCCCTGCATTGCCCTGCAGCCAGAGACTTACCCTGTTAAGGGCTGTGAAGATTTTTCTCCACGTGAGCTCTCCTCTCTCCTTCCACCCCAGACTGCCTTTAACCTCCCTCTCCCTTCCCTCCTCTCCCCTCGCTGCCTGCAGGCAGTGCCCTCAGCCCTGCTGCGCTTTGCAGAGGAGCTGCTCCTGGGCAGAGCTGTCTCTCTGCAGTGCTGCCCGCTTGCCAGGAGCTCCCTCTGTCCCAGGAGCCCAGCCCAGCTCAGCAGCAGAGGACCAGCCCAAGGCAGCACTTTCTCTGCCCCCTCTGGGCTCCCTCCAGGTGTCCCTGGGGCTCCAGGGGAACCTGCTGGCAAACAGGCTGAAGCAATCACTGGTGTTCCCTCCCTCAGCTGGGGAGAGACAAACACTTCTTTTAGCAGCAGTGACATTTCTCCTGAGAGAGTGAGATCCAAGAATCACCTTTGCATTGTCCCATCCTTAGACAGGAAGCACATCACACTGGGGTCACCACACGTATGTGCCTACACTTTCACACTTCTGTTTTTTGCTCTCCACCTACCTTTACTCACACTCGTGATAACATAGTCAGGGAAATGACCAACAGTTTTCACAGTCTGCCTGTCTGTAGCACGTTGTCATTCCTAGGGATCAGCTTCAGCTCCACCAAAAGCCCTCAGGGGCAGCAGAGCCACCACTGACAAAAACCCCATTCCCTGGCAGGGCTGACCTTCCCAGCCCTTCTTCTTTTGGTTCTTGGGGATAGCAGAGGTTGATCACTGTCTTGGCATTCAATTTCAGCTTTATGTTTCCATCCGCCAACCACTCTGGCATGGCTCTGAAGCCAAGCCTTTGCACACATGGGGTCTTAGATGCTTGGACCAGCTTCCCTAAGCCAAGTCAGAGCCTGGCCTGGTGTTACAGCTGAGGTACTACAGCCCAAATGTGCACTGATGCCCTCAGCCAGCGGCACAGCAAGGATGAGTTGGAGCCTGAGCTTTTTGACATCCATAAATGAACTGCCAAGGCATGGTGGGACAAGTGACACAGCTTGGGGTGCTGCAATGGATGGGTACTGGTTCTCAGGAGAGACAGGCTGGAAGGATCAGGAGTGGGGTTCTCTCAAAGTGAAGAAGTTGCTTGGATGTATGGAGCTCCTTACTGGGGCCAGGGAGAAGTTGGGTCAGCCCTTGTGAGTGAGGGTCAGAGGAGGGGCCAGTAAAGGTGACATTGTGGTGGGAGTTGAGGAACCCACAGTCAGGGTGAGGAAGTGGGCACGGTCTTTTCTAAGCACCCCAAGGAAGTCTCTGGATGTAGAAGCCTGGGCCTCACTGGGGACTTGAAAGACCCTGGCATTTTCTGGAAGGGGAACATGGCAGCATGCAAACAGTCCAGGCCGTTTCTGGAGTGTCTTGGGAGAAGATCTTCACACAGCTGCCAGATGGGCCAACAAGGGTAATGCAAACCCAGATCTGATACTTGCCAGCAAGGCAGAGCTGGCCAGGGAACTGAAGGTCAGTGTAAGCCTCTTCTGTCATGAAAATGAAATAGTGAGGTCCCAGCTCCCGAGGGACGTGAGGAAGGAAAATGGAAGACTGCAGATGCTGGACATGAAAGGACTAGACTTTGGCCTATTCTGGAGAGTTTTGGTGGGGTCTCACGGTCGTTCAGCATTGCAAGGCAGCAGAGCTTCATACAGTGCTCTGTAGCATTGCTACATATCAAGGTGCCGCGATTAGATCACTGGTTGGCCCGGACCAGGGAAGAGACAGATAACACACATGGTGTGAGTGCCAACTCCGTCTTTTATTGCACAGTTAATTCCTTTTATACTAACAACGGTAGGTGGGATTAATGATACGTCATAGGGAGGCGACGACTAGCCTTCTACCTTTCTGTGACATCGCGAGATCTTCCGAACGCCGTACCCTACATTTCCCCCTCCTCATGTCCAACTAGCTCCTATTGGTTACACACACTATTCACACATTATTCATGCGCTGTCCACGCATCCAGTTGCACTTAATGATTGGTTGTATCAACACTGTACAAGCGCATAAACGTAAAATATAATTGGTTATATAACTAAAACATACGAGACTTATCTCAGTCTAATTGGTCAAGATAAACTGCCAAATTGAGGTTGTTTGTGCCAAGTTCTCTTTATCATGGAATGTGCACCTGTGTTTTTCTAATTGGTATCTTTCTTATTTTTGTCTTCTTGTTTATTCTGTTCAAGACCTTCTAAAGCTGTCTGGAATGCTCTTGTGACCGTTAGCTAAATATGTTCCCACAACAATTCCCCCTCCCTTTTTCTATTAGAAGAGCATTAACAGATCTAGTCACCACCATCCGCGAACTCAGCCCAGCAATCGGTAGGTGCCAGCTTTACGTGGGCGTCCCCAGAGAGGCAACGATGGCCTTGCTGTACACCAGCCCGATGCTCTTCGGAAAATCCCGGTATTTGTACACTTGCAGAGGAACAGATTTCAGTACATGTGGCCAGCGGGTGCTAAAATTCACCTCAGTCGAAACATAGGGAGCCTATGGCACATGCGGTCGCTGGCCAGGCGTGCCGCACGAATCATAGCCATCCTGTCTATTGGTTCACGGGCTTTGTGATGTGGTTGCAGTGCACAGAGAATCTTGACCTGTTATGTTGGTTAAGTGGACCTACAAGATCTATGAACACAATTAATTAAACACAGTAAGAGCAATATTATACCTGAGAAAATACACAAGAATAAAAGAAACCCTGAGTTTTAACAGAGATACAAACCAACTCGTAAGCCCCCATCCCACAGTTAAATACTCCAAGCCGAAATGACAGTTTTCTTAATTGCTATAAAGGTCTTGCAGCACCTTCTTGCTTCTGCAGTTCTGCTATCTTGTTCATTAATTGCTCCAGCGTCAGAAATTCGTAGCAGATACCCAAGACGTCACAAGCCAGGAAAGGATAACAGCAATCTGTAAAGAAAAACACTCAAACGCTACGAGGTTAGGGCAGGATGAACCATATGACTAGGGACCCACTTCAGTAGCCCTTCAGGCGCCTGTACACAGGCGTACCCCCGCCCGAGGCAACGCAGCTCAAACGGTTCGTCCCATTGGCGTGTCTGGGGATCACGCACACGGACCAGTGGGTAGGGGCCTTTCTCTTCCGTACTCGTAAAATGTCGTTGCGCCGCCGTCTGGTCCAGGTCCCCCCGAATTGTCTGATTTAACGAAGTTGACGCAGTTAACAGGAGACGCTGTGTTATGGGTGGCGACGACAAATTATACGCCAGCCTGTGGACAGTCCAATCAAAATTTATTGAAGCAAGCAGCAAACAGGCAAAACAGCGCTGGGCGGCCTGTTCTATCTCTGCTCTATTAACAGGCGCGCACCCAACCCCTTTAGAGTCCCTTTTTTATAGCCTTTGGTTGCCGGGCTAAAACCCAGAGTCCCGGCCCACGTGGCCTTGTCTAGTGTCTTCTGCGATTGCGCGCCTTGTTGCTAAGGGGGTCGTGGGATGAAAGTTGTAGTCTTCTTCTGTGTTTTTTGTCGTTTAGAGCATGCGTACCTTAAAATATTTCCTTATTAGGCATTGAAAGCCCCGCTATCCCGTTCACTTAGCAGGACCTTATAGTTACAAAGTTTCCAACTGCACCTGTTTGCAGGAGCTAACGCTGCCTTGCAAAAGTGAACACGCTGTGTAAGGCTTACAAAACCGGTTTGATTAACAAATACATAAAATGAATTAATACATAAGATGAATTTATCACAATCCCCCCTTTTTGTTTTCATCATTTTGTTGGTCAAACCGGATTACGGTTTCTCGAGCTAGAGAGAGAAGGGGAGTTTCCCTTTCAACAATTTCGGCTTCATGTTGCCCTTTTAATAACATTAGGTGTGTAGCTTCTAGTCGATTTTTTACTAATTCAATAATTTTATTTAATATACAAGGTCCAAAAGTTAAAATCAACATTAATACAGTTATTGGTCCCGCTATGGTTGACAGCAGAGTAGTTAACCAGGGGGATTGGGTGAACCAGGACTCATACCAGTTCTGTTGGGCTTCTCTATCCCTTTTCCGTTTTTCTAACCTTTCTCGTAATTTTGTCATGGTATCTCTCACTATTCCTGTGTGATCAGCATAGAAACAGCATTCCTCTCCTAGAGTTGCACAGAGCCCCCCTTGTTGTAGGAATAAGAGATCCATCCCTCTCCGGTTTTGTAGCACTACTTCTGATAGTGAGGTTAAAGATTTTTCTAATGCTGTTATTGATTTTTCAATTCTTTCTAAATCTTCATCTATAGCAGCCCTTAAGGAGTTAAATCCTTGTTTCTGTTGGATGAGTGAGGTGATTCTTGTCCCTGCTCCTACTGCCCCAATACCTAACAGTGTGGCTATTGTAATTGCAGTTATGGGTTCTCTTTTCACTCTTTTTTGTGTGTTAATATCGTAATAGTTATAAATTACACTTTCTTGGTGATACAATATTCTCGGGATAATAGTGACTAGTATACAGTATTCACGAGAAGCATCAAACACATTTAGAGATACACACGGAGTAAGTCCCGTTTTTGAACATATCCATCGAGCCCCTTCCTGGGAAATAATCCATTTTCCAGCAGTTTTGTTGATGCTGGTATTAATAGAACTACACAGTGTTTGCTTTGCCCTAGGTACTGTACTTATACAGGCCTCTATTCCAGTAACATGTTGCATGGTTATTCCCTCCTTCCTATTTCCCCAAGAGCATTGGGAAGGTGTTGCTTCTGAGCTCAAGTTATATGTGTCATTAATTCCAATTGCCTCATAAAAAGGTGGATTGACATCATAACAAAGCTAACAACCCTCTGTTAAGTTTGGTTTGGTATGATTTAAAGTTTGGTAGGTAGCTTGTATTATTTCCCATAGAGGATCTGATGGATTACTTTTCCTCGGGGTTCGTCCCCATAGAGGATCTGACTGATTTCTTTCTCTCAGGGTTTCTTCGGTAATATTATCTCTTCCTATGGTTATATCATGGGTTGGGGGTAGTATTTTGGGTTCCTTAACTACTGAATTAGGACTTACAGCCTGTAGATGTTTTATCTTTTCCTTTTTGATAACAATAAGTATTCCCCTGTCGCTTCCCTGTTCCCAAAATCTTACTCCCCAGGTCTTACCGATTTCCCATCCATCATGTTGGGGTTGTAATATTTGAATCATTAGGTACTTACAATTACCAAGAGTAGCCAAACCTCCTTCAAATCCATAAGTAGGCTTTTTGCATTTTGTGGGTCCCCTGTCAACTTTAAGATATGGGTCAGAAGTTTGGACTTTCCAACCTCCTGTTGTTATAGTTTCACATCCCCAATAAGCACAATAATATTCCCCGGGATAGTTGCAATAACTTTTTCTTGAGTTAGAACTGGGGCACCAATAGGTGGCTTTTGCATTTCCTTCATCCGGTGTTTGTTGACATATATAATGATCTCCTATTAAGGTTTCAAATAATTTACAATTGGTAATAATAAATGTGGGTGCCCCTGCGGTAATGGTAGTATCAAGAATTTTCTGATCATCCCATCTACTAAACGTTCACTTATATGGTTGATGAGGGTTTTCGTTCCTACAGGCAGATTCCGTCAGCATTGATAGCAGACTCATTATCCATATACTTAGATTTAAGATTGAGAAAAGTGGTGTGGCCTTGCTCTTCCTATAAATATTTCTACATGTTTGACATTTAATTTGGTTTTCGGTTCTACTCCCTGAGGGAGATGACGAACTTCGGGGCGGCCCTGAGGTCATTGCGTCTGGGAGTTGTGAGTCAAGGGACCTCATGTGCCATCTCTGGAGGTGGTTCATTAACCTCAATCCCCACAGCAGTACGCCTCTGCTTTCTCCTCTGCCTACTCTGTTGCTTAGAGCAGCGAGGTGTACTATCTTCTCGGCAGCAGTCGTATTCTTCAGGGGAACCTCCTTTGTCATATTTAGTCAACTTTGACTTATAGATCTCCCAACTCATATTCTTCACCTCCCAGACTCTACACCTCACTCTGGTCACGACCCGTCTGAATTTTCCCAGTTGCTACTCCCACACGTAATGCTTGTTCAGTTAATTCCCGTTCGTGATTATAACATTCGTGGCAAATACCGCTAGGGGAATATCTATAGGGGCAATGGACCCACCACTTTTCTCTACAGAGTTTACACCTATAACATACAAAGGGATAACATATACAGTTAGGGTTGTTACAAAAGACAGTCTCACTCATCTGCTTTCCTTCGGAACGTAATTTTCAAGCTGTCAGGGTCTCTAATCGCCTCCCAATGTGAGCTCTGAATTGGTCCTTTGATTCTGCTTGCATGAGTCCATCCTCTTTCGGCAGTCTGGACTGCAGTATCTGTAGTAAGCAAAACAAGAAACGGTCTCTCCTAACAGGGAGTTAGAGATGATTCTTTCCAAGTTTTGATCAGTACTTTATCTCCGGGTGTAATTTTGTGTATTGCAATATCTAAGGGTGGTCTCTGCACTATCAGTCCTTTCTTTATCAATTCTTGTCGTCTCTTCATGAGTTCGACAATATATTTCTGTAAGAATTTTTCTTCTACCTTTGGGTGTTCAATCGGTATTTCTAGGTCATAGGGCATTCCATATAACATTTCAAAAGGAGAGACCCCAGTGTCTGCTCTGGGTTGTGTCCTTACATTTAATAAGGCTAATGGCAAACATTTTATCCAATTCATTTTAGTTTCAATGATCAATTTAGTCAAATGTTTTTTAATTTCTCCATTCATTCTTTCTACTTTTCCTGAACTCTGTGGATGCCATGGGGTATGATATTCCCATTTAGTTCCTAAGAGATCCAAGATCTCCTTGATAACCTTGGAGGTAAAATGGGGTCCCCGATCTGAATCAATTACTGCTATGTTTCCATACCGCGGTATGATGTTTTCCAGCAGTACTTTGACTACAGTTTTTGCAGTGGCTCGGGCTACCGGAAAGGCCTCCACAAAGTGGGTCAAATGGTCCACTAGTACTAGGAGATATTTGTATCTGCCCACTTTGGGAAGTTCGGTAAAATCGATTTGTATTCTTTCAAATGGTGTCTTAGCTAGTTCGCGTCTTCCTAGTACTCTTTCCCTGAGCTGATGCTTATTTACCTTTTGGCATGTTAAACATTCCCCAACGATTTTTTTGGCTATATCATATATTCCTTTACACATATACTTAGTTCCGAATTGGTCTACCAATGCTTGTACTCCCCAATGAGTTTGCCTGTGAAATTCTCTCATTATTCTCCATGCCGCCCCCTTTGGAATTACTTCTCTCCCATCAGGGAGACACCATTTCCCGTCCTTTTCAATAACTCCCGCTTGTTTGAGTTTTTCCTTTTCTTGAGTGGTAAAACTCACGATACCATTGGCTTTTATTGGAGTCTGTGTCTGTTCCACTTCCTTTATGATTAGTAAGGCGGCTTTCTTTGCTTCTTCATCAGCTAAATTATTTCCCCTTATTTGTTTATTGATACTCCTCTGATGGCCTTTCACATGTACTACTGTAATTTGTTTGGGTCCTCTTAGAGCCTCTAGAGTTTGTTTTATCAAGGCCTCATGTACTAGGCCCTTCCCTTGAGAGTTTACTAACCCTCGTTCTTCCCAAATTTTGCCAAATGTATGAACTACGCCGAATGCATATTTGGAATCTGTAAATATCGTCCCTTGTTTATTTTTCAATAACTGCAAAGCTCTTAATACCGCATATAATTCACAAGCTTGGGCTGACCACGTCGCCTCAAGGGGGCCAGATTCTTTCACCTCTAGGGTGGTCCCATCTATTATCGCATACCCTGATCTTCGCTTCCCATTTACCACTCGTGATGACCCATCTACAAATAATTTCAACCCGTTTGGTAGTTCCTCTTCTTCTAAATCTTCTCTAATTTTGGTTTGGTGTTCTATTAATTGCACGCAATCATGAATTAGGTTCTCACTTGGTTCCCCATATAAGAATTGAGCTGGGTTTTGCAAGCTAGTTGTTTCAAGTTCCAACTTGGGGGAATGTATTAAAATATCCTCGTATTTCAGCAGCCTGGCGTCAGTGATCTATTTGTCTGCCTTCTGCTGTAATACTCCCCGTATGTTATGAGGTGTATATACTTTCAATTCTCCCCTTAGAGTTACTTTCCTAGCTTCTTCAACTAAAAGGGTCGTGGCTACTATAGCTTGTAAGCAAGTAGGCTGAGGAGATTGAAATAGACGGACGCCTGTAATCTTGAGAGCAGACAACAGACGACACTTTATTGCTAAAACACACACATACTTATAGTCACATATTCTGCAAAGTCACTGTACACGCGCACAAGCATAAAATATGATTGGTTATATCAACACTGTACACGCGCATAAACATAAGATATAATTGGTTATACTAACTCTGTACATGCGCATAAACATAGGACATAATTGGTTATACCAATTAAAACACGCGAAACTTGTCTCAGTCTAATTGGTCAAGATAAACTGCCGAATTGAGGTTCTTTGTGCCAAGTTCCCTTTATCGTGGAATGCGCACCTGTGTTCTTCTAATTGGCATCTTTCTTTTTTAGTCTTCTTGTTTATTCTGTTCAAGGTCTTCTAAAGGCCTCTGGAATGCTCTTGCGACCGATGTTAGCTAAACATGTGTCCACAGTAGGCCATCCCCTGCTAACCGGATCTAATAGTTTAGAAAAATAGCCTATGGGTTTCTTTTTTCCAGCCCACTCCTGGGTTAGTATCCCAAAGGCTGTTCCTCCCTCTGAATTCACAAACAAATAAAATGGTCATTTAATATCGGGTAAACTTAACACCGGAGTATTTACAAGGTCAGCTTTGAGGTTTTCTAGACTCTGTTCGTTTTCTTGAGTCCATTTTATTAATCCTACTCCCACTAATTTCTGATACAAAAACTTCACTTTGTTGCTATAATTTTCAATCCATTGTCTACAGTACCCTAAAAGTCCTAACAATTGCCTTATCTGCCTTTTGTTTGTTGGTGTCTGGAGGGATAAAATACCGTTCACTCGTTCAGGGTCTAGTTTCTTAGTTCCCTTGCTCAGCCAGTGTCCTAAGTATTTTACTTCCTCTTCAGTAAACTGCAATTTAGACCTTGAAACTTTCAATCCCTTTAGGCTTAAAAAGTTCAATAATCTAATGCTCTCATTTCTAACAGCCTCCTGATCTTCCCCAGCTAACAACAGATCATCTACATACTGCACTAAAGTCACTTCTGGGTTTAATTCAAAAGTGTCTAATACTTGTTCTAAAGCTTGCCCAAACAAATTTGGTGATTCTGTAAACCCCTGTGGGAGTACAGTCCATCTTAATTGTTGTTTCCTATGGGTTTTAGGATCTTCCCATTCAAAGGCAAAATAATCCCTACAGTTTTCCTTTAGAGGGCAAGCCCAAAATGCGTCCTTTAAGTCTATTACACTATACCATTTTAATTCGGGGGAAAGCTGACTCAGTAAAGTATATGGATTGGCTACCACTGGGAATCTAGTAATAGTCCTCTTATTTACTTCTCTTAAATCCTGTACTAAATGGTAGGACCCATCTGATTTCTTTATGGGTAGAATGGGGGTATTGTGTGGTGACATGTGTCGTGGTTTCAGCCCAGCCGGTAACAAAGGACCATGCAGCCGCTCGCTCACTCCTCCCGCCCCCTCCGGTGGGATAGGGGGGAGACGGAGGAGAGAAAAGAAAAAAAACTGGAACCTCGAGGGTTGGGATAAGGGCAGTTTACTGGGACAACGCAAAAAAAAGTTACAACAACAACGACGGTACTAATGAAAGAGTATACAGAAAAGAGTGATGCACAGTGCAACTGCTCACCACCCGGGACCCGACGCTCCGCCACTTCCCCCACCGAAAGTCGAGAGCAGGAGAGCCCTCCCCCCGGCCCACTCCCCATGTATATACTGAGCATGATGTCACATGGTATGGAATAGCTCCTTGGCTAGTTCAGGTCAGCTGCCCCGGCTATGCCCCCCCACCTCCCAGGTTCCTGTAAAAATTAACTCTATCCCAGCTGAACCCAGGACAACATGCAAGGTTCTAATAATCCTTGCTGCAACAACCTTTCGATTACTGGTTGTAGGCCATGTCTGCCTTCTTGTGACATGGGATATTGTTTGACTCTAATTGGAACTTCTGGGTTCTTAATAGTGCCTTCAAAGGGAGCAATGTCTAATCGTCCTACTGACTCCAGGGTAGACCATACTTCAGGATTGATTTTAGCTTCATCCTCTGTTGTCAAAACACACAATTTTACCGCTATTTCTTGGTTCTTTATCTCTAAGTTAATCCCTAATTCAATCATTAGATCTCTTCCTAATAAATTGTATTCTGCTTCAGGTACCAACAAAAAGGATCCTATTCCAAATTGAGATGGAGTTTCTATTTCCACTCCTTTTATTATTGGTACTTGAAACGGTTCCCCTTTTGCTCCTATTACTTGCAATTTTTTTGAGGATAGTGAGCATCCTCGGGGCACTGACTGGACAGTAAATCTTTCTGCCTCAGAGTCCACAAGGAACTCAACTTCTTGATGCTGGGGACCTAATTTTAATTTTATCAAGGGCTCTGTTTTCTTAGGGGTCCCCAGCAAATAGAGCTCCTGACCCCCCTAATCTTCTTTAAACATCCGTTCATCCTGTATACGCTTTCTACAGTTCCTCCTCAGGTGTCCTTTCTTTTGACAGTAGAAACACTCAACCTGTCTCAAATCCTTTGTGTCACCCTGGCTTCCCTGGGGTCTTTCCTTTGGCCCCTGGGCACTACATCCCCCCGTACGGGGTGCTACTCCTCTCTGTCCTTCTCGGACAGCTGCCACCAAAATCCTTGCTTGCCTTTTCTGGATCTCTTCCTCCCTTCTCACATACACTTTCTGAGCTTCTCTTAACAATTCATCTAATCCTCGCTCCTGCCAATCTTCCAACTTTTCCAGTTTCTTTCTAATATCTATCCATGATTTCGCCACAAACTGAGTTTTTAACAGGGCTTGCCCTACCGGAGTGGCAGGGTCCAGCCCGGAATAGAGCTGCAGATTCTTTCTCAGTCTCTCTAACTATTCAGTGGGGGTCTCATCTTTCTTTTGGTGTTCACTAAATGCTTTATTAATATTCTGTCCTCGGGGAACAGATTCCTTAATGCCTTGAACAATTATAGTACGCAGATCTGCCATATGAGTTCTATGTTCTGCATTCTGGTTATCCCAGTTCGGCCGCTGTAATGGCCATTTAATATCTGCGCCTGGTCTGTGTTGGTGTTGCTGATCCCAAATTCTCATTCCTGCTCTTCGAATCATTCCCCTTTCTTCTACTGTGAATAGTATGCCTAAAATTGCCTGCAACTCTTCCCAGGTATATACATTAGGACCCAAAAACTGGTCTAACCTTTCGGATACTCCCAAAGGGTCTTCTAAAAGGTTCCCCATCTCCTTCTTAAATTCCCTTATATCTCTGGAGTTCAAAGATACTGGCACAAATCCCATGCCAGGTTGTGGTCCTCCCATAGCTATTTCTCTTAAGGGGTATAGTCTTTCCTCTAACTGCTCTTTCCTCCTAGTCTGACTCCTCGTTATTCTCCGAGTCTCTTCAGGGGAACTAGGAGAGCCTACGTCTGGGTCTGGGACTGTCGGGGGAGAGGAGGGAGGGGGGGTTGGGTCAGGCGTGGGTGTAGGGGGAACATAAGGGGGAGGAGGTGCGGGAAGTTCTTCGGGGTTTTTACGTTTTTTCCTATGGTTCTTTTCACTTAGAGTAAACACGTGGACTCGGGTATCTAATCTTATCCATAAACTAGTATATTCACTCTCTTCTAAACTGAAGGGTTCCTTAGTATTTACATATATGTTTAGGGCCTGGCATATCCAATCCTCAAATGACTCAAAAACAGGCCAAAATACCCGATCTCCTCTGATTTGTTTACCACCCCACACCTGCATACAATAATATATCATTTTTTCTCTACTTTTGTCTTGTCTGGGCGGCCAGTCATCCCAATGGGCAATGATTAATCCTAGAGGGCTGTCTGGCGGTATGTCGGGTAACGTCACCTTGGGGCTCCTCATGGAGTCAGAAGGTTTGCTTTTCTTCTGCCCCATCTTCCGAAGTGCCTTCTCACACACACACACACGCGCCCCTCGTTCGTGGTTCACGCCCTCGCAGGCAATGAGAACCGCACTACAAGAGGGTCCGCACTCACTTCGCTCCTCTCGGGAGCGTCTTGTTCATGCGCACTTCGGGAAACCCACCCCGACCGAACGGGAACGCTTTTAATACTCACTTAACCTGGAGTCTTCGTCCGGATCTTTGTGCACAAAAATTACGGGGTACTGCAGTGTTCTTTTGCCTGCTTGCCAAATTTAGGGTTTGGAGGTAAGGGTCTTGGAAAGGATATCGTCCACTCCGGGGCCATCCAAAGATGGGGCGCCTCCCCAGAGTTTAGATTCCGAACCAAGTTACCTTATCCGAGTCACGGCACCAAAATTGTTATGGGTGGCGACGACAAATTATACGCCAGCCTGTGGACAGTCCAATCAAAATTTATTGAAGCAAGCAGCAAACAGACAAAACAGCGCTGGGCGGCCGGGGAGTCTCTGCTCTATCAACAGGCGCGCACCCAACCCCTTTAGAGTCCCTTTTTTATAGCCTTTGGTTGCCGGGCTAAAACCTAGAGTCCCAGCCCACGTGGCCTTGTCTAGTGTCTTCTGCGATTGCGCGCCTTGTTGCTAAGGGGGTCGTGGGATGAAAGTTGTAGTCTTCTTCTGTGTTTTTTGTCGTTTAGAGCATGCGTACCTTAAAATATTTCCTTATTAGGCATTGAAAGCCCCGCTATCCCGTTCACTTAGCAGGACCTTATAGTTACAAAGTTTCCAACTGCACCTGTTTGCAGGAGCTAACGCTGCCTTGCAAAAGTGAACACGCTGTGTAAGGCTTACAAAACCGGTTTGATTAACAAATACATAAGATGAATTAATACATAAGATGAATTTATCACATGCTGTGTACGGGGAACAGGTGAATTATCCCGTAAGCAGGAGGGCTCCGCCTGGTCCCCCTCCCTAAGACGGTCTAGCAGGGTCTTTAAGGTTCGATGTGCTCGTTCTACAATGGCCCGGCCGGTGCTGTTATAAGGAATGCCATGTACAAGGGCTATACCCCAGGTTGCACAAAATTGTTTCACCTTTTCCACAGTATAAGCTGTACCATTATCCGTCTTGATCTGTTGTGGAATCCCCAGTTGGGCTATACATGCACGCCAGTGTTGTACGACCGCCAAGCTATTCTGCTTCCTGTGTGCTGTAGCGAGAATGTATTTACTATAGGCGTCTACGGTAACATGCAAATACTGTAGTGGCTTGAAGGGAGCGTACTCCGGTCCACTCATGTTGACTGCGGGCTACTTATGCTAACTCTAAATAATCAGGCTCAAAGAAATGTTCCCCCATTTTCTATGAAATCTCCCACAATTTCCCCTTTTCTTTTCTTTTTTTTTTTATTATTATTTTTATGCAAGCCAAGTTACATGAAATGCTTTTGTAATTATACATTCAACTATTTTTAGGATATGTGGTACAATCATTACAACTGCTAATATTACAATTAAAATAACTAAGCCATGCATAAGCAAATCTTTTAATCATCCCATAATTCCCAAACTTGTTAGCCATCCAGTTAACCCTGTGTCAGTTATCATGAGCCTTTTACTGTGAATCATATTGATATCGGGTGTTAGTAACGTAAGTTGTCCGAGGCTACATGGCCTCCCGTTAAGTTTCGATGGAATTCCTCTCCCACGCTCTATTCCCACAAATTAAAAACATCCACGTATGTAAAGCAGCTGGAATAGAAAAAAGAGCGTGATATTCTGGAATAGATATAGTTACACCAAACTGTAGCACTTCTCTATACAGGCAAAATAGCATTTACATTCTGACCCTTTCAAGTGGTGTTATAGGTGTTATTAAACATCACACAGGGATTCATGATGACTGATCCTAACAACTCTAACTCTTGAGGTTCCTGCATTACTTGAGGCAGGTGTGCATACAGCAGGAAAAGTAAACATGGTATCTCCTGGCAGTAGAGCTTTTTCTCGACAGCGTTGCATCAAACTATGTGTATTTTTTCCCAAATTATTAAGTGAATCGTCATGGATTAGACAGAGGCACAGAGTTAGAGGGATTAGCAAGGAGAAGGAGGTACAGGCAGTGCAGCAAAGCCAGGTTCCGTTGTAAGTTCTGCAGACCCTGGAGAGGGAGTACCAGGCGATTGGGGTGGGGGGGGGGGGGCCGGCGGCAGCACGGCAGCGGTCCCGGCCGCGCAGAGGCCGTGGGAGGCAGTGGCGGGACGGCCGCGGCAGGCAGCGGTGAAGATAATGAGGGATATAAATCCGGCTCTTTTTCAGTCCACCCTGCCTGATACAAAAGAATTATTATCGGAATCAGAATCCTGCTCATTAGCGGCCTGCTTACAGACTGCCTCCTCAAAAGCAGTATCAGGTTGTACCCGCCTGCAAAATTTGTTGCAAGGCCGCCACTATCGGACGCGCTTCCCGGTGTTGCTCTCTCTCCAGTACATGGCGTATCATGTTACCTAGGGACGAACCCGCTGGCAAATGAGAGACAAGCGCTGCGGTCTGTGGGTTAGCTTGAGCCCTAGCACATTCAAGCACAATCGCCTCTTTAGCCGCCCCCGGAAGGTTTGCCGCCTGCACAGCAAGCTGAAGCCGATCTAAAAAGGCAGTAAACCTCTCGGCAATCCCCTGCCGAACTTTCACGCAAGGGGGGTCCGCTCTATCCATGGCCGCGACACGCCTAAGAGCGGCCAAGGCAGTCATTGCGACTGCTGTAAAGTCACGTCCGCGCATGCCCTGTGCCTGCGCCTGAGGCGTTGCAAAGTGTCCCTCCCCCATGAGCTGCTCTATGGTCACCCCCGCCAGGTGATGACCAGGAGCCTGAGCGTCGGCCACTATCTTAACGCATTGCGCCCGCCATTCCTCCTTGAACAACAACAGCAATGACGGGGGCAATACTCCTCTCATTAGCTGCATCACATCAAAAGGCACAACAGGTGTTGAGAGCAGACACTCAAACAAAGTGAGCGCTTGTGAAGAATTCACTCCATGCGCCTGCACAGTACTCGCGAGCTCCCGAATGGTTTTTATATCAAAAGGTGTCCACTCGTACCCTCCCCTCGCTGCTGCCCGAATAGGGAGAATGACCGGTTGAAACTGAACCCCTGAGAGGCAACATTCTTTGGCCACCAGTTGCAAGTCTGTGCCCTTCGGGGTGTCCCCTTCCTGGCCATCCCCCGCCCCCGGCGTCGGAGGCATCAACGGCACCGCACGCTCTGCATTTTGTATAGCCCCGTCAAGCCTGCGCAACAAGCCCTGTAAGTGTCTGCAAGGAGTTCTGCCCCCACTCTGTCTGTACCGGTGGCGCAGGTTTCAGTGGCCTCCATACTGCATTATCCGCCTTCCGCTCGTCAGAACTATTGGAACCGACCTGAGGTGGCACCTTGTGCCACCTCCGGAAGGACCCAGACGAGGGTTTAATCTGCTCCGGCAAGGGCGCAGGTGATGGCTCAGCAGGCGTAGGCTTGGGTAAAGGTTCAGGAGGCTCAGTCCGCTCTCCCGGCAAGGGCGTCTGATTTTCCCCACGGGGAGGTGCCTTTCTCCCCCCCCGAAGCTTCCAGCCTCTGCAGCCTCGCAATTATCTCCTCCGCGGGTGGCCGTTCCTCCCACTCTCTCAATTGGAGGTATAAATCGCCCTTGACATCCATGCCTGGGACCCAGTCTAAAAGGCGTTCTTCCAAGTCCCTCCAAACCACCCGCCGCAACTCCTCCCACGGATACTGGGGGGGGGAGGGCGCATCAGGTCCCGCTGGTGCCGCCTCTAAAGGAAAAACCTCCGTCTCTGCCGCACCCTCCGTGCCCATGTCCGCAATCAAGGACGGACCACTCTGTGAACCCCGCTCCACGGTCGCCCGCTCCGTCTGAGTCTGACTCACTGTCCCCGAGGGCACTGTCTCCCGCTGTTCCAGAGGCGGCTCTTTATCCAAAGACACAGCAGCTCGCGCCGCCAACAAGCACGCCGTAGTCTCCCGTACCGCCGTGATCACCTTCTCTACCTTCCCCCAACTCTGTAATCGTTCAGCAGCACCACACTCGCCACGGGCACGGATTGGAGCAAGGACTCCCGAATCTCTCCCCATTTTGGGGGGCTCAAAGCTTCGCTAAGAGACCCAATGTCTCCCCAGCGCAGCAACCATTGGATGCATTCACCCGTGGGGCCCTTCCTAATTGAACCGCGGGCACCCACCTCATCGGCTAACGCCTTTAATACCTTAATCGCTTGTGCAAGCTCCATCGTCGCCTGTGCCACCAATCACGTCGGGGACACCACCATGTAGCGTTGCTACATATCAAGGTGCCGCGATTAGATCACTGGTCGGCCCGGACCAGGGAAGAGACAGATAACACACATGGTGTGAGCGCCAACTCTGTCTGTTATTGCGCAGTTAATTCCTGTTATACTAACAACGGTAGGTGGGATTACTGATATGTCATAGGGAGGCGACGACTAGCCTTCTACCTTTCCGTGACAACACGAGATCTTCCGAACGCCGTAACCTACACACAGTGACTTGACTTGTCAGGGTATTTTGCATGTTTAATAAGCCCTCTGGTGCTGACTTCCTGAACTGCAGATCCTGAAAGACTGAAGAAGCCTTTATAGAAGTAAAAGTCAGCAGCAGCAAGCTTCCAAGTTTCTGAGCGTGATAGTGGGCCCCAGTGAGGGCCATCCCTGAAAAAGCCATGGAGGGAATGACCAGAAAAGGGACAATCCCTGGCAGCTGGTGAAGCAGGAAGTCAGAGGCACTGCTTAGAGGTGGAAAGCCAAGCGTGGACTGTGGCTGTGAAAACCCTTGATGTGTTTCACCAAGCAGGACAGTCAAGCCCTGACTCCCTTCCTCTGGGAAAGGAGTCCCATTACCTCATGGGATGCTTGCAAATCTTCCAAGGAGCAGTGAGATGGGGGGGTGTGCAATGCTGAGTGCAAGACAGGATCAGCAGAGGGTGGGTGAGGAGGCAACAATGCCCTGGGGCTGTAAGGACCTGGTGTCTTCTCTTGGGCATCAGTGGAAGAGACAGCAGCCAGGATGGAGAGGATAAGGATCTCAGTTGTGTTGGCTGGTGGTGATCTAACCTGCTGCAATGCCCTCAGTCATCCCCACTGCAGGCTGTCCTACACTGTCCTACGCCTGTGCTGGTTTCCCGGCAGACTTTAGCTACGTCCCCATTTCCCCACCGCACTCGGACCCTGGCATCTCCCAAGGCATACTGATGCCCTTCTGTCCTTCCTGGCTGTTGCTTCAAACACAAAGCTGTGGTCAAGCAAGGATTGGTCAAGTCCTGTGAGTTGCCCACAACCTGCCTGCCTTCTTCCAATACCCTCATCATGCTCTTCTCGCACCAAACTATCACAGCCCCACACTTGCTTGAATCTTCTATTTCTCTCTGTATGCCAGCCCTGAAATACATGTCCTCCTTCTGCCACCTCAAAATCAAAACTCAACTTATTTCACTTCAGCAGCATGCTCCACTACCCCTGCCACTACTTCAAGTCTGCTACCATAGATACAGAATGCTGTGTTGCATATATTTATGTTTTGGAAGAAGAATGACTTGTTTTTCTTTTTTTTTTTTTTTTTTTTTTTTTTTTAATAGATACTGATGGTCCTGGGGAAATCACACAAACACCTATTGAAGGATTCTTGCTATGGTCAGGGCTGTATGTATGGGGGCACATATAAATCAGCCCTGCATCTGATGTGAATTACTTCTGTGGTCAGGGAGAACCTGAGAGCTTTCCCTCATTTGAAAACATGAAGGGGAAGGAAGGACAGCATCTTGGATGGGATGGAAGGGACCTCAGGAGGTTTCTGTGAAAAACCTGCTGCTCAAAGCAGGTCTAGACCAGATTACTCAGGGCTTTATCCAAAGACGCCTTGGCACTTTCTGGGATGGATCCCACACAAACTCCCTGGGAAACAGCTTCCAGCATTTGTCTGTCCTCATGTTAGAAACATGTTTCTCTATATGTACACTAACCCTCTTCTTTCAGCCCATTACCTCTTGTCCTTGTGTCTTCAACTGTGGACACGAACCTGACTCAGTCTTCCTGGGAACACTGCAATGCTGCTACATGTTTTGCCCAAGATCTTCCTTTCTCCAGGCTGGACAAGCCCAGCTCCCTCAGCCTCTCCTCACAGATAAAGTGTTCCTGCCTCGGACCATTATGGGGGGCCTTTGCTAAACTGGCTCCAGCTTGCTGACAACTTTCCTATATTGGGATCTGAAATCTGGACACAGTGTTCGGTATAATCCCTTCCCTCAATCACCTGGCTGTGCTCCTGTTAGTACAGCCCAGGGTCCTCCTGTCCTCCCTTGCTGCCAGGGCACACAGCTGCATCCTGTCCATCTCACTGTCCACCAAGACCTTTCCAAAACGCCTCCTTCCAGCCAGGCAGCCCAGCCCCCGTGTCATTGCCAGGGCTAGTCCCCTGCAGGGACAGAAACTGGCATCTGTCCTTGCAGGATTTCCTGACTTTCATGCCAATGCATGCTCTCCTCTTCCTTGAAGCCTTTCCCTGAGCACAGGGGCCTGGAGACCATTTCAGTAAAGACTCAGGCACAGCAGGCATTCATTCCTTCAGCCCCAGCTGTGTCTGCTGTTGTTAAATCACCTTCCCCATTCAGCAGCAGCCCTGCATTTTCCTTATTCAGCTTTAGTCTCTCAGAAGTGAACAAAGGTATTCTGTTTGCTTTCGAATTCCCTTGCAACCAGCATCTCCAGGTGAGCTTTTCTTTTCCTACACACATACCTCCACAACAAAGGCAATAGAAATTCCAGCTTTGTACCTGTCCTTGCTGACACCTCCTGGCATCTGTTTCATGGCCCCTGTCAGTGCCCTGTCCCTGTGCTGGCCCAGCCCCACTGCCCATACGTGGTCTTACAGCCCCACTCTGCAGGCACAGCACGGGAAAGGGTAGAGTCAGGGATGGGGAAAGTTGGGGAAAGTTCCCCCATTTGTGATCCTAATGGCAGCCTTCAGATCACAGTTCTGCCATGACCCTCCTACTTTTGCAGCTTCCCCAGCACCTGACCCCTGCCCAGCCGCAGCCTTGTCCCATGTGGAGCTTTGCAGACAGCTCTGCTCCAGGGTCTGCCAGGGTCTGCGGAAGGAGCGAGGCTGGGCAGGGCAGTCCGTTCCCCAAACCAGCCCTTGGCCCAGCAGGAAGATGGAGACGGCCTCACAGCAAAACACCCCTGTAAACCTGAAGTGACCGGGAAGTGCTGGAAATGGCCAAAAAGAGACGCTGGGCGCGACAAAGACGCCGAGCCACCTTCCCTGTCTGTCCACACTGCCAAGGGCACAGGCCGCCCTACTCTCCCCTGCACCTGCATGTCTTCCATACTTTCCACAAGCCCTGGCTCTGAACAACAAACACCCGGTGTCAGTCCTCACCCTGCATGGTCACACACTACAAGCTCTACACTGATATTTTTCTCTCCTGGGCACTTTCCAGCCCAGACCAGCTCCCCCTAAACTCTTCCCACTTCCCTTGACCTCCCTCCACCTCGCCTGCCCTCTCCCCAGCGCAGCCCAGTCTGGCATGGCCCCACAGTGGTGCCCACCACAGGGTGCGGCAGAGCTCTGGGCACTCACCCCACAGCCCCAGACCCTCTGAAGGGCACACCAGCTCCTCGGGGGTGGAGAGGGCTGAGCCCCAGGGCTGGGGGGCATCTGTGGCACAAGGCCTGAGGAGATCCCCTTGTATGATGGAAATGCTGCTATGGAGGCCAGCTCTGGCACACAAGTGCCCATTGCCTGTCCTTGCCTGCGGTCACAGGCCTGCCACACAGCAGGACTGTAACCAAGCTTGAAGAGCACTCAGGCCTTCCACCAACCAAAGGGTTCAGCAGGAAAGCATGGAAGTGGGAAGAGAGCAGCTGGGGAAAGACCAAGAGCTGGTGCTCCCTGGCAGTGCTGCTGTGCCGGGACTCTTTTCTTCTTCCCCTCTGCACACAGGCACTGCTCCCTGCAGCTGCAGAGAAGGTCTTGGAGGAAGGATCTCAGAAGAACAAGTCACTGCAGAGCCCTTTATTTTGTTTAAACAGACAGAGGGTATGGCTCCTCATTTGCACAGCTTCCAGGGCACACAAAAGCTGGATAGACTTTGGATTAGAAGGCGGAGGAATAAAGGCATTTCTTTGTGGAAAGCATTCAGATAAGTAAAACAAAGCAAAAAGAGCAATCAAAAATCACATTCAAAACCCAAAATCACCCTAAAAAAAACACCAGAAGACAGGTTGGGTCTGTAATGAGATATAAGTACTATGCAAAAGACAACAGGAACTTTATTGCTTCTGAAAGCATCCAGTGATTATTTTCCTCAGGGCATCCTTGATCTCACGGTTTCTCATGCTGTAGATGAGGGGGTTCATGGCTGGAGGCACCACCGAGTACAGAACTGCCACCACCAGGTCCAGGGTTGGGGAGGAGATGGAGGGGGGCTTCAGGTAGGCAATCATGCCAGTGCTTACAAACAAGGAGACCACGGCCAGGTGAGGGAGGCACGTGGAAAATGCTTTGTGCCATCCCTGCTCGGAGGGGATCCTCAGCACAGCCCTGAAGATCTGCCCATAGGACAGCACAATGAAAACAAAACACCCAAATGCAAAAGAGACACTAACTACAAGTACCCCAACTTCCCTGAGGTAGGCATCTGAGCAGGAGAGCTTGAGGATCTGGGGGATTTCACAGAAGAACTGGTCCACAGCATTGCCTTGGCAGAGGGGTAGTGAAAATGTATTGGCCGTGTGCAGGACAGCATGGAGAAACCCACTGCCCCAGGCAGCTGCTGCCATGTGGACACAAGCTCTGCTGCCCAGGAGGGTCCCGTAGTGCAGGGGTTTGCAGATGGCAACGTAGCGGTCGTAGGCCGTGACAGTGAGAAGATAAAACTCTGCTGATATAGAAAAGAAAAAGAAAAAGACCTGTGAAGCACATCCTGCATAGGAGATGGCCCTGCTGTCCCACAAGGAATTGGCCATGACTTTAGGGACAGTGGTGGAGATGGAGCCAAGGACAAGAACAGAGAGGTTGAGGAGGAAGAAGTACATGGGGGGTGTGGAGGCGGTGGTCACAGGCTACGGCGGTGATGATGAGGCCGTTGGCCAGGAGGGCAGCCAGGTAGATGCCCAGGAAGAGCCAGAAGTGCAAGAGCTGCAGCTGCCGTGTGTCTGCAAACACCAGGAGGAGGAACTGGGTGATGGAGCTGCTGTTGGACATCTGCTGCCTCTGGGTGTGGAGCACTGAACAAGAGAAAAAGGCAGTGACAAGTTAGGGCATTATTCTCTGACCAAAATCAAAGGTATTTCTCGTAATAATTTTTCACCGCATTTTTTCCATTTCAGTGAGATCTCTTTTCAGCTCTGTGGATGGAGCATCTTGTTATTGCTGGCTGAGTGTGCCCTGAGGATCAGGACGTCTGCCCGCTGGCTGCCAATAAGTCAGCCCTGCTCTGTAGCAGTGGGTTTCTGGGAATGGTGTCAGTCAGGGGGTCACTCCTGGTCTTTGAATTGGTCAGATGAAACTGCTCCTAATGTAAAAGTACTTGTTAGCATCTGCACTCCCAGGGATAAGAAAACACAATCAAAAGTGTGTAGGAGAGAGGGGGGGGCGGTTAGAGCTCTCTCCTATCTCACCTAGTGATTATCTTGGATTTCAGAAAGCCTCATCATTTCTGCTTCACTCAGAGAAAACAGAGTGTCCTGCGAGGGATGACGATTCCTGTGGCTTAGTGCAGAGAGAGGGGAGCTTGTCTGTCACTCTGTTGTGTTCCCAGCTACCCTGAGCTTATACCTTTCTGAGATGGATGGTAATCACACCCTTGTGTTAACCTGAAAAGACTCCAGGCACTACTGAGAGCAGAGAGACCCACTGTCCAACACCAAGTGTCTCCCCCTTTCTCAAGGTCTCTGCACCCCACCTCTTGCCAAGGACACACATGGTTCATTTCACAAGCCCAACAGCATTTCCTCAGTCATGGTGTCTCTGTGCTTCTCCATGGGGCATTCAGAAACACGAAGATGCTATGGGACAGACCTGCATCCTGGAGGGCAGCTCACAGCTTGGAAGGTCACCCCAAGGAGGTAGCCAAGTGTCCTGATGATGGTATCTCAGGAAGGGAGAGTCAGCTCATTTGCCAGGGAATGACACAGGCTGCATTGCCCACAGCCCCACAGCTTGGAGGAGAGCTTGGACACCTGTAACCTTCTTCCCATGGACACAGCTGCATGGGAGGACCCACAAGATCAGTGTGTGACTCTGCAGCTGAAACTCCCATCCCCAGAGAGCCTGACAGCAAGAACAAGATAACAATAGCAATAACACAGACAAGTGGGGAAACAAGGAAAAACGCAGTGATGGTCTGGCTCAGAGAGGCAAGGGGAGAGGCAGCTGCAGTCTCAGCAAAGAGTTACCCTTACCCAGCTGTGCATGCCACCTCCCAGGCACCAACACAGCCAGGCAGTTGTTCTCAGTCCCTGTGCTCTACTTCAGGAGGCTCCTGTCAGGATTACTGATCACTCCAAGTTACAGCTCAGGAGCCTCAGGGACATGTTCAGGCATGACAAATCCTTCTGCATGTCTCCCGAAAATTCCCCAGGAGTACGAAACTGAAAACACAGACTCAGGAAAGCTCCTTAACTTTAGAGTAAACCCTGCTTCGACCTTCCCCTTGAAAAGTGCCCTTGGAAATGTCCTGGGGGTGATCTGGAGCTGTGAGCTGTCCTGACCCACACAGCACCCTCTTGTCAGCAGAAGGACCCTGCCCTGCTGCAAGTTGTTTCTTCCACCTGCATCTTCTCCCCACTCTGCTGTTACAGTTCCCCAGGCAGGCTGAGTACTTACCCTGACCGGTGGCAGAGTCCCTGCCCCAGCACACAGCCCCCTGGGGCTCAGGGACCCTGCTCAGAAGGGCACCCCTGGGCACCCCTGGCTGCACACCCACCTTCACACTCTGCAGCCATCCCCAGGGAAGGCAGCTGACATGCCCTGTCCCTCTGAGGGTGCAGCAGGGAAGCTGTGCTCCAAAGCACGTCCCTTTTCTCTACACTGCAGAAACTGTGAGAGTCCCTCTGACAGATCCCATAGGCTGTGGGATGTGCCAGCTTTAGGAGGTCATTCCAGGAACTGCCCCTGCATTGCCCTGCAGCCAGAGACTTACCCTGTTAAGGGCTGTCAAGTTTTTTCTCCAAGTCAGCTCTCCTCTCTCCTCCCACCCCAGACTGCTTTTAACCTCCGTCTCCCTTCCCTCCTCTCCCCTCGCTGCCTGCAGGCAGTGCCCTCAGCCCTGCTGCGCTTTGCAGAGGAGCTGCTCCTGGGCAGAGCTGTCTCTCTGCAGTGCTGCCCGCTTGCCAGGAGCTCCCTCTGTCCCAGGAGCCCAGCCCAGCTCAGCAGCAGAGGACCAGCCCAAGGCAGCACTTTCTCTGCCCCCTCTGGGCTCCCTCCAGGTGTCCCTGGGGCTCCAGGGGAACCTGCTGGCAAACAGGCTGAAGCAATCACTGATGTTCCTTCCCTCAGCTAGGGAGAGCCACTTCTTTCCTGAAATAAAATTCTCCTCTTAAAGACAAAGTTACATCTACATGCCACCTTTTTTTCTTTCCAGAAATATAATCCTTCTCTCAGAGTTACTTTTTCCTGTATCATTTTGTTATTTTTTAGACAGGATGCTCAGAGAGTGAAAGGCAGGGATCTTCTTTACACTTACTGAGGGAAGGGATCCATCGGTCAATGGTGGCGTTTCATCCTGTGTTTCTATTCATGGCATTTGAAGGGGAATCAGCTCCCTCCCATGCACACCACAAAGCCACAGGAGGTGGGATTCCTCTTGCCTCTCTTCAGGTGTGCACAAAATAGGCACCTGCATGTGAGTTCCTTGTCTCAGCTCTCATCTGAATTAATGGAGATGGAAGGCAGGAATCAGGTGTTTAGATGCAAATACCTGGTGACATTTGAGTTGCCAAAGGTGGTCCAAGATACATGTAGGTAACAGCAAACTGTAATGGAGAAATTCATAGAGACAGGGCAACATCTTGGGAATCATGTATGAGCCTGGTGGGAAATTCCTTTGGCCAAGTGACATGACAGCTTATGCCTAAATAAAGGCCAAAAGAACCTCTTCCTACTCCTCATCTTCTCTTCATGGCAGTTTATACAGGTATTCATATGAACGATTGCAGTCATGTACCATAGCAAGAGCTGGGTCTCCCTCTTTTCCATCAGCTGAATTTACTATACCTGCACTGGCTATAATGGCATGTGTCCCATGTTTTTCCCCACATTGCCTAACAGAATTCAGGACAGGTACTCTATTTAATGTCCAAATCCAGGGCCACAGAGCTACATCAGATGCCAAGGCTTGCATGGACCTCACAGGACCTACAGGAAAGCAATTCCCATTTAGGGTGGTATGACACAGACACTCCAGACAGCATCGCAGAGAGTGCGGTTTGGTGCCTGTGTGGCCTTGACTGATGCCCTCAGTCAGAGGCATCAATCATCAGATATCATCAGAGAGGCAAGGTCTATTCCTTCCCCACCCAAGAGCTGCAGGCATTGCATGAACATGAAGCAAAGCCGCACAGGGGTTTTTATTCAGTCCCTTGATGATACAATCAATAAAAGACCAAGAATTTTCAGAGTGTTCCTGGATACATCTTGTCTTCAAGGACAGCATCCTCCAAGCACAGCAATGGTCCATATCAAAACTCAGTAGGAACTCAGAAAGGAATTCAAGGGCACCAAGACGAACTTTTGGTACTTCAGAAACTGTTAAAGAAAAAGAGATAAGGTAGGACCACTGCTGAAATGAGGAAGTGTAGGTGTAGGTAGATCTGAGGTACTCTATGTCACAGCCTCGGCCAATACCAGCCAGGTCTCCCAGGCCTTTGAGCTGTGAGGCAGGACTCTGGAAGAGAACAACCAGCAGTGGATGGGGATCAAGCCTGGGGTTACTCAAGCAAACTACACCCTTACCAGTCCATAGGAACCACAGGGGCTGCATCCAAGGGTGCTGAGAGTGGTTTTTTCTCTAGGAGGTGCTGGTCTGGTATGACCCCAGTAAGAAAGGGATTCGGACACTGTGAGCTACCTTTTAAAACTATGTACATCATCATTAACACTATAAGGACAGAATCATGCAGATCACCTTCGGTCCCTTTAGATGGTGGGAACCCCAGGTGGTGTAGCACTGAACGGGCCTTCAGCCCAAATACAGCAAAGCATGCAGATCCCATCCATAGAAGACAGTCTCCTGTTTTGGTCATTCAAGCTGCTGTAGGGTTTTCTTACAAGGAACAACTCTACTCATCAACTCAACTGTCAAACAGAAATGATGTTTTCATGAGAACATCTTGCTGCACGGTTAGATACAGTCAAGGCCAAGCAGGAGATGTAATGTCCAGTACAGAGTGGAACCTGCCTGCAGGCTCTTGTGTGACAACATGCTGCTGAGGTTGTCCTGTGGCCAAGGGATCTGTGCATCATAGCATAGGTTTGATGGCCGTGCTGTATGTGCAGCACGGTGCAGGGCAGAGCAGCCCTAAGAACTCGATGTTCAATATTTTTCTGGTCAGGACCAGTGTTCAGGTCTCCCTGTGAGAAGTCTGCTCCATAACGCTGCCCCAGCTGAGATGCTGTGGCCCAAATGTGCACTGCCAGGAGGAGCTGGAGACCCATGGCTTGTCACAGAACTGTGACGTTTTTGGATTAAACGAGATGTGGTGGGACAGCTTGCTGAGCTGTGGTGCTGCAATGGAGGGATACAGGCTCTGCCCAGGGAGCAGCAGGGAGGATGAGGACTATGCCCCATGTATGAAGGGGAACCTTGGATTTGTGGAGGTCCTCTCTGTGACAGGCAACATCTTGGACTAGCTTTTGTCATTTAGGATGAGAGCAGGAGTCAGCAGGAGTGACCTGGTGTTTGCAGTTACAAAGTGCTTGCTCAGGGCGAGGAAACAGAAAAGGTCTTTTGTCAGAAACCCCAGGAAGTCTCCAGGTTCATGAGCAGGTTCCTGTGGTGAACTTAAGTGCCCTGGCATTCCCTGGCAAGGCGAAGCAACAGGGTGCCAGCAGCCTGAAGGCTATTGGGACAACTTCTTCAGACAGCTGCCAGGTGGGCCACCAAGGGTGAATCGCGCCTGGACCTGATCCTGGTCAACAAAGAACAGCTAGCTAGAGGTGTGATATTCAGTGTCAGTCTTGGCTGTCATGGCCATGAATTAGTGGGGGATGAGAAACCAAAACGCAGTGAGTCAGGCCGGCCACAGAACACAGACCTGGGACTCCAGAGGAGAAGACTTTGACACACTCAGGAGACGGAGACAAGTGGTACCATGGGAAGCAGCTCTGAAGGGTGAAGCAGCATGACAAATCTGATAGGCCTTACAGGACAGCCTCTTCCAAGCACAAGAAAGATCTCCCCAAATACTCCTGAAGAGAAGCAACCATCTCAGGAGGCTGCTTGTGTGAACTGACTGAGCTCCAGGGCAAAAAGGCAGCAGGCAGGAGGTGGAAGCAGGGAAAGCTGCAGAGAGAATGTAGAAACCCTGTCCCAGGATCTAGGGGTGATGCCAAAGCCAAAGTTCCCATTGCCTTGAGAGATGCAGGGGAGGATAGAGGCAGCAAGATGAGCTGATACTGGTTCCTTAACCGTAAAGGAATAGACAGGGATAATGTGGGCCTGCTGCTGAACTTCCCAAGTGTAGGAGCAGGTGAGGCTGAGGAACTTAATGACTTCTTTGGCTGTGACTTCTGCCATTCTTTTGTGACTGGTGACAGGACCCTGGAGGAAAACAACCAGCAGTAAGTGGGGATCAAGTCAGATGTTACTTGAGCAAACTCAGCCTTTGACAGCCCCTGGGAGCAGTCAGGAATCATGCAAGGCTGGAGAGGGAGCAAGCCAATTTTGTAGCAAGGCTCACTCTGCATCACTTTTGACAGATCATGAAGATCGGGACAAGTCCCTGATAGCTTCCAAAAAAGTTGACAGCTATCTTCCAACACAGGCCAGAGGACTACCAGGGGAACAAAAGGCTGTTTAACCTCCTATAGGAGAGCAGTGTGTACCTGAGCATGTCCTCCTGGATGATATTTCTGGGAAGATGAAGAGGAAGTCGACTGGGCATGACCAGCATGGATTTGTCCAGGGTGAATCATGAGAGACCAACCTCATGGCTTTCTAGGATGAAGGGGCTGGATTTCTGGATGAGGGTGGATGATCAGTGGGTGTCTTTTATTATATGATTGCATACAGGACATCTGGAAGGCTGGACGGAGGGATGGATGGAGGTATGGATAAAGAGATGGGCGGAACTGGGATTGATGGTTCAGCCTCAGTGGGTCATAAAATATTGCTCACGCTCTGCCTGGAGGCCTGTAAGAATTTGGCACTGAAGACGTTTGCATCTTGGCTGCATGCCTCAGCCTGGGAGATGGGGATTGCCCCTGCTGGGGAGTGGCTCTGCCAATCCAGCCACATGGGTCTAGGTGGTGCAGACTTTACTTGAAGACGTTCCTGTAACCCAAATACATTGGGATGAATGCAAAATTGGCTATTCAAAATCAAGCATTTTATTCACTTGGTCTCTTTGCTTTGACATCTTTTCACTTTGACTACATGCCTGAAATCTCTCTAATTCACCACAGAGAAATTGAAGCCTTGTATTGGGTCTGGCTGAGATGGAGTTAATTCTCCCATAGCAGCCCTCGTAGTGCTGTGCTCTGCATTGGTAGCTCGAAAGGTGTTGATGACACACCAATGTTTTGGCTACTGCTGAGTCTCCAACATTTTTGCCCCCCTCAATGGCAGGCTGGGGCTGGGCAAGATCTTGGGAGGGGACATAGCCAGGACAGCTGACCCAAACTAACCAAACAGATATTCCATACCATATGATGTCAGCTCCGATATAAAAGCTAAGTAAAGGGAGACGGAAGGGGGGCATTTTTTGTCTTCCAGAGCAACCACTACGCATACTGAAGCCCTGCTTCCCAGGAAGTGGCTAGGCATCGCCTGCTGATGGGAAGTAGAGAGTAACATCATTTGTTTTTCTTTGCTTTCGCACGTGACCTTTGCTTTCACTTTATTAAACTGTCCTTATCTTGACCCACGAGCCTTTTGTTATATTTTCTCTCCCCTGTCCAGCTGAGGAGGGGGAGTGATAGAGTGGCTTTGATGGGCACCCGGCACCCAGCCCGGGTCAGCCTACCACAAGACGAAAGGCAAATTATGCCCAGACTTGGCTCCTTGGGGTGTTTTGCATGCTAATGAGCCCTCTGGTGCCGAGTTCCTGAACTGCAGATCCTTAGAGACCGACCAAGCTCCTAGAGAAGTCCAAGTCAGAAGCAAACCTCCAGGTTTGTGAGGGTGTTAGCAGGCCCTGCTGAAGTCCGTCACTGAAGAGACCATGCAGGGAATGAGCAGACAAAGTTCCTGTCCCTGGGGGTTGGTGAAGCAGGAAGTTGGAGGCACTGGGTACAGGAGGAAATTTAAAAGTGGTGGTCACTGTGAAAGCCCTTGATGTGCTTCAGCAAGCTGGATGGCCAAGCCCTGACCCCCATCCCCTGGGGAGGGGGCATCGTTTCCTCTTGGGATGATCAGGGCTCTTCCTGGGGGCAATGGGAAGTGGGAGTGTGTGATGCTGCCAGTTACAGGTCAGCAGTACAACACCTTGCAGGTTCTGTGAAGGGTGGGTGAAGAGGCAACACAGCACTGGAGCTGTAAGGACCTCATGTCCTCTAGTGGGGCTCAGTGGAAAAGACAGAAGCCATAGCCAAGAGAACAAGGGTCTCTGCTCTGCTGGGGTGTCAAAGCCCCACCAAGGCCCTCGGCCATCTCCACCACAGCTACACTGTCCTGTGCCTGTGCCTGCTTCCTTGCTTCCAACACCAAGCTGGGGTTTTCTGAGGATTTGCCAATGCCTGTGAGCTCCCCACAAGCCATCCCTTTTCTTTTAAAGCCTTGCTAGTGCTCATTTACACCCAAGATTTCCAAGGCCCAGACTTGTTAGAATCCTCTATTTAGCACCACATCCCAGCACTGAACTGCACATCCTCCTTCTTCTGCTGTTGCCTCAAATTACAAACTCAACCTGTTTCACTTCAGCAGGACCCCCGCCCCGATATTTCAAGTCTTTTCCCTGCCTTTAACTCACTCACTGATACACCCACATGGCTCTGTCCATGCACACTACATTGAAATGTCTATATCAGCCCTGATTTGCCCAGGAGGGGCCTGCCTTCCTGCCATCTTCCCAGGACAATCCTCTTCCTCAACCTCCACACACCGATATCAACTGCCTTCCAGTTCTGTTTTCAGACATAGTTGTAAGGATTTGCTAAAGCCATTAGCAATACCCTTGTTTCTCACTAACATTCCTCAACCCTCTCTCGCAGACCTACACATGGCCAATCGCTGATGCTCAACACCACTCACTCTTTAGAAGAGGTCTTGAGCATTTTGGATCTTCCTGGTGCTTTTTATAAGCTTCCTTGCTCCCTCCAGAGCTCATGACAAATCAGATCCAGCCTCTGCCACTCTCCGGAGACAAAAACCAGCAGTGTCCAGGCCACCTGGGGAACATAAAGGGTGACCTTTTGCAAGACCACCCTTCATCTGAAGTGCTTTGGATGTGTCCTTGAGGATGGGCTGTCATGCCTTGTATGGCAGGCACTGATTCAGCTGGCATTACCCAGAGGGGCTGATGCAGATGTAGACCGCTATGTTGCAGATATTTACATTTAGGCAGGTTAATGCTTTTTGGGGTAGATACTGAGACTCCTAGGGAAATCACACAAACACATGAAGGATTATTGAAGGACATTCTCCAGTTTTCCCATCCTCTTTAGGAATGGGAAACCCGCTGGCCCACATGGCATCCATCATAACCCCCAGGCAACTCCTCAGCCAGTCATGTCACAGCCTGTCCCAATGCATGAGGTTATTCTGACCCAGTGCAAACCTTGTCCCCTTTGCCTTGTAAAACTTCTGGAGGTTTCTTTGGCCAAATCCACAAGTGTCTCAAGAGCCCTCTGGGCTGAAAATACACCACCTCAACATTTAAGGTCTGTGGGCCACTGCCTCAAGCAGTGGATGAATATGGAGAATTACAGGACACTGCAGGAAATGAAAGAGAAGGATGCGCTTCATGGAGTTGCCTACCAAGGTGGAAAATGCCACAGGAACCCTCTCAAAAACACCAAAAGAGGCTACAAAACAAGTAATGCATGGCCAATGGGGAAAAGATTAGCAGGGTAGTCTGTTCTTTTTGGGTGGTGTTACAATAGTAAAACAGGAGCACTTGTAGTTTCAGGGAAGTAAAATGGAAGCAAAGAATGTGGTCAGGGCTCTTTGGGGTCAACTGCAAAGCAGCCCAGCACCTGATGTGAATGACTTCTGTGGTCAGGGAGAACCTGAGAGCTTTCCCTCATTGGAAGACATGAAGGGGGAGGAAGGACAGCATCATTCATTCACGCTGGAAGGGACCTTGGCAGGTGTCTTGACCAACCGCCTGCACAAAGCAGGGTCGGACCAGGTTACTCAGGGCTTTATTCAAACATCTCTTCATCACATTCAAGGATCAAGCCTTCACATATTCTCTGGGAAACAGCTTCCAGCGCTTCACTATCTTTGTTTCTCCCTGTATGTACCCTGACCCTCTCTTTTTCCTGCCCATTGCCTCTTGTCCTTGTGTCTTGTACCACGGACATAAGCCTGACTCAGCCTTACTAGGAATAAACAGCCAACTTAAGAATCCCCAAGATTTAAAGTGATGGCTCAAAATGTGTGTATCACTCACCTAAAAGCTGAGGGCTTTCTCCCTCGAGGAGTTACCTCGGGCGGTGCACCAGCCCGAGGGGGAGTCCCCGACTGCAGACCTGCTGCTCTGAGGAGGACTGCCAACATGTCCTCCAGCAGGACCCCATTTATACCCCTGTCGAATCTGACCTGTGGTCATTTAACCCTATTGGCTAGGAGGGTCACCTCGGTGTACCTGGCGCACTTCAATCGGCCAGTTCAAATTTCAACCTGCAGCCTCCAGGGTTTCCTTCCCCTTCTCCCTTCCTGGAGAAGTTTTGTTTCCTGCTGGAGGGATGCAGGGGGGGGGTGTACTGCCACAGTGGTGCCGGGAATCACCCACCTCCAGTGCTGCTAGGCCAGCTGAGTAGGGCCCTCTGCAGCACAGGAGAACATTGTGTCCCCTTGGATGCTGGCTGTGAGGTCACTTCTCAGGAGCTGACTGGCCAGCGGTGGGGAGGCAGATGTTCAGAAGTCATGAAGGTCATCACAAAGCTGACTCCAACAAGATTAAAGATTTGGGGAGGTCAGCAGGAACTGGCACAAAAGGGATGGGAGATTTGGGGGAACAGAGAGGGGCTTGGCCAACAGAGATGAAAGATTTTTATGTGGTAAAAGGGGTTCAAGTAATGTGGAGGGTGCTGCAACACTGACTTTAAAAACATTCATGATAGGCCTTTACCTTATTTCTAACCAGTAACCTTAAGCCCTGTTACTACCCCTAAGTGCTATCCCTCATACTGAAAAGAATCCTCTACTCTAATACCTAACCTCAACCTTACCTTGAAGGCAAAGCCCAAACCCATAACCCCATACCCTTATTCCTACTCTATTGCTTACCCTAATCCATAACCCATACTCCTAGCACTAAAATGCTAGCTTTAATCCCCCTCTCAGCCCGAGTCTGAAGTAAAACCTTAACCCACAAAGCCAGCCCACACCCTAAACATGAACCAGACACTCTCAGCAGAACACCAAACCTCCCGAAGCTTCTGCCTAACCCCTAACACCAAAAGTCAAGCTCTAAGTCCTAAACCCTAACGCCCAATTTTAACACCTAACCCCCAAAGCCCTCCTTCCCACACTCCAACCTTCTGTCCTGGGTTCAGCTGGGATAGAGTTAATTTTTACAGGAACCTGGGAGGTGGGGGGGGCATAGCCGGGGCAGCTGACCTGAACTAGCCAAGGAGCTATTCCATACCATGTGACATCATGCCCAGTATATATATGGGGAGTGGGCCCGGGGGGAGGGCTCTCCTGCTCTCTCTCTCTCGACTTTCGGTGGGGGGAGTGGCGGAGCGTCGGGTCCCAGGTGGTGAGGAGTTGCACTGTGCATCACTCTTTTCTGTATACTCTTTCATTAGTACCATCGTTGTTGTAACTTTTTTTGCGTTGTCCCAGTAAACTGCCCTTATCTCAACCCTCGAGGTTCCAGGTTTTTTTTCTTTTCTCTCCTCCGTCTCCCTCCTATCCCACTGGAGGGGGGCGGGAGGAGTGAGCGAGCGGCTGTGTGGTCCTTTGTTACCGGCTGGGCTGAAACCACTACACCTTCTCACAATTAACACCACCCACACACACACACTGTGGGGGCAAGGCAAGGATCGCGAGGTCCCAGAGACGTTACAAGGTGTTGGAAAAGGAATGTGGGGTGACCTTTTGTGGAATGATTGCTGGAGGTGACTTATTGATATGACACCCCCCCCTCCTCAAAGTAAGGTGAACCTCCAGGGTGGAATGCAGTGGGCACGTAAAGAATCGGTTCCATGGTAGTTCTCTAAGCAACAAAACCTGCAACTTTAGATGTTAGCAACACCAGGGGAATTTGGTATGCTGACTCTGAAAAGTAACACGGAAGGTGGAGTGGAGTGGAGACGCTGTGGCGAGGCTCTGTGATTGCAGGGATAGGGAACTGGAATGATAGGAACAAGAACGGTTGGTCCCTGCATTGAATCAAGGAAGGTAAAATAATGGGGATTTTGTCGACCTAATGCCCTACTTCTGATTTATATCACACGTGCCCATTTCTGGGGTACTGACATGCAACACCATGTCCTTTGGGTGAACTTTGCTCATTATAACATCATTATAATACCAAAACACACCTCCATCCCAAAATTACCCACCTCCAATGTGCGACCACCCCCCCACGGAGCATGCGCTCTGAATTTTCTCTAGCATATACCTTTAAAAGCAAGGTGAGAGAACTTTATGCCAATCAAAGTAAAGGTATGTATGACTAGAGTCACTCAAGCTCCACCTAAAAGGAAAAACAGTTTAAAAAGACCCCCAAAGAGGAAGACTATTATGAAAACATCAGTGTGTTATCAACATTCTACTCATACGTAACTCAAAACATAGCACTATACCAGCTACTAGGAAGACAATTAACTCTATCCTAGTTGAAACCAGGACCCTCTGCCTCTGATAGGGGAAATAACACTGCTGGAAAGAAGTGTGTCTCCCCAGCTGAAGGAGGGAACATCAGTGATTGCTTCAGGCTGTTTGCCAGCAGGTTCCCCTGGAGCCCCAGGGACACCTGGAGGGAGCCCAGAGGGGGCAGAGAAAGTGCTGCCTTGGGCTGGTCCTCTGCTGCTGAGCTGGGCTGGGCTCCTGGGACAGAGGGAGCTCCTGGCAAGCGGGCAGCACTGCAGAGAGACAGCTCTGCCCAGGAGCAGCTCCTCTGCAAAGCGCAGCAGGGCTGAGGGCACTGCCTGCAGGCACCAAGGGGAGAGGAGGGAAGGGAGAGGGAGGTTAAAGGCAGTCTGGGGTGGGAGGAGAGAGGAGAGCTGACCTGGAGAAAAATCTTGACAGCCCTTCACAGGGTAAGTCTCTGGTTGCAGGGCAATACTGATGAGTTCTTGGAAGTGCTGCCTAGACTTGGCACGTGCCAGGGCTGATGGGACCTGTCAGGATGTCTCTCCTTGCTTTTTCTCTGGTGTGGAGGAGGAGGACATGCTCCAGAGCAGGGCTTCCCTGCTTCACCATCAGAGGGACAGAGAGAGATAGCCTCCTTCTCCTGGTAATGGCTACAGTGGTGTGAAGGTGGGTGTGCACCCAGGGGTGCCCACGGCTGTCCTTCCAAGCAGGTACCCTGCAGCCCAGGGCGATGTGTGCTGGGGCAGGGACTCTGCTGTCTGCCAGTGTCAGCTCTCAGCCTGCCCAGGGAGCTCCCCATGACCATGCAGGGAGAAGCTGTGGGCGGAAGGAACGACCCCCGGCAGGCTAGGGCAGGGTAGAGCAGGGCACAGTCCTTCTGCTCTCAAGAAAGTGTTGCATGGGTCAGGGCTTCTCACAGTTTCAGCTCTACCTCATGACATTTTTAAGGGGGTTTCTCAAGCAGCACATCAGCTCAGCAACAACTTCCCCTTTCCAGCCACATCAGGTTCTCTGTGATCTGCTCTTTAGCCCCTGCACAAGCAGAGATGCCCCTGGGCAGTGCCCTGCCCCTGAGAGGTGTTTGCAGGCAGAGGTGAATACACAGCAAGTGGGATGGGGTTTGTGAGCACGGACAGGGATTTGAGCTGGGGACAGGGAGACAGCTCCTGGCAGAACAGCTCCAAGCAGCAGAGACAGGGGCAGGCAGTGAGAGGGAGCTGCTGCCAGAAACGCTGGGGAGGTGGATGTGGGCACCTCCCTGCTGTCCCTGCAGCACAGACACCTTCCCCTGAGCAACTCCTCCCTGGTCTCCTTTCCCAGTGTAAGCAGAGCCTCTGCCCTCAAACGCATGAGGTCTGAGACTTGCATTGCCCTTGCAGCATCCAGAGCCCAGAAAAGGACAACCCCCTGTGTCTATCTTTGTGTGTCCCTCCTCCCTTGGCAGGAGCATGATGGCCTTCCAGTGTCATCCGCTCCTGCCTGTGCTGCCCTTGTTCTCACCGTTGGATTTGCTGAGTCAGTGTGGGGGGTGGGGGTCAGGGGTGGCAGGTTCCTCTCCTGTTCAGATGCCGACCCTTTGGGTCCTGCTTTGCAGACGTGTCTATGGCAGCAAAGTGCCCAAGTCTCCTCCGGGCAGCTTTAGGACATTCAGCTATGTCCCTGGGGTGTCCTGCTGGGCTGCAGGGTGCCCTCCAGAAGGGCACAGCTCTCCCATAGTATCTCTCTGCTACCTAGGATCGCCATGGAGAAGACACCTCGCTGCTAAGGCTGTGGAAATGCTGTTGGGCAGCTGTACATGGGCAGCTGCAATGGTGCCTTTGTGTCCCAGTCTGGGAGGGGAGAGATGAGGTCCTCCTCAAGTACCCCGAGAAAAGCCAAGGAGTCTGGCATCTGCTTTTTGAACTTGGCTTCCTCTGCTCTCAAGAGCATCCAGTTTCTTTTTAGGGGAACACCTGAGTGGGACCCTCCTCCAGCTCCAGGCTGCCAGCACAGGACAGCTGAGAACAGGACTGATGGGCAGAGCAGCTCTCCTTACTCTGCACTAAGGGACTGTCCCTTTGCCTCTCGGGATCCACAAGATTTCACTTGGAGTGCATTAGAAATGTCAGGGATTTCAACCACCCAAACCCACTCCTAAATGTGGCAAGTGCAACTAGAACAAAACGAACAAAACAGAATCCCCTCAGCTCTGTTCTGCAGTTGGGCAATTTGAGAACAGCAATGCTGAAAAACTCTTTGATATGTCATGAGTGTATTTAATTTGAGATCAGCCTGTGTTCCTAGTTCTCTCTCACTGCAGAGCAAGAAGGACTGCTCGAGAGCCCATTACAAAGTCCCTGCTCCCAATGGCCCCCTCAGCCAGCAAAAGGTGGAGCTCAAGTGAGGGAGCTGCAGAGAGGTCTTCCTAAAAAGAGAGAGTCTGAATGTGGGGTTGCAATGAGACATGCAATATGTTTTGCTGAGAGAAGTCTGGCCTAACTCACTAGTACCTTTTGCTCCTCAACAGATAACCATACGCGGAGGAAGCAAATGTCCAACCACAGCTCCATCACTGAGTTCCTCCTCCTGGCATTTGCAGACACGCAGGAGCTGCAGCTCTTGCACTTCTGGCTCTTCCTGGGCATCTACCTGGCTGCCCTCCTGGGAAACGGCCTCATCATCACCGCCGTAGCCTGCGACCACCGCCTCCACACCCCCATGTACTTCTTCCTCCTCAACCTATCCCTCCTCAACTTGGGCTCCATCTCCACCACTGTCCCCAAATCCATGGCCAATTCCCTCTGGGACAACAGGGCCATCTCCTTCCTAGGATGTGCTGCCCAGGTCTTTCTGTTAGTCTTTTTGATGTCAGCAGAATATTTTCTACTCACTGTCATGGCCTTTGACCGCTACGTTGCCATCTGCAAACCCCTGCACTACGGGACCCTCCTGGGCAGCAGAGCTTGTGTCCACATGGCAGCAGCTGCCTGGGGCTGTGGGTTTCTCTATGCTGTGCTGCACACTGCCAATACATTTTCACTACCCCTCTGCCAAGGCAATGCTGTGGACCAGTTCTTCTGTGAAATCCCCCAGATCCTCAAGCTCTCCTGCTCAGATGCCTACCTCAGGGAAGTTGGGGTACTTGTGGTTAGTGTCTTTGTGCACTTCTGTTGTTTTGTTTTCATTGTGCTGTCCTATGTGCAGATCTTCAGGGCTGTGCTGAGGATCCCCTCTGAGCAGGGATGGCACAAAGCCTTTTCCACGTGCCTCCCTCACCTGGCCGTGGACTCCTTGTTTATAAGCACTGGCATTTTTGCCTACCTGAAGCCCCCCTCCATCTCGTCCCCATCCCTGGACCTGGTGGTGGCAGTTCTGTACTCGGTGGTGCCTCCAGCCATGAACCCCCTCATCTACAGCATGAGAAACCATAAGATCAAGGATGCCCTGAGGAAAGTAATGACTGGATGATTTCAGAAGGAATAAACTTCCTGTTGTCTTTTGCATAGTACTCATATATCATTACAAGCCCAGCCTGTCTTCTGGTAGTTTTCTTAGGGTGATTTTGGGTTTTGAATGAGATTTTTGATTGCTCTTTTTGCCTTGTTTTACTTATCTGAATGCTTTCTGGAAAGAAATGTCTTTGTTCCCCCAGTTTCCAATTCACAGTCTATCCAGCTTTTGTGTGCCCTGGAGGCTGTGCAAATGAGGAGCCATACCCTCTGTGTGTTTAAACAAAATAAAGGGCCCTGCAGTGACTTGTTCTTCTGAGATTCTTCCTCCAAGACCTTCTCTGCAGCTGCAGGGAGCAGTGCCTGTGTGCAGAGGGGAAGAAGAAAAGAGTCCCGGCACAGCAGCACTGCCACGGAGCTTGGTCTTTCCCGAGCTGCTCTCTTCCCACTTCCATGCTTTCCTTCTGAACCCTTTGGTTGGTGGAAGGCCTGAGTGCTCTTGAAGCTTGGTTACAGTCCTGCTGTGTGGCAGGCCTGTGACCGCAGGCAAGGACAGGCAATGGGCACTTGTGTGCCAGAGCTGGCCTCCATAGCAGCATTTCCATCATACAAGGGGATCTCCTCAGGCCTTGTGCCACAGATGCCCCCCAGCCCTGGGGCTCAGCCCTCTCCACCCCCGAGGAGCTGCTGTGCCCTTCAGAGGGTCTGGGGCTGTGGGGTGAGTGCCCAGAGCTCTGCCGCACCCTGTGGTGGGCACTGGTGTGGGGCCATGCCAGACTGGGCTGCGCTGGGGAGAGGGCAGGGGAGGCGGAGGGAGGTCAAGGGAAGTGGGGAGAGTTTAGGGGGAGGTGGTCTTGATGCAGAGGCTGACACTAGGTCTAGTAGATGCAGAAATAGAACGTATGTTTAGACTCAGTGTATTGCCAGATAAAGGAGTTTGGAATTTGTTAAAAGATTAACAACTGTCTCCAGAAGTTGATTTACATACACAAGCCAAGGACATAAGCCTGTGTATGTAATGATATGTCTTGTTCGTGGAGGTATCCTGTGTGATAAGGGGAGATGATCTGTCTTTTGTGATGACTGAGCCAAAGTTAGGAGATAAGCAGAGAAGTTGTTTGTGAGGCCCAGAAGAGGAGCGTACTGCGCAAACTCATACAACAAGGGTCAAACAGCGGACAAGTGAGGAAGACTATGGACGACCACCAGAGGACTCTGAAAGACCACCAGAGACCTCCAATGCACTTGCATAAAGGACATTTATATATGCTAATAGTTTCCTGGATAACTAATGACTATGCATAACATTTCTCGGAAATCTAGTGAATATGTATGTAAGACATGTATTTAACCCATACAGTTAAGCTCGTGGTTAAGCACGTTTGGAGGAGCGATCCCCCGTGCTTCCAGCGCTGCAATAAAGAATACTTAACTCCATCACCGAATGCTCAATTTGTGAAACAGTCTGGGCTGGAAAGTGCCCAGGAGAGAAAAATATCAGTGTATAGCTTGCAGCGTGTGACCATGCAGTGTAAGGAGTGACACCGGGGGGTTGTGTTGCAGAGACAGGGCTTGTGGCAAGAATGGAAGACATGCAGGTGCAGAGGAGAAGAGGCCGGTCTCTGCCCTTGGTGGTGTGGACAGATGGGGAGGGTGGCTCAGGGCCTTCCTCATCCCCAGTGTGTCTTATTTGCCATTTGCAGCACTTGCCAGTCACCCCATATTTAAGGCTGAGTCTTGCTGTGAGGCCATCTCCACCTTCCTGCTGGGCCAAGGGCTAGTTCTGGGGAATGGACAGCCCTGCCCAGTGCCTCTGCTTCCCCAGACTCTGGCAGACCCTGGAGCAGAGCTGTCTGCAAAGCTCCACATGGGACAAGGCTGTGGCAGGGCAGGGGTCGGGTGCTGGGGAAGCTGCAAAAGTAGGAGTGTTGTGGGGGAACTGTGATCTGAAGGCTGCCATTAGGATCACAAATGGGGGAACTTTCCCCATCCCTGACTCTACCCTTTCCCGTGCTGTGCCTGCAGAGTGGGACCGTGTATGGGCAGTGGGGCTGGGCCAGCACAAGGACAGGCACCATGAAGCAGCTGCCAGGAGGTGTCAGCAAGGACAGGTACAAAGCTGGAATTTCTATATATTGCCTTAGTTGTGGAGGCATGAGTGTAGGAAAAGAAAAGCTCACCTGGAGATGCTGGTGGCAATGGAATTCAAAAGCAAACAGAAGAGATTTGTTCACTTCTGAGAGACCAAGGCTGAATAAGGAAAATGCAGGGCTGCTGCTGAATGGGGAAGGTGATTTAACAACAGCAGACACAGCTGGGGCTGAAGGAATGAATGCCTGCTGTGCCTGAGTCTTTACTGAAATGGTCTCCAGGCCCCTGTGCTCAGGGAAAGGCTTCAAGGAAGAGGAGAGCATGCATTGGCATGAAAGTCAGGAAATCCTGCAAGGACAGATGCCAGTTTCTGTCCCTGCAGGGGACTAGCCCTGGCAATGACACGGGGGCTGGGCTGCCTGGCTGGAAGGAGGCGTTTTGGAAAGGTCTTGGTGGACAGTGAGATGGACAGGATGCAGCTGTGTGCCCTGGCAGCAAGGAAGGACAGGAGGACCCTGGGCTGTACGAACAGGAGCACAGCCAGGTGATTGAGGGAAGGGATTATACCGAACACTGTGTCCAGATTTCAGATCCCAATATAGGAAAGTTGTCAGCAAGCTGGAACAACTTTAGCAAAGGGCCCCCATAATGGTCCGGGGCAGGAACACTTTATCTGTGAGGAGAGGCTGAGGGAGCTGGGCTTGTCCAGCCTGGAGAAAGGAAGGTCTTGGGTGAAACATGTAGCAGCATTGCAGTGTTCCCAGGAAGACTGAGTCAGGCTCATGTCCATGGTACAAGACACAAGGACAAGAGGCAAGGGGCTGAAAGAAGAGGGTTAGTGTACATATAGAGAAACATGTTTCTAACATGAGGACAGACAAATGCTGGAAGCTGTTTCCCAGGGAGTTTGTGTGGGATCCATCCCAGAAAGTGCCAAGGCGTCTTTGGATAAAGCCCTGAGCAATCTGGTCTGGCCCTGCTTTGAGCAGGAGGTTGGCTGAGAAACTTCTGAGGTCCCTTCCAGCCTAAATGATGCTGTCCTTCCTTCCCCTTCATATTTTCAAATGAGGGAAATCTCTCAGGTTCTCCCTGACCACAGAAATAATTCACATCAGGTGCAGAGCTCCTTCACAGTTGACACCAAACAACCTTGGACACGTTATTTGCTTCTCTTTTTATTCCCCCACCCAAGCTCTTCTCTTGTACTGTTGCAAAACCTGCCAACAAGAACAGCCTACCCTCTCAATCCTTTCCACATTGGTCTTGCATTTCTTGTTTCATATCCTATTTCTGAGATGGTTGCTGTGGTATTTTCAACTTTGGGTTGAAAGCAGCTCCGATAATCACATAATTCTTTTTCATTACTCGTATTGTGCTGTAATTTCCCATATTGTTATCTTCTTTGAGGCACTGGCCCACAAAACTTAAAGGCTGATCTGCTGGAGTTTCAATCTAGAGGGACCTTGATACACTTATGGTTTTGGCCAACAGAAACCTCCAGAAGTTTTAGAGGGGAAGGGGAGCAAGTTCTGCACTGGGGCAGAAAAACCTTGTGCATCAGGACAGCCTGTGACTTGACTGGCTGCAGAGTTCCCTGCGGAGAAGGGCATGGGGGTTATGATGGATGCCATGTGAGCCAGTGGGTTTCCCATTTTGAAAGGAGGATGGGGAAACTGGAGAAGGTCCAGAAGAAGTCTGTCATGTTGGGGAGAGGGGCCTAAAGCACATGAGCTGTGTGGAGAGGTTGAGGGCAGTAGCCCTACTCAGTGTGCTGCAGGGGAAGCACAGGGCAGTCTAAAAGCAGGTGACACCTCCCTGGAGAGGTGGTCAAGCCAAACTCTTCTGCAGTGCCAAATGTTATGGCAGAGGCAAGAGGCAGAAACTTCTTCCTGGCAGCTTCACTCTGGGCCTTAGGATAAAAAGCAAAAGGCGGATGGTGCTGCACTGCAGCAGGACATACAGAGAGGATCTTTGACTTCCATGTTTGGAGGTTTTCAGGTTTCAGCTCCACAGCCAGCTTGACCTTGGGGTTGGTGATAGCCCAGCCTTTGGTGGGAGGTGACTCTTACAGATATGGAGACAAGGCAGTTGACCAGGACCTTGAACCTAGGAACCAGTATGCCATACCACCTGGGATTCCTGGGAGCACCTAAGCTTTTCTCCAGAGAAGTGTGATTCCTCTTGAAGTGTCCTGGCCAATCTCCTGATACATGTGGTGCTTTAGGCTCTGGAGAGAATCAAAACCAACTTTAGGAGTAGGCTAGCTTCATTTTGCATTCTGAAATGCAGGGGAGATGAAGGCAGCTCAGAGCTTCCAGGCTCCCTGCTGCACAGTTAGGACTTCAGAGCCTGGAATGGCAGGTAACAGTGTTGTGTCAGTGTACACAACATCCAGATTTTGCCTGCCTTTGTGCCTTTTCGCTGACCTGGGATCTGTCCCTTGGCCGCCTTTGGCTAAAACCAAAACAGCTCCCCTATTCCACCTCCCCATCCTGATGAAAATTCTGTGAAACAGATGGAGCAGAGCTGATTTAAGGGTAATTCTGTCGAAGAGGTGTAATCTTTAAATGATAGCAAAGAGTTAGCAGTGAGAGGAAACACACTGTTCTAAGAATTGCATGCCAGAGGCTAATCTCTAAGAACTTCTAGCTATAATGTCAAGTAAAAACAAAATGAAAGAGCTTTAGTTCATCATCAAGAACACAAAAGAGTTCCCTTGCAGCACTGTCCTGTTACTGTTATTACTGACAGTTCCACTAATTCCAAAACATCCTTGAGAGCTTCTATATTTTTCCTTGGTTCCAAAGCTCAGGCTGCTCAGGTGCGGAAAGTACTACCTCAAATCTCTGCAAACCAAATCTCTCCCACCTGCTATCATCCACGTTCTTTTACCCCAGGACACTTCTAACCATCGCGTCAGCCTACTACCCGGTCTCCATTTTTTAATCTGGGTGAAGTCAGGGTACTCCCTCTCAAAGCCTTCCCTACAAAAGTCTTTTCTACCTGCTGATCCCACTTGTATCGCCTCACGCTATGCACAGCTCCATCTTCCTTCAGCAGAGCTCCATGGGAGGGACAGTTTTCCTGTTCCTTTCATGAGAATAGGAGACAAACAGGAGAGACTCCTTGCCAGGAAGCCAGAGCCTTGGGTGTTGCTCACTTGGTTCTTACTGGCACTTCACTCAGACTCTGGTTTGGTGTGTTTGGTGCTTTACTATGGCTACTCCTTCTGCAGACAAGATCTTAAAAAGACAACGATTTCATAAAAGATGTTCATAAAGGCCCTGTTGTAGACAGCAACGTTTGCCATGAACTCTGGAGAGAGCCAGGAAGATAGTTAATAAGCACTAGGAATATGCAGGAATCTCAAGGCCTCTTCTGAAGTGTGAGCGGCTCTGAGCAGCACTGATTGATTGGCCATGTGTAGGGCTCAGAGAGAGGGTCGAGGGATGTCAGTGAGAAAGAAGGAGGTGGCTGATGGCTTTAGCAAATCCTGAAACCCCCTCTGAGGCCAGAAATGGAAAGCAGTGGATGTCTGTGGATGGGGAAGAGGAGGAGGTGTGTCCTGGGAAGACACCAGGAAGGAAGACCCCTCTTCTGCAAGTCAGGGGTGAAAGAGATTTTTCTATGATATGTGCATGCCTAGAAAATGGAAAAGGCCCACTGCTGAGGGTGGCTATCATGCCAAATGAGCTGACCTTGCTCTTTTCCTGCTTCACTTCCCATACTTGGGTAGACCTCAGGAAACATCTATGAGTGTGGAGGATGCACAGACCTCCTGGGGTGAAGTTTCATCACTGCGGGGGAAGAGGGAAGGGTTTGTGAGACACGTGGTTGTGCAGGGAGAGAGCCGTACATGTAAGAATTCAAGCAAGCCTGGGGCTAGGACATCTTGGGTGCTAGAGGAACATAAACAAGGCTTTGAAAGAAGCCAGATGGGTTTTGGGGAAGTCAGAGTCATTGTCTAACCCTCAGAAAACTACAGCTTTATGTTTGAAGAACAGTGAGGACAGAGAGTTATCAGTAAACCTTGGGATATCATGGGGTCAGAGCGAGTTGGGGAAGCAGGGGGGAGAGTTAAAATCTGCAGAGAAACGATCACTGACATAGGACAGTATAGGACAGCCTGCGGTGGGGAAAGTCAAGTGTAGCAGTGCTATATATCAAGGTGCCGCGATTAGATCACTGGTCGGCCCGGACCAGGGAAGAGACAGATAGCACACATGGTGTGAGTGCCAAACTCTGCCCTTTATTGCGCAGTTAATTCCTTTTATACTAACAACAGTAGGTGGGATCACTGATACGTCATAGGGAGGCGACGACTAGCCTTCTACCTTTCCGTGACATCGCGAGATCTTCTGAACGCCGTACCCTACATCTCCCCCTCCTCATGTCCAACTAGCTCCCGTTGGTTACACACACTATTCATGCACTGTCCACGCGTCCAGTTGCACTCAATGATTGGCTGCATCAACACTGCACATGCGCATAAACATAAAATATAATTGGTCATACTAACTAAACATACGAGACTTATCTCAGTCTAATTGGTCAAGATAAACTGCCAAATTGAGGTTGTTTGTGCCAAGTTCTCTTTATCGTGGAATGTGCACCTGTGTTTTTCTAATTGGTATCTTTCTTATTTTTGTCTTCTTGTTTATTCTGTTCAAGGCCTTTTAAAGGCGTCTGGAATGCTCTTGTGACCATTAGCTGAAAATGTTCCCACAACAATTCCCCCTCCCTTTTTCTATAAAAAGACCATTAGCAAATCTAGTCACCACCATCCGCGAACTCAGCCCAGCAATCGGTAGGTGCCAGCTTTACGTGGGCGTCCCCACAGAGGCAACGATGGCCTTGCCGTACACCAGCCCGATGCACTTTGGAAAATTCCGGTATTTGTACATTTGCAGAGGAACAGATTTCAGCACATGTGGCCAGCGGGTGCTAAAATTCGCCTCAGTTGAAACATAGGGAGCCTATGGCACATGCAGTCGCTGGCCAAACGTGCCACACGAGTCATAGCCATCCTGCCTATTGGTTCACGGGCTTTGTGATGTGGTTGCAGTGCACAGAGAATCTTGACCTGTTATGTTGGTTAAGTGGACCTACAAGATCTATGAACACAATTAATTAAACACAGTAAGAGCAATATTATACCTGAGAAAATACACAAGAATAAAAGAAACCCTGAGTTTTAACAGAGATACAAACCAACTCGTAAGCCCCCATCCCACAGTTAAATACTCCAAGCCGAAATGACAGTTTTCTTAATTGCTATAAAGGTCTTGCAGCTCCTTATTGTCTCCGCAGTTCTGTTGTCTTATTTATTAAGTGGTGTAGTGTCAGAAATTCGCAGCATATACCCAAGGCGTCACAAGCCAGGAAAGGATAACAGTAATCTGTAAAGAAAAAACACTCAAACACTACGAGGTTAGGGCAGGATGAACCATATGACTAGGGACCCATTTCAGTAGCCCTTCAGGCTACTGAAGGTACACAGGCGTACCCCCGCCCGAGGCAACGCAGCTCAAACGGTTCGTCCCATTGGCGTGTCTGGGGATCACGCACACGGACCAGTGGGTAGGGGCCTTTCTCTTCCGTACTCATAAAATGTCGTTGCGCCGCCGTCTGGTCCAGGTCCCCCCGAATTGTCTGATTTAACGAAGTTGACGCAGTTAACAGGAGACGCTGTGTACGGGGAACAGGTGAATTATCCCGTAAGCAGGAGGGCTCCGCCTGGTCCCCCTCCCTAAGACGGTCTAGCAGGGTCTTTAAGGTTCGATGTGCTCGTTCTACAATGGCCTGGCCGGTGCTGTTATAAGGAATGCCGTGTACAAGGGCTATACCCCAGTTTGCACAAAATTGTTTCACCTTTTCCACAGTATAAGCTGTACCATTATCCGTCTTGATCTGTTGTGGAATCCCCAGTTGGGCTATACATGCACGCCAGTGTTGTACGACCGCCAAGCTATTCTGCTTCCTGTGTGCTGTAGCGAGAATGTATTTACTATAGGCGTCTACGGTAACATGCAAATACTGTAGTGGCTTGAAGGGAGCGTACTCCGTAATATCTGTTTGCCAGATCTGATTTGGTTGTAAGCCATGAGGGTTGACCGTGGCTTCCCAAAGAGGTCCTTGGGTACAATGGGGACAAGCCGCAACAATATCTCTAGCTTCGGCATGGGAAATACCCGTTAGTGCCGTCAAACCTCGGGGACTGCAATGCAAGAGGCTGTGTAATGTTATCGCACGTGCTCTGGCTGGTGTGCTGTTATCATTACTGACAGCAGCTAACAGTGCTCGTGCCGCGTGGTCGGCGCAGCTGTTCCCTTCGGCTAGCGATCCAGGGAGACCAGAATGACTGGTAACATGAATAGGAAAAACAGGTGCACTGCGCAACTGTAAGGCGTTTAACAGCATACCGGCTATCTCCGTAGAAGAAGCTAGGGCCCATTCTCCCGCAACCAAGAGCTTATATACATACAGTGAATCCATGACTACATTCAAGGGCTCAGTTGGCCAACGTAACAATGCCATGGTTACTGCTTTGGCCTCCAAAAACTGCACGGAACGACTGGGTTCAGTATATACTATTTGATGCCATGCCCCATCTTCCTTCCAAACACAGACGGCCTTACTAGTCTTGGAGGACGCATCAGTGAAGATTGTGCGGCCGTCATTAGGGTGTTTAGCCAATTGCTGTGCTGGGAGAATGGGTAAGGCATGCAAGACCTCCCCACAGGGATGGACCTCATGTCCTGCTAATGTCCCTGCAAACTCTGCCAACGCACCCTGTAAAACAGAGACCTGCGGATAAACTAAATCCCATTGCGTTAGGGAGCAGGGCAAGACAATGCGGTCCGGGTGTTTGCCGATAAAATGTTGACAAGCCCTCCGGCAACGCAGAATCATGGCGGCTACTAACAGTGGCCAACTGATGATGGCTGTGTGCACTTTGCCCTGATGCAGCCACGCAAAAGGCCACTCTGGGCTTTCCGCAGGCTGTATCAATACACCATGGCAACTTTGCCTGGCCACAAAGAGTCGCGCAACAACTGGGCGTGCGGGTTGAAACCTTTGCAGGCCCCATTGCTGAGCCCGTTGGGCTATGTTTTCTAGCAACGCACGCTGCGCTGGTTGCAACACACGTGGCGCCTGCAAAAGTTCCCCTCCCCGGAGTAGTTGGTATAACAGATTCAGTTCATCCTCAGCAATTGGAACAAAGTTCCTTAGCCACAACAGTTTGCCCACTAACTTTTGGGCATCATGTAAGGTATACACTTGGTCGGGGACTGTGAAACTCTGAGCGGTAATTGTGCGGGGGGTTAATTGAGTGCCTAGATAACTAACAGAAGGTCCTATTTGTGTTTTGTTGGGGGATATGTGTAGCCCATATTCACTTAGTTGCTGGACCATTTGATCATAGAGGTGCTGCAACACAGAGTCGTCCCGATGGGATAGCAGAATGTCATCCATGTAATGAATAATGGTGGCTTCCGGGTGGTCTTCTCGCAGAGACCGTAAGGCCTTACCTACCGCGATTTGACAGAGAGTCGGCGAATTTTTCATACCTTGAGGGAGCACTTTCCACTGATACCGCTGCACGGGTGCTTGATGGTTTCGCTCTGGGATTGAAAAGGCAAACCTTTCGCGATCTCCTGGGTACAAGGGAATACTGAAAAAACAATCTTTTATATCGATCACAATGACACCCTGTCCCTTCGGCACGATGGCCGGAGAGGGTAGTCCTGGCTGTAAAGCCCCCATGTCCTGCAAGCAGGCATTGACTGCTCGCAAGTCATGGAGGAGCCGCCACACCCCTGATTTCTTTTTTATAACAAATACAGGAGTGTTCCAGGGACTGGTGGAAGGTTCAAGATGGTCCATTTGCACTTCTCGTCGCACCAGTTCTACCACTGCCGCCCGCTTCTCCTCAGTCATCGGCCACTGGTCCACCCACACCGGCCTGTCCGTAAGCCAAGTGAGCTTCAAGGGACGGCAGACGGCAGTGGCCTGCATTAAAAATCCGTGGAAAGGTGACACCCCCAAAGATGTAGGCAACAGCGCCCAAGAATGGCTGTTGGGACTGTTGCCACCATCAGGTTGCACCATGCCACTCTGTCAGAGTCGGCAGCAGTCGTAGGCTGGGCAAGAGTGATTTTCACTGGGGCCGTACTCATCCTCGACTCCTGTGCTCCCCCCACTCCCATCAATTGACCGTGTACTGCGGTGGGCCACTCTGGGGGCCAGGCATGAACTGGAATTACGGTAACATCTGCTCCCGTGTCTAACAGGGCTAGCAGAGTAATGCGGGGTGGAGAAAGGGGTAATCCCACCTCTAGAACGATCACCCTTTCTGGACGGGTTTTCATGCCCATGGTTAATGCTATTTGGGCAGTAGGAGGAACTGTAGGAATCGTCATCACATTGCCTTGTTCATGCCCCTCCCCTGCAGTGGTCAGTTCCACGGCAGCACTGTTTGATTCTGGGTTGTTGTCGGTGGGCCCTGTGCAAAAACTGAAGGGGAGGGCCTGGCCCCCATGCCCCCCCCCGTACCGTTTCCCGACATCGGTCCCCTTTGTTTTGCAGACCCCGGAGCCCCCTGCCAGGTCTCGACGCGGCATTCCCGAGCTCTGTGCCCGAGCTTGCCACGTTTCCAACAGCGGAGTTTGCCCGCCCCCTTCTCCTGGTCCGACCCTCCGGGTTTGGTTGCGCAATCCCTCACTATATGGCCCCTACCCCCACATCGGTGACAAGTGCCTGCAGCCGCTTGCAAAACTTGTTGCAAGGCTGCCACTACCGGGCGTGCTTCTTGTTGTTGCTCTCTCTCCAGTACATGGCGTATCATGTTACCTAGGGACGAACCCGCTGGCAAATGAGAGACAAGCGCTGCGGTCTGTGGGTTAGCTTGAGCCCTAGCACATTCAAGCACAATCGCCTCTTTAGCCGCCCCCGGAATGTTTGCCGCCTGCACAGCAAGCTGAAGCCGATCTAAAAAGGCAGTAAACCTCTCGGCAATCCCCTGCCGAACTTTCACGCAAGGGGGGTCCGCTCTATCCATGGCCGCGACACGCCTAAGAGCGGCCAAGGCAGTTGTTGCGACTGCCGTAAAGTCACGCCCGCGCATGCCCTGTGCCTGTGCCTGAGGCGTTGCAAAGTGTCCCTCCCCCATGAGCTGCTCTATGGTCACCCCCGCCAGGTGATGACCAGGAGCCTGAGTGTCGGCCACTACCTTAACGCATTGCGCCCGCCATTCCTCCTTGAACAACAACAGCAATGACGGGGGCAATACTCCTCTCATTAGCTGCATCACATCAAAAGGCACAACAGGTGTTGAGAGCAGACACTCAAACAAAGTGAGCGCTTGTGAAGAATTCACTCCATGCGCCTGCACAGTACTCGCGAGCTCCCGAATGGTTTTTATATCAAAAGGTGTCCACTCGTACCCTCCCCTCGCTGCTGCCCGAATAGGGAGAACGACCGGTTGAAACTGAACCCCTGAGAGGCAACATTCTTTGGCCACTAGTTGCAAGTCTGTGCCCTTCGGGGTGTTCCCTTCCTGGCCATCCCCTGCCCCCGGTACCGGAGGCATTAAAGGCACCGCACGCTCTGCATTCTGTATAGCCCCATCAAGCCTGCGCAACATGCCCTGTAGTGCCTGCAAGGCGGTCTGTCCCACCTCTGTCTGTACCGGTGGCGCAGGTTTCAGTGGCCTCCGTACTGCATTATCCACCTTCCGCTCATCAGAACTATCGGAACCGACTTGAGGTGGCACCTCGCGCCACCCCCGGAAGGGCTCAGACGAGGGTTTAATCTGCTCCGGCAAGGGCGCAGGTAGTGGCTCAGCAGGCGCAGGCTTGGGTAAAGGTCCAGGAGGCTCGGTCGGCTCTCCCGGCAAGGGTGTCTGATTTTCCGCACAGGGAGGCACCTTCCCCCCCCCCCGTAATTTTCAGCCGCCGTAGCCTCGCAATCATCTCCTCTGTGGGTGGCTGTTCCCCCCACTCGCTCAATTGTTGGTATAGATCGCCCTTGACATCCATGCCTGGGACCCAGTCTAAAAGGCGTTCTTCCAAGTCCCTCTGAACCGTCCGCCGCAACTCCTCCCACGGATACTGGGGGGGGGGGGGGGCGCATCAGGTCCCGCTGGTGCCGCCTCTAAAGGAAAAACCTCCGTCTCCACCGCGCCCTCCGTGCCCATGTCCGCAATCAAGGACGGACCACTCTGTGAGCCCTGCTCCACTGTCGCCCACTCCGTCTGAGTCTGACTCAGTGTCCCCGAGGGCACTGTCTCCCGCTGTTCCGGAGGCGGCTCTTTACTCACGGACACAGCAGCTCGCGTGGCCAACAGGCACGCCGTAGTCTGCTGTGTCGCCGTGATCACCTTCTCTATCTTGCCCCAAGTCTGCAATCGTTTAGCAGCTCCGTGCTCAGCCGCGAGCTCCGATCGGAGCAAGGACTCCCGAATGTCTCCCCATTTTGGGGGGCTCAAAGCTTCGCTAGGAGACTCAATGTCCCCCCGGCGCAGCAACCATTGGATGCATTCGCCCGTGGGGCCCTTCTTAATCAAATCACAGGCACCCACCTCATCAGCTAACACCTTCAACACCTTAATCGCTTGCGCAAGCTCCATTGTCGCCTGTGCGACCGATCACGTCGGGGTCACCACTATGTAGCAGTGCTACATAACAAGGTGCCGCAATTAGATCACTGGTCGGCCTGGACCAGGGAAGAGACAGATAGCACACATGGTGTGAGTGCCAAACTCCACCCTTTATTGCGCAGTTAATTCCTTTTATACTAACAACAGTAGGTGGGATCACTGATACGTCATAGGGAGGCGACGACTAGCCTTCTACCTTTACGTGACATCGCGAGATCTTCCGAACGGTGTACCCTACAGCCAAGGGCTTTGGTAGGGCTGGAACCCAGAACTGAGGTCCTTGTTCTCTTGGCTAGGGCTGCTGACTTGTGGGCTGCGTGGTCTCCATGTATGTCAGCACTGGCACGATTGCCTATCTGAAGCCCCCCTCCATCTGCTCCCCATCCCTGGATCTGGTGGTGGCAGTGCTGTACTCGCTGGTGCCTCCAGTTGTGAACCCTCTCATCTATAGCATGAGGAACAGGGAGCTCAAAAATGCCATGAGGAAAGTGATTTCATGGACATTTTTCAATAACAGTAAACTTCCAGTCTTTTTCCACAAGTGACTCCCATACTAGGCCCATGCTTTGTTTTATTATTGTTGTTGTTATTGCTCTTTGGGGTTTCATGTTCGTAGACCAGTACTTGGACTTTCTGTACTTCATGTGAAGCATGAACCTCCTCTGTCTCACCTGGAGCACTATATAAAAATGTGTCTTTGTACCACCGGGTCCAAGCTGACTCCCTCATAGCATCTCTGTAACAAAAAGGGATCTTCCCTGTGCACTGCCTGATGGCAGGGCTGTTTTTCCAAGCCTCATGTCAGGAACAGGCCCGAGATACTGCACCTCCAAAAGGCCTATTGATCCGTGGTTTCAAGGTCAAAAAGCTCATTGTCACCTTGTGACCTGCTAGAGGGGTGGATTTAGGACTCACCTGTTGGTGCTTGGTGACAGTGGAGATGATGAATGGTCACTGAGGTACAAACCCAGTCCTTTCCCACATGTGACAGGGCAGAAGACATCTTCCAGGAGGGGAATCTGTAGCTGCCTGGACATCCCAGGGGATCTCCATGGGCAGCGTGTGCCTGGGGTGTGGCCGGAGCTCCACAAAGTGAGAGATTGCCCAGGCGGAATGACGCAAAAGTGTTAATTCCAGGTATTCACAGGGAAAGGAGGACTCTGCAATCACAGGGCAGGCAGCAGGAACCCAGCTGGCACAGGGGAAGGGGGCTGGAGAGATGCAAGAGCTGGCTGAGGAGCTCCAGGGCCAGGACTGTCATGCTGCCCTGGGGCGTGGGGCTGGCGGGGGCAGAGAAGGGGCAAATGCAGTCAGTGTTGGGGATCACCTATAATATGAACAGAGAAGAGCCAGAGAGTGAGTGGCCATACAGCCCAACCCTGAGGAAGGACCTTTGCTGCATGGTCACCCCTGTCTTCCTCCAGGTCTCTAGGATACCCAGCTCTACTACCATTATTAATACAAAGGGAACCAGTTTCCTACCAACACTCATTACACATCAAGTCCCATAACTCTTGCCACAGCCAGACTCTCAGCCAAGCCCATTCTCAGACACCTCCGGCTAGATCAGGTGCTTGTCACGACAGATTTTGAAAATCTCCACTGATAGAGATCTCACCAACCGGCCTGGGTCCTTGCTCCAGTGTTCGGCTCTGAGGGATTTTTCCAAAGCCCGGCTTTCTCAGCCTCTCCTTGTACACAGTGTGCTCCAGGCCCCAGCCATCCTTCTGGCCTCTGCAACTCTCTCTCCAGTCTGTCAGGGTCTTCCTTGTGCTGGTGAGCCCCATACTGGACACAGCAGTCCTGAGGTGGTCGTCCTGTAGTGGGTTAGCCTTGCCCAACACCCAGACACCCACTCAGCTGCCCAGTCACACCTCCCACTCAAAAGGACAAAGGGAGAAAATAAGATGGAATAGCTCCTGGGTCACGATGAAGACAGGGAGATCACTTACTAATTACTGTCACAGGCAAAGAAGGGTTGACTTGGGGAAGATCAATTTAATTTATGCCAAGTAAAAAAGGTTTGGATTGTGAGAAACAATGACAAAATTATTCAAGTCCATTGCCCTCATACTTTCCCCCAGGCTCAAATTACTCCCTTTCTCCAAATTCTTCTACTTGGGAGCTCCCAAGGTCAGGGTGAGGTGGGGAAACAGGGGGAGGCAGCTAAAGTCTGCAGGGAAACTGGCACAGGCATAGGACAGTGTAGGACTGTCTGTGGTGCAAACAGGGCCTTTGTGTGGCTGCCCCCCTCCTCCCCGCCAACAGATCTGAAGTCCTTGTCATCTCCACGGTGGCTGCTGTCTCTTGCATTGAAGCCCATGTGAGGACACCGGTTCCTTACAGCCCCAGGCCCTTGTTCCCTCCTCACCGACCCCCAAAACAGCCTGGAAGGTGTCCTACCGCTGTCCTTCCCTCAGCATCATCCCCCCCACACATCAAACTGCTCCCAGGAAGAGCTGTAAGCCTCCCATGAAGGAAAGGATCCCCCTTCCGAGGGGGATGCGGGTCAGGGCTTGGCCATCCTGTTTGGTGAAACACATTTAGGGGTTTCACAGCCACCTCCACAATTGATCTTCCACCGGTAACCAGTGTCTCCGACTTCCTGTTTCACCAGACCCCAGGGACGGTCTCCTTGTCTGGTCATTCCCTCCATGGTCTCTTCAGTGATGTTCCTCAGTGGCGCCCACTAACACCCTCAGAAACTTGCAAGTTTGATGCTGGCTTTTACTTCTTGAGAGGCTTGTTCAATCTTTCAGGATCTGCAGTTCAGGAACTTGGCACCAGAGGGCTCATTAACATGCAAACTCCCTAACGAGCCAAGGCTCTGTGCATAGTTTTCCTTTAGGTCTTCAATTCTTATGTGGTTAATTAGAGAGATTTCAGGAGTGTAGCCAAAGTGGAAAGATTCCAATACTAAACACAAAGAAAGGATTCTTCCCCCCCCCCCCCACTTTTCTTTATTTTTCTGCTCATGCACCATGTGATATCAGAAATCCTCAATTCATATTGATCCTCCTAATGGAGTTTGAACGTATACAAAGATCAATACCCTTTACGTCTTAACAATCTATGGTCATTCTTCATCCCTACCCCCAGCCCCACCTTTTCTCTCAACCACCTGGCACTTACAGCAGCCTTGTTCAAATCTGAGCTTTCTTCACTGAAGTTTGTAGCTGCATGCTTCAACCCGTGGGCACCAACTCCCTCCTGCTTGGAGAATGAGCTGCACACAGACACGCAGTGATGTAATACACTCAATGGCTGTATATTAAGTCCACGTTACCTCCTCTGAAGTCCACTTCCCACAGTAGATAGCCTTAGATGAACAAAACCCACATTTTTGTGCAAGCAGAGATCCCAGGACCCCCCAAAACACTCCCTGCCCTGGACTCTATCTGTCCATATCCGCTCTTTGCACACAGCAAGTCACACATTGAAGTCACAAGCTCCCCTGATTGACAAAGGGGAAAAAAGAGACAAAGTGAATGAAAAGCTCTCTTTTGAATAGCCAAACAGGCACTAAGCCCAATGTATCTGGGACACAGGAGCGTCTTCAAGCAGACTCTGCAATACCTAGACCCACGCATTTTTCATTCCCTGCAGGGTAAAGTACCTGTGGTTCCATTGTTGGTGAAGGCAAGGATGAGAGTGGTCTCCTCTGATGTTGGGTGCCTTGGGTGCCATGGCCCAGGCTTCCTTTTCTACTCAAGGGGGAGAAATCAGTAGTGTCAGCTGAGATGCTTGGACACACTCTGTCTGGTGACCAGCTCCTGCTCCAGAAGTGCTCCTGTAGGTCATGGGTCCCATTTCCCAGTCCCACGTGGGGGCTTCAGCCACCCCTGGGTATCTTGGAGGCAGCATCAACCTCTGTGCTGGCAACTGAATCAACCCCGGAATGAAGATGTTAGGCAAAAGTGGAAACATATGCAGGAAAGAGCTTGGGGTAATAAGTGTGTAAAAAGTCACTTTTCAGCACTTTGATATTGGTCTGCAAATTCTCGTGAATTTTTTCATAGGCCATGGACGTGGACCAGCAAGATGATGACACTTTCTCTCCCTCTATGTAAATAGAGATTTATACAGCCATTTCCAAAAATGTATTTCCTCCCAACACTTTGAATGGAGAACTGCGTTCTGGTGACATGTTTATATTGTCATATTGTACATCTACATTTCCTAGCTAAAGGGTGCTTGGAGCAATGAAGGTTGGAGCAGTTGGACAGATCACCCTATATTTCTTTGCCAACAAGAAATGGACACACCTGCTATCACATCCATTGCATCATCCCTTTTTTCTGATCTGGCCACATCTTTATGGGATGTACAATGGCATAACACCATGGCTCACCAACACCAGACCTCAACTGATACACAGAGGCCTAGAGCACAGACATATAAAGAGCCCCAGAGCACAGATGTAGAAAGCAAATGTCACTCGTGTCTTCAAGAAAGAAAAGAAGGAAGACCCAGGGAACTACAGGCAAGTCAGACTTGCCTCCACCCCTGGGAAGGTGATGGAGCAGCTAATTGTGGAAAGCATTTCCAGGCACATGAACGATAAGAAAGTAGTAAAGGCGCAGGGACCTATGTCTGTCCAGTTTGCCAAAGTCTTCCCTGATCTGATCCTCTTCCACCCAGGCAGATGTCCATGCTTTCCCCCTGGTCTCTGGCAGCTGGGATTTCTGAAGTCCAGTCTTGCTAGCAACTACTGAGGCAATGAAGGCATTCCATGCCTCAGCCTTTCCCGCGTCCTGTGTCATCAGGTCCCCAGTCTCACTGAGCAATGGGCCCACATTTTCCCTCGTTTCCCTTTTGTTACCTGTCTACTTACAGAAGCCCTTCTTGTTTTCTTTGACATCCCTCACCAAATTCCATGCCATTTGGACTTTACCTTTCCTACCTTTGCCCCGGCATGCTCAGACAGCATCTCTGTGTTCCTCCCAGGTTACCTGTCCTTGTTGCCACCCTCTGTATGCTTCCTTTTTGTGTTTGAGTTTGGCCAGGAGCGACTTGTTCATCCACACAGCCCTCTAGGCATTTTTGCCCGATATCATATTTGATGGGTTGCACCCCTCTTGAGCTTGGAGGAGGTGATCCTTGAATATTAACCAGCTTTCTCGGGCCCCCCTTCCCTCCGGGGCCACATCCCATGGGGCTTTTCCAAGCAGATACTTGAAGAGGCCAAACTCTACTCTCCTTAAATCTGGCGTTCTGAGATTGCTTTTTACCTTCCTCCTTTCACTCAGGATCCTGAACTCCACCATCTCATGGTGACTACAGCCCCATCTCATGGTCACAGGGCCATCTTTGACCTTCACATCCCCAACAAGCCCCTCCTTGTTGGTGAGGAGGAGGTCCAGCAGAGCACCTCTCCTCGTTGGCTCCTCCATCACTTGGGTGAGGAATTTATTGTCAATGCACTCCACAGACCTCCTGGGTTGCTTATACCCTGCTGTGTTGTACTTTGAGCAGATAGTGGGGGGGTTGAAGTCTCCCATGAGGACCAGGGCCTGAAAATGTGAGGCTGCTCCTACCTGTCCGTTGAGGACCACATATACTTCTTCTTCCTGGTCCAGAGGCCTATAGCAGACATCCACTATAACGCCACCCTTTCCTGTCCTCTCCTTAATCCTCACCCTTAAGATCTCCATTGGCTCCCTATCCATCCCCAGACAGAGTCCCATGTCCTCCAGCTGTTCTCTGTCACAAAGGGCAACTCTCCATCCTTGTCTTCCCATCCTTTCCTTCCCCAAGAGCCTGTATCTCTCCATTTCAACACTCCAGGCATGGGAGCCTTCCCACCACGTCTCCATGATTGCAACAAGATTGCTGCCCGGCAACTGCACACAGATCTCTAAATCCTTGAGGTTATGCCCCATACTGCACACATTGGAGCACAGGCACTTTAGAGAGGCAGCCCAGCATGCTGAGTTCTTGGAGAGGGTGTGAGAGATTTCTCCTCCACGGTGCTTTGTAGGCATTTCCTTGCTTACATATAAGTGCTGGAGGTGACCTCACTTGAGCCCCATTTTGCTGATTTTGCGATCCCTTCCCATCACATCACCCCATGCCCTTTGCTCATTGATCCTATCTATCACTCCCTTAGAGGACTGCTGGTTGCTCCCTCCCTCCCCCATCCTTCTTAGTTTACAGCCCTGCTTATGAGGTCACCCAGCCTGTTGGCAAAAACAGCTTTGCCCTGCTTAGAGAGGTAGATCCCACCTCTCCCAAGCAGACGCTGGTCTGCAGTCAGGGTGCCATGGGCACAGAACCCAAAACCATGTCCCCTACACCCGTTCTGCAGTTAAGTATTAACTTGTCCTATTAGTGCCTTTCTCCTCACACCCTTTCCCCTCACCAACAAGGTTGAGGAGAACAACATCTGGGCCCCCATGCCCTTCAGTACCACCCCCAGAGCCCTGTAGTCATATCTGATACTGTCACTTCTTTCCCCTGGCAGTGTGATTTGTGCCCACTTGCAATAAGAGCTGGGGATAGTAGTCAGAGGGCCGGATGAGCTTTGGACGTCCCACCACAACATCCCGGATCCTGGTCCCCAGCAAACAGCAAACCTCTCTAGATGGTTGGTTGGGATGACAGATGGGTGTCTCTCTGCCCTGTATTAGGTAGTCATCCATTACGATCCAAAAACCCCCATGGCACTGCGTCTAGTTGAGGCTTGACTATCTCCACTGTGGAGATCCCACAGCCTTTCTGGGTGCATGTTCCCAGTGCCTGACAGACCTTATAGTGCAGGTTCTTTTCTCTTAAGCCGAGTCAGAATTTCCCATGGCCCAACTTCTTCCCATGGCTTCTCATCCTTCCACTGTGCCCACCTGGGAAGAGTCTGACTCATCCTCCTCTGCACCATCCCATAAGCTAGCTGTAGACAATGACAGTATCTCCCCTAGGCCAGCCTTGAATTTCTGACATCCTTCTCTTTGGCCCAATGATATCAACCGGTCTTCAGCAGACTCCCTGTTTCCAGTAGTTGGAGGTTGTTGCACTTGTGGGCCTAAACCTGTGTCTATAACCGCCGTGCTGATCCCCACCAGGTCCCACTCCAGCTTCAGGAGATAACTAGGGATGAGAAGTCAGGGGTCACCCACCCCATTCCAGGGGTCTTCATTCCAATGAGACAGACTCTGTCCTCACACCAGTGTATTGTCTGTACCGTTTCTGCAGTCACTCCATGGGGAATGGAGGTGAGCAGCTTTGATGCACATGTGCATCCACAGAGGCAGCTCCTCACACGCTGTTCTCTACAACATGGAATGTGGTAGAGGGGCCTAGTTCTACCTTTAATTACTTATGAGATGCCCCCATCACCCTGGGAAGGTGTTCTCTGCAGGGGTAGAAAACCTTTACGTTGCTCTCAGTGAAAGTAGTGACATGTGGAGGTGTAATGACTGTCAGCTAAATGGCAGTCATACTTGTGAGTTACCCGCCAAAAAAGAAACTGTACTGTGCTAAAAGGAGTGCAGTTTCAAAGTGCAGATCTCCCAACTCCTCTGCCTTTCTTAGCCCAGACATGAAGAAAGTGACAAAGAAGGTGTGATGTGTAAGTATCCTGACTTGGATGACCAAACCAAGGACTCTCCGATACCACGATGGTATCACAGATATCACAAAGGGAGAGCTGTGCCTTTCTGGAGGGCAACCTACAGCCTAGCAGGACTCCCACAAGAAGACAATAACACAGTATTGGTTTAAAGAAGACGTAGGACTCAAAGCCATATGATGTAGGCTATAGATGTAGCCCCATGGACTACATTGCCTGGAGCCCCACAGGTTAGAAGGGGGCTTGGGCACCTCCATGCAGACACTTCCATGCCAGGACCAACAGGGTCAAGAGTCTGAAATGCAACTGAACGCCCCGTCCCAAAGAGCCTGGGAGCTAGAACAAGAGCAGCAGGCACAGATGGGGAAAACAAGGAGCAACAGTGTCATCCTCCTGCTGAGGGACAGACAGATGGGCACCCAGGAGACCCTTCACCTTACCCAGCTGTGCACAGCACCTTCCACAGCAGCATCACAGGGCAGTCTCTTTCAGCCCCTTTCTCTGGCAGAGGGGAAGGTGCACAATGGGGGAGAGGTGCAGGCGATATGCTCCTCTACTTGAGGTCCTGCTGCAGAGGAGACAGCTCTGGGCTGTGCTTGACCCCAGTAGCCCTTACCAGGCCTCATCCTGACCCCAACCTGTGCATCAACTTCCTGGCTTGACCTTGGACCTGCTCCATCATCAGAACCTCGCCAGATGATCTGGACTCTGAACTGCCTCCAGCTGCCAGCCCCCTGGCCTGCCCTGCTCCCTTGTTGGCAGCTGAGGCTGGTGAGGCCCCTTCCCTGCTCACCTGGGGATACGCCTCACTTCCCAGCTAGCTCTGCCTTCCAGAGCAGTTGTCCCTCGCTGCCCCCCCAACAGAGCTGAGGTCCCAATCATGTCACCATTACCTGCATCTCCACTGCCCTCCCCTATGCTCTGGTTGACTTGATGGCTTCACGATGCCCATTGTCCTGACGGACTCTCACTTTGCTACAGCTGACAGGGCTTCACAAGGAACAACCCACCGGCATCCTGGACTTTTCCCCTGCCCTCTCTCTATGCTGTTGTCTCTACTTGGCAAGCTTAGTGATGAGCTTGCTAAAAAAAAAATAGAAAAAAAAGAAAAAACAACCAAAAATACCCTCAGAGAAAGAGGAAAATAAAACCTAAGAAAAACAAGTGATGCAGAAGAAGACAATTGCTCACCACCAACCAATCAATGCCCAGCCAATCCCCAAGCAACGACAGCTGCTTCCGACCTCTACCTCCCCAGTTTTATTTCTGAGCATGACATCATAGGGTATCGAATACCCCTTTGGTCAGTGGGCCAGCTGTCCCAGCTGTGTCCCCTCCCAACTTCTTCTGCACCCACAGCCTACTCGCTGGCAGGGCAGTGTGAGGAGCAGAAAAAGCCTTAATGCTGTGCAAGCGCTGCGCAGCAATAACTACATCATCAGTGTGCTATCAACCCTGTTTTCAGCACAAATCCAAAACAGAGCCCCATACAAGCTACTGTGAAGAAATTTAACTCTGTCCCAGCGAAAACCAGTACACTCAGGTTGGAAAGGACCTCAGGAGGTCTCCAGCTCAGCAGGGTCAACTCTGGGGTGAGAGCTGGTTGCTCAGCACTTGATCCTAGTTACCACTTGAAAACCTCCAGGAATGGAAATGGGATTATTCCTCTGGGCAGCCACTTCATGTGCTTGGCTGTCCTCAGGAGGAAAAAACTTTCCCTTGTCTCTGGTGTGAACTTTTCTTGTGTCAATCTCTTGTCCTCCCTCCATGCACCACCGTGAACTGACTGGAGGAGATGGGAAAAGGAAAAAATTCCTTGCCTCCAGCCCCCTACGCCTGAAAGGGTCTCCAGCAAAGCTCGGTCAGTACAGCAGACAGTAACTGTGCCTCAAGACTGAGCCGGTGGCCGTTCCTGAAAAATTTCCTTAAAACTGGCAGCTTCCTGGAAGCTCCAGCTTTTTGGACAAGGTAGTTTTCTTCTCAGTTTCATGTCTGACTGTCTCCTCTTATGAAATACATTTAAATTCTTCAAAATTTGTACAAGGAGGAGAGGAAATCCCAACAGTGCACAAGGATCGAGGAGAGAACTTGACCCATACAAATCTGTGGGGCTTCATCCACAGCTTCTGAGAGAGGACAGGCTGCTGGGTGGATGTGCACAGGCAAGTGAAAGAGGGTCAGGCTGCCCAGGGGGAACGCAGAGACTGTGTCTGTGCATGCAGGGGTAGAGTCAGGGCATCTCTAGTTAGAGCTTAGCTGGATCTGGAACCAGCAAGGGGTGGGTAACTAGAACAGCTTCTCTAAGTAAATCCATAGCAAAAGCTATGATAGGAGCTAAGGAAAATGTGTACCTGCTGCTCAGTGGGGCAGGGGACCTTGTAACCAAGGGCATGTACAGACCTGAGGTATTCAGCACCTTTTTCCTCTGCCTGAGGCTTCCCAGTTTCCCAAGCCTCCTAGCAGAAACTGTGGGACCTGAGCACCCAGTCCCTGCCGACCCCAGCTGTGTCTCACATGGGCATGGGACACAGACATCTTCTGGGACTTTTTGGGGTCTGGTCCAGAAAACAAGCCATGCTGGGCTGGCCTTTTTTCCTTAGTCAGGATATGGAGACGTGCCGGAGGATGGAGCTGGCCATGTACCACCCCACAGCTAGTGCGACCAACCAGCACTGGAGACGAGTGATGCGAGGGGCTGCCCTGTGACGAGTGTTCCGCAGCAGCTTCTCCCAGCTTGTCCAGGGAGCAAGGGATCAGACCGAGCTTTTCTTCTGCACCTTCCACACTTGGTTTCTCTCCAGCAAGTGCTGGCTCTGCACCATGAGTACCATGCTGTTAGCCCACACTCCCCAGTCATACTGAAGAGCTCGATGCTCGTCTCCAGTTTTCAGACAAGCTCAGCCCTATTCCCAGCTCTCCCTGGTACCTGCCACAGGGAGCTGCAGAGCTCTGGGATCTCCCAGTAAAGCCCGAGCTCCTTTGAAGGGAACAGCAGTCCCAGGAAGATGGCGAGGAGGGGCATCAGGGAGGGCATGTCAGCCCTCCTGTCAGCCCCAAACTGAAGGACAGCAATGGCATGAGGAAATGGAGGCCAATGACTCCCTTGTTTCCAGGAAAGTCCTCACCAAGACAGCCTTTGCCTTCCCCCCATTCCCACTACCAGCCCCGCTCCCCAGGACAGTGCAAAAGCCCTGATCCTGGGGACCCTGGAACCCCTCCATCAGCTCCTGCTGCTCCAGCCATAGAGCAGCCAGCCCTGAACTGGCATGTGCAGAAATGGATTTCTCTTTCTTATTTAATCCAGAAGCACGAGAGGTGTTTGGGTGCTACACTAGATCCAGGCCAAGGTTTTTTTACTGAGGGTGCATGAATCGCTCTCTGACCTCCCTCCCTGTGCCTGCTGGGTCCCTGCTGCCTCTCCTGGGACTCCAGAGCCCTCCGTTACCTTTTCACACTTGGATCTAGTGTATTCCCTTTTTATGACTACGCCTTGGGTGGTCCCTCATTTTGTGAAGCTCCCCACTCACTCCTGGGCACACGCTGTCCCTTCAGATCCCCTGAGCTCTCCTGATTCACCTCCAGAAAGGATGAGTGTTGGCCATTAGCCCATAGCACGTGTGGCAGCCCAAGGCAGGTAAGCATGAGACAACTCTCCAACTCTGTTTGCACTAGGCACTGACACCTGAGCCCTGGATGCAGGTGTGGGTCCCCAACAGATCACACTAGGGTGCTGAGCTCATCCTCCAGGTCAGTGGGGAACCTAACGAAAGCCAGAGGATCTTTTAGGGTGCAGCTGAATGACAATGGCCTTTCATGCTCTTTTGAGTTATAGCCTGGTCTTCAGACCTGCACTGAAGGTCTCTGTGTTGGTAATACGCCACTTTTTAAAGATATAGCATTGGGGAACCAGCTGTGATAATGTCGTAAACATTTACAGAATGCTTCTAGGTCAGACACAGTAGGTTTCACCATTAGCAAAGCTGGGATGAATACAAACATTTCTGTAGGATTGTAAGCATGACAGAGACAGCAACAAGAAAAACCAAGCAGATTGCAGACCTGCCCTTAGATACCATGGGTTCCATGACTGCATAGGGTTGGGCAAGGCATTCGAGATGAAAAATGGCTCTGAAAGCAATTTTCTCACTGCGTCCTTGAAGTCCCTCTCCAATGAGTGGAGGGCAGCTAACTCTCAGAGCATGATTTCACAGAGAACAGTTGTCTAAAAGAGATGGAGATTTCCCCCTCTGTTAACCCCCATTTCTGTCCCTAGGCAGTGACAGCAAGAGGTCCATTTCCCCTTCTGTAGGGCAGTGACTCCGCTGAGCCAGCGCAGATATCCAGCCTCTGGTTAGAAACCCTCGCAGGGGATGGGTATTCAGCTCCCCCATGCACACCCCAGACCCACCCTCTTGCTGCCCTGCAGATGTGCACAAAAGAAGCTCCTGCATGCGAGTACCTGGTCTGAGCTCCTTCTCTAGTCAATGGGGATGGAGGGTGGCAGTTAGTTACTCACACTTTTGTGTGGCCTGCTGCATTTGCAGTGCCGGGGTGGTCCGAGACATGTACGAGTGCCTGCAAGCCCTGACAGAGCAATTCTGAGTGACCCCCAGCCTTCCTCTGCATCAACACTAGAGATGAGTGGGCCTCCACTGAATGGGGGTGACACTGATCACTCTCCAGACTCCTTCACCTGTGCTGCAGGGTCCCTGCTGCCTCCTCTGGGATTGCAGAGTCCTTGTTTCCCTGTGGATACACCAATTTGGCACTTTACCTTCGGTGACTCCACCTTGGGTGCTCTCTCACATTCACTGCCCACCTCTGGCAAAGTATATCCCTGGAGAGTGTGGGGGATCTCCAGGCAGCTCCAGTTTCCCCTTGAGAATGATGTTGTCTGCGCCGTCTGACACGTGACAGCCTTGGGTATGTCACTCAGTGACCAGCCATGGCCTCCACTGTCACTAGACACTGATGGGTGAGTACTAAATCCAGTCCTTGATCTCTACATGGTCACAAGGTGACTGAGAGGCTTTTGCTCCTGCACTCATGCAGAACCCTGAGCAACTCCTGACTCTGGCATTGGAAGACAAGCCCAGTGTTCATGCGCAGCACAGAAGAGATCTCATTTTATTACACAGATGTTGTAATGTGTTCAGCTCTCAACAAGCATTAGACACCTTTAGAGAGGCTCCAGGTAAGAGAAAGGGGATTCGTACCTCTGTAGAAACAAGAGGAATCCAAAAATTACTGTAGGAATATTATGAATTAAGAATAACAATTACAATAACAATGACAACAACAAAAAAAGGTCAGGACTGGTGTGGAATACCCTGGCAGTCATTTGTGGAGAGATGGGATGCTTCTTGGTGCAAAATAGAAGCCCATGTAATCAGTTTCCTAATGCCATCCCTGAGGTCCTTATTCCTCATGCTGTAGATGAGATGGTTCACAGCTGGAGGCACCACTGAGTACAGAACTGCCAGCACCAGGTCCAGGGATGGGGACGAGATGGAGGGGGGGTTCAGGTAGGCAATCATGCCAGTGCTGATAAACAAGGAGACCACGGCCAGGTGAGGGAGGCACATGGAAAAGGCTTTGTGCCATCCCTGCTCAGAGGGGATCTTCAGCACAGCCCTGAAGATCTGAACATAGGACAGCACAATGAAAACAAAACACCCAAATGCTAAACAGGCACTAAACACAAGTACCCCAACTTCCCTGAGGTAGGCATCTGAGCAGGAGAGCTTGAGGATCTGGGGGATTTCACAGAAGAACTGGTCCACAGCATTGCCCTTGCAGAGGGGTAGTGAAAATGTGTTGGCAGTGTGCAGCGCAGCATGGAGAAACCCACTGCTCCAGGCAGCTGCTGCCATGTGGACACAAGCTCTGCTGCCCAGGAGGGTCCCATAGTGCAGGGGTTTGCAGATGGCAACGTAGCGGTCATAGGCCATGACAATGAGGAGATACAGTTCTGCTGACATCAAAAAGACTAACAGAAAGACCTGAGCAGCACATCCTGGGTGGGAAATGGCCCTGGTGTTCCACAGGGAATTGGCCATGGATTTAGGGACAGTGGTGGAGATGGTGCCCAGGTCAAGAAGGGATAAGTTGAGGAGGAAGAAGTACATGGGAGTGTGGAGGCAGTGGTCGCAGGCTACAGCAGTGATGAGGCCGCTTCCCAGGAGGGCAGCCAGGTAGATGCCCAGGAAGAGCCAGAAGTGCAAGAGCTGCAGCTCCCGTGTGTCTGCAAATTCCAGGAGGAGGAACACAATCATGGAACTGCTGTTGGGCAAATGTTTCCTCTGGACATGGGGGACTGTCCAAGGAAGAAAAGGTAGTGACAAGTTACCAGAAACATCTCTGAATAAAACCAAAGATATGTCTCATAGACCCTCCCCCTCTCACACACTCACCCTTTTTCCTTCCTCAGGAGGAACTTTCATTCTGCGTCTGGTCTGCAGCTTCATTTTGTCTTCAAGGACAGCATCTTCCAAGCACAACAATGATCCTTATAAGAACCCAAGTGAAACTGAGAAGGGAATGCAACAGGAACCAAGACAAGCTGTTGCTACATCAGGAACAGTTAAAGAAGAAAGAGAGCATGTGGGACCAGTGCTGAATTTAGTAGGAGTAGGTGTAGATAGATCTGAGATAGTCAATGACCTCTTTGCCTCAGGTACTGCTGACAAGGTCTCCCAGGCCTTTGAGATTTGAGGCAGGACTCTGGAAAGGAACAATCAATGGTGGATGGGGATCAACCCAGGGGTTACTTGAGCAAACTACACCCTTACCAGTCCATGGGACTGGAGGGGTTGCATCCAAGGGTGCTGGTCAGCAAGGTGAGCTCATGTTGATGACAGAGCACAGCCACCCCCAGCAGCAGGCGTTCCCCATCTGCCAGGCTGAGGCATGCACACAAGGTAGAAACGTCTGTATCATCTGTGATTGGCACAGGAGGGACATTCCTTCCTGCTCTATTCTCAGGACAATCCTCTTCCTCCGCCTCTGCCTGCAGATATCCACTGCTTTCCATTTCTGGGCTCAAACATGGTTGTAGGGATTTGCTAAAGCCATAATCTTGTTTCTCACTGACAACCCTGACCCTCTCTCCCAGGCCTACACGTGGCCAATCACTGCTGCTCAGGGCCATTTGCTCTTCAGAAGAGCCCTTCCTGGTGATTATTACAATCCTGCTTGCTCCCTCCAGAGCTCATGGTGAGCTTTCTTGGCCATAAGAAGGTCTTTATGACCATCTCTTAGGAAATGGTTGTCTTTTTATGATCATCTGTGCAGGAAGTGTGCATAGAAAAGCACCAAATGTATCAAAAGAGATGCCGAGTGAATTGCCAGGTGAGCTACCCTCACAGCTGTGTCTTTCTGGCAACGAGTCTGTCCTGAGAAGAGATGTTTGGCTTAGCCGCCTAACACGAGATGCCAGATCTAGTGCAATGCCCAAATGCCTCTTGTACATTACAAATGTCCCATGGTCGTACCAAGCACCTCCTATGGCCACAGACCCATCAGGAAGCGGAAGATGGAAAGGGGCTCAGGAGAAGTCATCCGGCCAGCACAGCAAGTTTGGGGTCACCCTGTGGTCCCAGGGCACAACAGCCCCCTTCTCTGCAGAGCAGCACCTCCAGCTCGGGGTGCTGCAGGGACCACGGGAAGGGAACCAGGAACAGCCAGCTGGGACAGCACGGACATGTTAACCTGTGAAAAGGCTCTTTGGAGAGCAGGGATGTCTCTGGAGAAGAGCAGGACTCCATGTGCCTGTGAGAAACAAGATATGAGAAGGACAATCAGTTTTTTCTGTGCATCAGCTTGGGACAGCTCCTATGTCACAGAGGAATGGCGGGGAGGAGTGGAGGGACAGGACTGGGCGCAGGCTTCTTGGGGGCTGTCCTGGACAGGAGAGCAAGAAACACCAAGAGTGACTGAACCAACTGCTCAGGCCATTGCCAGCCTCCAGACCTGGGGCTGATGGGGAGGCTGAGCCCCCTCTCTAGCATCTGCTGTCTGTGATCCCCTGCACTATAGCCTCCTCATGAATGGGGGGTTCTGCGTCACACTGGTAGTGAGGTCACGGGTGGCTGTCATACCAATACCAGTAGGGCAGACCTATCAGGTATTCCCTTTGCCCTTCTGGGCATCCCCTGACCTTCATCACTTCTTCTCTGACACCCCCTCTGCTGGAACTGGTCTCTGCAGACACTTCCTGGAACCAAGTGACACTGCACACCACCATCCTGGTATTCGCAGTCCTTCCCTTCTCCTTGATAGTCATTTCTTACAGTGCAATTATCAGGGCTATTCTGAAAATGCCTTGAGCTCTGAGTGTGGGAACATATTTGGCTAATGGTTGCAAGACCATTCCAGACGCCTTTAGAAGGCCTTGAACAGAATAAACAAGAAGACAAAAAAAGAAAAATGAACAAACGTTCAACATGAACAAATTATACCTAGCATATACCCTCTGTTGCCTCCGTTACGCCCGGGTCGCCTCAAGAGCATGAAGAGGGGCAGGAGCTCACTTCGCAGTAGTTGCAGTCAGTACTATTACTGACTGGCAAAAAAAAAAAAAAAGCTGGCACAGCTGGAGGCTGCTGTGAAGTGAGAAAAAACTGCCAGCCATATCCTTTGATGCACCCCTTTTACCTGCGTGGGGAATTATTCGCGATGCCTTAACTGAGGGAGAAATCATAGCAGCTCCCACAGCGTTTCTGGTTATTGCTGGGGCTGGGGGTGGACCTAATCAATGGGTTCCATTTGATTGGAAAATCATAAAAGAAGCAAAAGTTGCAATTGCTCATTATGGTTTAAAATCTCCTTTTACGCAGGCAGTTTTGTTCCATATATTTTCTGGGTCAACCTTAACTCCACATGACTCTCGAATTCTTGCTAAAACCTTGTTGTTGACATGGAAATTTATTTATACTGCGCTGGCGCATTTACAGCCAGCAGAGAAAATCATATCAGTACAACCTGATACTGCTTTTGAGGAGGCAGTCTGTAAGCAGGCCGCTAACGAGCAGGATTCTGATTCCGATAATAATTCTTTTGCATCAGGCAGGGTGGACTCTGAAAAAGAGCCGCATTTATATCCCTCATTACCTCCACTGCCACCTGCCGCGGCCGTCCCGCCGCCGCTTCCCGCGGCCTCTGCGCGGCCGGGACCGCTGCCGTGCCACCGCCGGCCCCCACCCCCCCACCCCAATCGCCTGGTACTCCCTCTCCAGGGTTTGCAGAACTTACAACGGAACCTGGCTTTGCTGCACTGCCTGTATCTCCTTCTCCTGCTAATCCCTCTAACTCTGTGCCTCTGTCTAATCCATGACGGTTCACTTAACAATTTGGGAAAAAATACACATAGTTTGATGCAATGCTGTCGAGAAAAAGCTCTACAGCAAGGAGATACCATGTTTACTTTTCCTGTTGTATGCACACCTGCCTCAAGTAATGCAAGAACCTCAAGAGTTAGAGTTGTTAAGATCAGTCATCATGAATCCCTGTGTGATGTTTAATAACACCTATAACACCACTTGAAAGGGTCAGAATATAAATGCTATTTTGCCTGTATAGAGAAATGCTACAGCTTGGTGTAACTATATCTATTCCAGAATATCACACTCTTTTTTCTATTCCAGCTGCTTTACCTGCGGGGATGTTTTTAATTTGTGGAGATAGTGTGGGAGAGGAATTCCATCAAAACTTAACGGGAGGCCATGTAGCCTCGGACAACTTATGTTACTAACACCCGATATGAATATGATTCACAGTAAAAGGCTCACGATAACTGACACAGTTTTAAGTGGATGGCTAGCAAGTTTGGGAATTACGGGATGGTTGAAAGATTTGCTTATGCATGGCTTAGTTAATTGTAATATTAGCAGTTGTAATGATTGTACCATGTATCATAAAAATAGTCGAACGTATGATTGCAAAAGCATTTCATGTAACTTGGCTTGCACAAAAAACAAACAGGGAGAATTGTGGGAGATTTCATGGAAAATGGGGAACATTTCTTTGAGCCTGATTATTTAGAGTTAGCATAAGTAGGCCGTAGTTAGCATGAGTGGGCTGGAGTACGTGACAGCTGCAGTATGAAAGGACTTTGAACCACCAGAAAAACAACAGACGTGAGGAACTTGGACAGTGGAGCAATTAATAAACAAGATAACAGAACTGCAGAGGCAAGAAGGGGCTGCAAGAGCTTTAACGCAATTAAGAAAACTGTCATTTCGGCTTAGAGCATTTAGCTGCGGGATGGGGACTTAGGAGTTGGTTTGTATCTTCGTTAAAAATCGGGGTTTCTTTTATTCTTGTGTATTTTATTAGGTATAATGTTGCTTTTACTGTGTTTAATTAATTGTGTTCACAGATCTTGTAGGTCACCTTGGCCAACATAACAGGTCAAGATTCTCTGTGCATTGCAACTGCATCACAAAGCCCATGAACCAATTAGACAGGATGGCTATGACTCATGCAGCGTGCCTGGCCAGCAAGCGCATGCGTCATAGGCTCCCCATGTTGCAACCGAGGCGGATTTTGGCACCTGCTGGCCATGTGTGCTGAAATCCGTTCCTCTGCAAATGTATAAATACCGGGACTTTCCGAAGAGCATCGGGCTGGTGTACGACAAGGCCATCGTTGCCTCTGTGGGGACGCCCACGTAAAGCTGGCACCTACCGATTGCTGGGCTGAGTTCGCGGAGCAAGACGGCACAAGAATGTATGGATGGTCCATCTTCCTCACAGTCTTCAGATGGACGTAGTCATGGATACTGCCGCAAGCCAAAGAAAACATCTGGATGACCCTGGCTGATGTGACCAGACAAGATTGCTTATGCCTCGGTACAGCAACACTAAACAATCCCTTTTTTCACAGGTTTAATAGGGGGTTCCACTGGCATCAACGAAGTTTAAGAACTTATTGATGGAGACCCCTGTGCAGCAGATCATGGACTCAATGAATGGGAATGCCTGGTTTCCACGGATCGGGCATTCACCCTCATTACCACCCCAGGAATCACAAATTCTGGGATCCCTGCATACAGATTGGTGTAGTATTATGTGATTTACTGTTAGATGTAGATAGTATTAGAGACACAACCTTACAAAATAGAGCTGCTCTTAAATCATGGGTTAAGATAGTTTTGATTTATCTTGTAGTGGTTTTTTTTTATTTTGTTTTAATTTGTGTGCCTTGTATGTTGCAATGTGTTTAGGAATTAATTGATGGATCAAGTAAGGCTGTGTTGATTGACAGAAAAAAAAAAAGGGGGAATTGTGGAAACATATTTGGCTAACGGTTGCAAGAGCATTCCAGAGGCCTTTAGAAGGCCTTGAACAGAATAAACAAGCAGACAAAAAAAGAAAGATACCAATTAGAAGAACACAGGTGCGTATTCCACGATAAAGGGAACTTGGCACAAAGAACCTCAATTCGGCAGTTTATCTTGACCAATTAGACTGAGACAAGTTTCGCATGTTTTAGTTGATATAACCAATTATATCTTATGTTTATGTGCGTGGACACTATATGCTTGCATGCAGCAACCAATCAGAGCTTTTAAGGAACTTAGAGAATTGTATAAGAATGATCTGCTATGCTCAATAAACTGGTGACTTTGATCATCATATTGGTGTCCTGTCGTCCGTCCCCGCATGGAATTTCTCTACATCTGAGCAGACACAAAGCCTTTTCTACTTGCTCCTCATACCTCAGGTTAGTGACTGTCGTCTTTGGCCTGCTCATGGCTGCTTACTTTATACACTAGTCAAGGCCCTCTGCAGGCACCGGCAAACCATAGAGTCATAGAATCACAGAATGGTTTGGGTTGGAAGGGACCTTTCAAGGTCATCTAGTCCACCCCCCTGTCACAGGCAGGGACATCTTTCACTAGGTCAGGTTGCTCAATGTGCCATCCAGCCTGACTTTCAACGCTTCCAGGGATGGAGCATCTATAAGTTCTCTGGGTAACCTGTTCCAGTGTCTCACCAATCTCATTGTACAACATTTCTTCCCTATGTCTGAGCTAAACCTACTCTCTTTCCATTTAGAACCATTGCCCTTTGTCCTGTCACTATAGACCTTGGTAAAAAGTCTCTCTCCATCTTTCTCAGAAGCCCTCTTCATGTACATATAGAGTTGACTGGACACCTCCCAAGGTCCGTTTCTTTCTGAATGCTTTCCTGAATGTAGGACAAGTGTTGCTCTACACTGACTTGCTGGCAATTTGGAGAAACAAGGTGACGACTAAGTCACTCAGCTCTTTTCAGTGTTTCCCTTAGAATGAGATGAATCATCTTCCAGCTTCTCCCTGTGTCTCTCTGATGGTGGCAAAGGGGGCCTAGACCATGATCTGAGGTGTTCTTTGTCTGGCATGATGTGACACCAATTCCACCCTCTGGAGGAGCACCTTCACTTTCCACAATTGCAGCACACTGGAGAGGATCAGAAACAACCTCCAAATGACTGGATGCATCAAAAAAGCCTGTAGGCATGCTGCAGGTTATGTACACTCAAATACTTTAAGATGTCTTGAATCAACTGCTGCTTGTTTGTTGTGCTTTAAGCTTTGATAGAGAGCTATTGTTGGCCTGGCTTGCATTTGTGTCCCTTGAATTCCTTTGAAGTCTTGGAGCTGCTGTGTATGACAGCCTTGGAGGGAGGAAACAGAAACACAGGCAGATGGGAATGAAGAGGACTTACCGAGTTATCCAGAGAGATGGGTGTTATGGTCCTTTTTGTGTGTGATCAGTGCTGGTAACTGCTTCAAGGAATCAGGACTTGGTAATGGTTGGGTGAGGGGGTCAAATACTCTGCTCTGTTTCACACATGCCCATGTAGGCATTTTGATCTGACCAAATGCCCCACACTTCCATCAACAAAAAGAATTGCCATTTCTAGGACATGAATCACCCTGTTTTCAGAGAAACAATTTAAAACCCAAATGGAGAACCTTTCTGTCATAGACAGGTCCAAGATTTTTGGGTGTGAGACTCAGCAGGTAGGACAATGGGAGAGCCTCCCAGGATAACTTTCCATACTGAGGGTGGGGGTTTCTGCCTCCGTGTGTCTGAGGCTCATGATGGGATGCAAGAAAGAGCATTTGGGGATTGTGCAAGACTTCCCATGGAATGTGTAGGAAAGGATCAAGGGCAGCGAGAGGGAGGGATCATGGTGGTTTGGGGAGGAACAAGTGTGGGAAAATTGAGAGAAAAGGGGATAAGAGGAGCTGATCACATGTAAACAGGTGGCCAGTCAGTAAACTTGTCTGGCCATGCCCTGCAACTGGTCACCCCAGTCTGTCTCATGTTCTTTTTAAACTTCAATTTCCCCCAACTTTCTGGGGTGAGGAGAACCTCTGGTTTTGTGTACGGATGGAGGTCCGATGGCCAGCCACTGGAGTGGGAACCATAAGTCATACAGGCTCCTGTTGTTCGGGAGCCCAGAAACTGCAGCGATTGGAGAGCATCCATATAACGTTTCTGTGTACGTCAGTAGGCATAACCACTAGCAAACATCAAACCAGAGCATCCAGTGAGTAGAAGCAGCAGCCTGGGAGCCCAGTATTTAGAGACCCTAAGTCTGGACTGGACACTGGAGAACCCAGAGGGTTGGCAAGTTGGCTACTGGAAGGAGAAGGTGGCCCAAACCACCCCATGGGAAAACTGTAGGGTATTAGGGGTCTGGTACTGGTAAGGCCGTAGTTCTGGACCTGGAGGGAAAGTTGCCGTTTACATGAGAAAGCAGCAGCAATGCGTGGAGCTCTGCTGGGGGACAAACAATGGGTCAGCTGAGAGCTGAAGGGTCAGTGTGAGAGGGCAGAACAACATGGGCAACGCTGTGGCAGGTGGATGTCTGCTCCAGACCTCCTGATCAGGAAGAGGAACTAAATGAGGCCTTCTTCAGGAAGAAGCCTCATGTTTGTAGACCTGGTCCTCATGGAGGACTTGTACTATCCCTACTGCCTCTGCTGAAGCGGCAACATAGTGAGATGAAAGCCATCCAGGAGGTTTTTGGAGCTCATTGATGATGTCTTCCTGACTAGGGTGACAGAAGAGGCCATGAGGTGAGGTGGCCTGCGGGACTTCGTATTTTCAAAATGGAAGAACTGGTCAGGGATGTAAAAGACAGATAGATGAAGTGTCTAAGTGGATAGACAGCATGTCTAAGACCAGTCCTGGAGCGATCCATATTGTCTGTGTGTCTATAAAGGTATTCATTTTACACTAACAGCCTGGCATGCAGACAGCCCAACTCTCATTTACCATTTCTCCACTGGCCCTGGCTTTGCTTGCTTTGTGTCCCCCTTCGGTGTTTCGGAGATGGTTGTCACAGTAGTTCTCACGTGGGTTAGAAATTCCATTGAACTAGTACCTCCTTTAATTGTCTGTAATGCCCTGCAAGTCCTTATGCTGTTATCTTGTGAGAGACACCCCCATCAGGGTGCTCCATCTGCACACAAACATAACAGCTGACAAAACGGAGCTTCGCTCAAGGGGAACCTTGAGAAACTCTGGGATTTAGCCAATAGAATCCTCTTGAAGTTTTAAAAGAATTGACCAGTCTTGCATTGGAGGGGAGAATCAGCCCATACACCAGGGCCAGCAAGGACCTGACCAGGTGTGGGACACCATAGGACTTCCTGTGGTGGAGACAGCTGAGGGCTCTGGCAAAGCTGAAAGCCCCCAACATAGCTGAGGTCTTTCTCTCCTGGGCTGTGGCTGTTCTCTCTGCAGCTGAAACCCATCAGGAGACACCTTATCCTTAGAGCACAAGAGCCTCATGGCCTCCTCATCCCCACCCAGGAGCCTGGGAGGTGTTGTACCATAGTCCTGCACTTGGCATCACACATCCCCACATCACGCTGCCCCTAGGAAAAGCCCTGAGCAACATGTGAGGGACAAGATCTCCCTTCCCAAGGTCTGGGGGACAGGGCTTGGCCCTTTGGCTTCATGTAACACATCCAAGTTTTCTCAGCAGTTTTCTGCACTAAGCAGTGCCCAGGGTTGCTTTGTCAGTGATGTCTTTCAGTGGGACTCATTAATGCTCCAAGAAACTTTGGAGTTTGCATCTGACTTTGACATCTTGAGAGGTTTCTTCAGCTTCATCTCATTGTCTGAGGATCATGGCCTTGGCACCAAACCCCCCAGAGGGGTCATTAAAATGCCTTGGGCTGGGCCTCTGCTGCTGAGCTGGGCCAGGCTCCTGGGACGGAGGAGAGACAGCTTTGCGCAACAGCAGCTCCTCTGCAAAGCATAGTCGATGTTATGTACCACGGGTTACTCAGCCTCAGAGCCACCTTTACATTGCCTTTGCCTACCTGTGGTCACTGCCTCTAGTTTTCAGCTCTAACAAGCCCCTAGGGTGGCTTTGTTAGGAATGGCTCTCAGTGGGACCCATTAACGCTCCCTGAAACTGTAGGGCTTGCTTCTGACATTGACTTCTTCAGTGGTTTGTTCAGGCTTCTCTCAGTGTCTTAGTTCATCCAAGCAGGCCTCGTGGTGTTTTTTGCCTGACTTCTTCTTTGTCGGGATGCATCGCTGCTGAGCTTGGAGGAGGCGATCCATGAATATTAACCAGCTTCCTTGGTCCCCTCTTCCCTCCAGGGCTTTCTCCCATGGTACTCTACCAAGCAGATCCCTGAAGAGGCCAAACTCTGCTCTCCTGAAGTCCAGGGTAGCGAGCTTGCTGTGTGCCCTCCTCACCGCCCTAAGGATCTTGAACTCCACTTCGTGGTCATCAATGCATTCCGGGAACCTCCTGGACTGCTTATGCCCCACTGTATTGTCCCTGCAACAGATATCGGGGTGGTTGAAGTCCCCCATGAGGACTAGGGCTTGTGAACGTGTGGCTGCTCCTATCTGTCTATAGAGGGCCTCATCCACTCGGTCTTCCTGGTCAGGCGGCCTGTAGCAGATTCCACTACAATATCACCTGTCCCCGCCCTTCCTTCAATGCTGACCCATAGGCTCTTGGTTGGCTGCTCCTCCATCCCCAGACGGAGCTCCATGCACTCCAGCTGGTCAGGGACATAGAGGGCAACACGCCCTCCTCGTCTCCCCTGCCTGACCTTCCTAAAGAGCCTGTATCCTTCCATTCCAACAGTCCAGTCATAGGAGCCATCCCACCACATCTCCGTGATGCCAAGAAGATCATAGCCCTGCAGGCGTGCGCACGTCTCTAACTCCTCTTGTTTATTCCCTATGCTACCTGCGTTTGCATAGAAGCGTTAATTTGGGCCCCCGATGAAGCTGACTTACTGGCTGGAGTGGCTGGAATTCCTTTGTGCTGCTCTTCAGGAGCTCTCCTGCTGACCCGTGATCCCTCTCCAGGCTCTGGGCATCTATTGCTGGCACTGGCATCAAACTGGTAGGAGTGGGACAGAACGAGGATCCCCTCCCCTGGCAACTTTAGTTTAAAGCCCTCTTCACAGCTTGGCAAGCCTATGACTGAAGATGCTCTTCCCCTTCTCTGGCACTGCTGCAGTACTGTGTCCAGTGCTGGGCTCCCCAGTACAAGAGGCATATGGGCTTCGTGGAGTGAGTCCAGAAAAAAGGGCCACAAAGATGATTAATGGACTGGAGCATCCTTCATACGAGGAGAGGCCAAGAGACCTGGGACGGTTTAGCCTGGAGAAGAGAAGGCTCCAAGGGGGTTCTTATCAATGTCTATGAGTATCTGATTGGAGGATGTGAAGGAGAGGGAGTCAAGCTCTTCTCAGTGATGCCCAGCAATAGGACAAGAGGCAATGGGCACAAACTGCAACACAGGAGGCTCTCTGAATATCAGGAAACACTTTTTGACTGATCACTGCAACTGGTTGCCCAGAGAGATTGTGGAGTCTCCATCCATGGAGATACACAAACACTGTCTGCACATGGTCCTGGACAACCTGCTCCAGCTGACCACGCTTGAGAGGGAAGGGGTTGGACTAAGCAGCCTCCAGAGACCTCTTCCAACCCTGTTTAGTTTAATTCTGGAAGGCTCAGCAGTGCTTCTGAGAAATTTTTAGTGTATCCCTGTGCTGGTTTGACTCCTGGTACCCATGGAGCAGAGCCTCCTTTTGAGGATGAACTATTCACTGTGTAATCCTGAGGACAGGGTTGACCGGGGATTAAAAATGCCAGCGATGTCACAACACACTACCCTCACCTCCATTGTTTAGCCCTTCCCCCTACAGAGGTTTGGCTCGGAAGGGACCAACGGAGGTGTCTAGCACCATGGTCTGCTCTGAGCAGGGAGAACTTTGGAGTTAGATCGGATTGGTCAGTGCTTTCTCCTGACCCAGCACATATCCACTGGAATGATCGCAGTAACAAGGGTGATGTAAACCTGCCTGGCTGGGGGTAATTCTGAGGTCCCAGCAGTGTGGGACCGTCCTGGAGCATTGTGTCTCCTGTGTGCATTCCCTCCCCTGTACGGATACAGCTCCACACATGGTCCCATGGCCCTGCTGTGCCTATCACACGGGGCAGGGTGTGTTCAGTGGTGGACAAAAATCTCCCTTGGCATCATCCCCCACAAGAGCCCTCAGTGCCCCATCCCCCAGTGGCCCTCCTGCTTTGGCAGCCTCCCCCAGCACCGTGCCCCTGCCCAGTCTGAGCTGTGTCCCAGGTGTTGGTTTCCAGTCAGCCCTGCTCTGCGGTTTGCAGGGGTCTGGGCGAGGACAGAGGCTGGGCAGGACTGCCTCTCCTACCAACACAGGCACTGAGCCCAGCAGGACAGTTCAAAGATCAGCCCTCCCAAGGACCGTGGTGAATGGCCAGGGCTGGAAATGCGGGATGAGGAGATGGGTCTGGAGTGAGGCTCCTGGGCCAGTTGCTCCTGTCTGTCCATGCAAAAACAAGCCAGCTGGGATACTTAGACAGAGGGACTCTTCTTGAGGGCCCTCATGGGCATGGGGATGGTCTACATTTTCCCAGGTTCTCCTCTGCATGCTGCCATTCTCTGTGGGGATCCTGCAGAGGACCAAGGAGAGGCCTTGTCCTCCCTGTGGTCACAGCTGGAGCCCAGCCGTCTAGCTCAGCCCCAGATGAGGAGCTTTCTCTGGGAGTGACTTTTGGGGTAAGAGCTGGCACATGGGTCGGGGAAGGTTGTCACAAAACCACATCCTGGTGTTGTGGTTTAACCCGGTAGGCAGCTCAGCCCCCCACAGCTGCTCGCTGACTCCCTCCCAGTGGGATGGGGAAGGAGAATCCAAAGGGTAAAAGTGAGTGAACTTGTGGGTTGAGATAAAGGCGGTTTAACAGGTAAAGTAAAAGCTGTGCATTCATGCAAAGCAAAATAAGGAATTCATGCACTGCTTCCTACCAGCAGGCAGGTGTTTAGCCATTGGCGGGAAAACAGGGCTTCATCAGGAGTAACAGTTGCTTGGGAAGTCAGAAGCCATATTCCAGACGTCCCCCCTTTCCTCCTTCTTCCCCACAGATTTTTTTTGCTGAGCCCAACATCATGTGGTATTGAATATCCTTTTGGTCAGCTGGGGTCAGATGTTGCAGCCGTGTCCCCTCCCAACTTCTTGCCCACCCCCAGCCTACTTACTGGCAGGGCAGAAGGAGAAAGAGTGAAGACCTTAGAATCATAGAATCATAGAATCATTTAGGTTGGAAAAGACCTTCAAGATCATCGAGTCCAACCATCATCCATGCCCACTAAACCATGTTCTGGAGTACCTTGTCTATGCGCTTTTTGAGTACTTCCAGGGATGGTGACTCAACCACTTCCCTGGGCAGCCTATTCCAATGTCTGACAACACTCTCAGTAAATAATTTTTTCCTAATATCCAACCTAAATCTCCCTTGCTGCAACTTGAGGCCATTACCTTGCTGCTGTGCAAGCATTGTTCAGCGACAGCTAAACCAAGGGGGTGTTATCAACACTGTTTTGGTCACAAATCCAAAACACAGCACCATGCAAGCTACAATGAAGAAAAGTACCCCAGCCACAACCAGTACAAGAAGGCAGGCGGATACTGTGATGTCATCAAGCATATCACAAACCCCATCATGACACAGATGACAGCTCAGGGTGGGGGTAGAGGTAAGAAAAGCCAATGTGGCTGGCCTATGTCTTGTGAGGTCACCTCATTACAGCAATGAGATTTGCCAGGAGCAGGCGGGCAGGCAGGCATCATGAGGTCACCGAGACCACCAGGTATGAAAACTGCAGGCAGATGACTAGGCCCCTGGTGAGGCCCTCCCCTGGGGTGAAGCCACCAGTACGTGGTATGGGAAATTGTGGGACAATTGTGGGACAGCCTTGGGGCATATCCCTGGGTGGTATTCCTAAATAGTTGGTTAACTCTAGAAAAAGTGGAATAAAAATTCTTGAGACAAACCGAGTATTTTTGTTACCCAAGGATGTTTACGATACTGAAGAGTTATTGTAAGGAGGGAGAAAATTTCTGCCACACAGAAGAAGGTGGTGAAGGAACCATTCTGTGTTTCCTCCACCCAAAAACTCTCAGAGGAGAAAAGGAAAATGGTGTAATTGTTAATTGTCTCCATGAGATGATTCTTAGAGCAATGGCATCAGTGCAGAGATAAACTCAGCGTTTCCACCAAAGAAGAGGTAGTACATGCACTTTTCTTTTTCTCCCCTTTCCCTCTGTACAACAACGGGATACCCCACTGCACGTCAAACCCTGAGGAGAACAACCATGCTAAAACTTTATTGGGAAAATAAATGTAGTAAAAATTCCACTGCCTCAAGAAGAAACTGCAAGAAAAACAGAGAAACTTCCAGAAGTGCTCTCAGCCCTGCTCGGAGAAGGTGGAGGGAGACAGCACAAGTAGGAGTAGCTACACTTTAGACCAACCTTGTAAAGTCTCTTGTCCATCTCTTTGTCAAACGGGCAAACTCATGACATTTTACTTTTTCAATACACTGGTGTTACAACAACCTGAGCATGTCTTTTTAGAGACCATTAAACCAGCAGATGGGATCTTCCTAAATAGCACCTTTCATGTTAAGTGGTGATCAAATGCCATCCACCTGCTTTGCATTTAGCTCAAAGGCAGCCTTGACGTCTCCTAAGTCAATATCCCTCAATTATGACAGTGCATACAATTCATCAATTCTTTTCAAAATCACTTCAGAATACAAATAATGTCACAGCATACTTAAATATGCTCTCTAATTCAACACTGTGTAACTTAGCAATCTAATAAATAATGCAGAAAGCAGAAGCAGTCAAAATGAAAATCCTCCAGGTGACTGACTGACTGCTCTTTGGGCACTTTCCAAAGCAAATATTCAAGGCAGTTGCCTTAAATCTTTTCACAACTGATCCACAACACATCTCTTATTTGTAGTTAGTGTCCCGTAAAGATATAACCATCACCCTTAAAAAGTGACATATATTGTCAATGAAGGATCTGAGCCATGTACAGTTCTCATGCACCACGTATCAGTGTATTTTTATTTATCTCTTTTCCTGTGGATAAAATCAGACAGGTTTTCTTTGCAGCCGTGACAGGAGTCTGTATCATCACGGGAACAAAGGCCGTGGCACTTTGGCTTCACTGAAACTCAGGCAAACCTCCCACTGACTTCAAAACCTAAACCAGATTTTTACCACCAGCCTTTGAGTCCCAGCTTGCGTCTCATAGAAACAGATTTTCCTTGCACCTTCATAGACAGAGGACTAAAATAGAGCACTGTTTTACTTTGAGGCATGTGACGTGGACTGCTGGATGGTTTTGGAAGTGAATGGCAATTGGGAAACACAGCGTGGTAGTTTGAATTACTGAGGCACATAAAAAACAGAGGATGAGTTTACAGAGGAACGTGACAGCCTTACGAAGTATTCATGGATCTGCTATTGTAATGTTGATGTCCCACGAACTGAGGACAGGCAATGAGTCCAATGCATTCAATGCTGCCGTTGCTCAGTGTGGCTAGTGGGTTTGCTGGTCATTACGTGTGGTTACTTCTGACTATCAGCTACCTAAAGAGACAAGTAAATATGTGCTGCGTCTCCTGGTTGAGACCTTACCGGCCCTATCTCCTCCCAGTGCTCGCTCACACCACCAGGAAAAATGCTGGTCTTCTCGTTATGCAGAAATAAATAAATACCTGTCCTGTTATCTGTCACTTCTGATAGTTGTGGGCACCTACAGGGCAACAAAACAGGGGTGCCGGAGCCTGTTGATCCAAAATATGCCCATCTTCATTATGAGTCTGTCCCTGCTAGCAGAGGTACCAGCTTTTCCCTCTGCTATATGGGGCACTCGCATTCTTGAAGAGATGCCACTCACTCCAGTAGCTGACACCACAGGGCAGGGGCCCCCACAGCCCCGGTCTGACCCCAGTACCTGGCACCAGTTTTCACTCTCACACTCAGGGGTCTCACCGGCATCTGGCGCTTGGTCCTTGCATCACACACGCACACACATGTGACAGAGTGAGAATACTCAGAGATTTTAAACAAAATATTTAATACGAAGATAGAAGAAGACAGGACAGACTGCAGTGATCAGGCACAGGGCTCAGCCAGACAAGCGCACTGACTGGCCCCATTTTACCATCAAATTATAGAATCCCAGACTCTTTGAATAGTTTGTGTTGGAAGGGTCCTTTAAAGGTCATCTAGTCCAAACCCCTTGCCATGAGCAGGGACATCTTCAACCTCATCAGGTTGCTCAGAGCCTCATCCAACCTGACCTTGAAGGTTTCCAGGGATGGGGCATCTACCACCTCTCTGGGCAACCTGTTCCAGTGTTTTACCGCCCTCATCGTAAAAAAGCTCTTCCTTATACCTAGTCTGAATCTACCCTCTTTTAGTTTAAAAGCATTACCCCTTGCCCTATCGCAACAGGCCCTACTAAAAAGTCTGTCCCCATCTTTTTTACAAGCCCCCTTGAATTACTGAAAGGCAGCAATAAAGTTTCCCTGGAGCCTTCTCTTCTCTGGGGGCTGAACAACCCCAAGTCTCTCAGCATGTCGTCATAAGAGAGGTGTTTCTGCTCATTTTTGTGGCCCTCCTCTGGACCCGCTCCAACATGTCCATGTCTTTCCTGTGCTGAGGACCCCAGAGCTGGACACAGTACTCCAGGTGGGGTCTCACGAGAGCAGAGCAGAGAGGCAGAATCACCTCCCTCGACCTGCTGGTCACGCTTCTTTTCATGCAGCCAAGAATATGGTTGGCTTTCTGGGCTGCGAGTGCACTTTGCTGGCTCATGCCTGGCTTTTCACCCACCAGTACCTCCACGACTTTCTTTGCATGGCTGCTCTCAATCCCTTCACCCCCCAACCCATATTGATATCGGTGGTTATTTTATATGGGACTAGACCCTTTTGTATCCTTTTCTGCCAGCCCTCATCTTTTTTCCTCCCTGCTCCACCTTCCCCTGCACGTCCCGCATGGGTTTGCACAGCTCTATGGATTCCCATATCCCTCCCAGTCCAGCGTCCCCCTGGTTCACAGTCTTGCAGAGTCCAGGCTGATCCTCCTGGAAGTGGTACCTGTGGTTTCTCGATGGCCCATCAACTACTGTGAGCAGTGAAGTTTGTTTCTTGCCGTTGTCTCCATGGTTGCTCTGCCAGGCCTGTGTCTTGATAAATTTTGGTTCCTGGCTTCCCCTTTTTCTATTGGTTTCCCAGTTGACAGCTCCTGCCCCGACCCCACAACCCAGGGACAAGCCACAGGATGGTGTTGCCTGTCAGCCCCGCTTCCATTCTGCTGCCCTGGGGACTCTCAGGTACCCCCAGCCCCCTGAGAAATATTCCGCTGCAGCTGACCCTGCTGAAGACAGGAAATCATAGAATCAGAGAATCAAGGAATCATTAAGGTTGGAAAAGACCCTTAAGACCATCACGTGCACTGGGGTGAGGGAAAAATTCCTAATGTGAAAGTCAGTGGCAATTCAGTGTGTGCCTGGAGAGACGAAACCACAGCCAAGACATAATGAACACAAAGTCCTGCAAAGGTGGGCCACGCAATGCGGGGGACAAGGGGAGGTCCATCGAACATCTGATGCCCATGACTGTCCCGATCCAATGTCGGGGAAGGTTTAGATATGATCCCAAGAGCGAGATTAAGACACAAACGAGGTCAAATGCTATATACCCAAAACAGCTTTTATTATCAAAAGTAGCAAAAGTAGAAAATAGTAGTGATAGGATAGAATGGAATGAAAAGGCAGAAATCAAACAAGCATTCAGGATAGAGTTGCAAAAATACTCACCACCATGGATCAAGCAGCGTCCCGTTGGTCCTCAGTCTTCAATTCTTCAGTTATGGGTGCACACCATGGCTTGTCTCCACGTTTTTTTTTATAAGGCATAGTCCAATGCATGTACATGCATACTGTTTGCGTGCTGAAGGTTTCGTCTATCACATGATCTTTGGGTGATCGACACCAGAAACCAGTATATTTTCTCAAAGACTAAGGCTTCCGTGACAATGGTAGTCTTCACGTTCCTGCATGCTTCACCGGCTCCAGCCTGCCTCCTCCCCTGGATGACTCAGTGGCCTGGTAATCGTCCTTATGGGCCAGAGGAGTGTCCTGCTTCAACAAGCCATCCCAGAGACAAATGGCCCAACATAAATAGTTCACAGTTCAGTCTCTCACAGCAAACAATCTTTGAGACAAATGGCTCGAGATGACATTCTCTCACAATGACCTGACTTCCTGGCCTGTGATGGGGGCTGTGCCCCACAAAAGAGTGTGGTCTGGGGGTCCAGGAAGGCACTTGGGTCCAGCATGAGGCTCTGAAATCTCCTGTGAACCCAGGACTGCTGAGTCCGTGAGGCAGGGAACCACCACCCCTCCCAGAGGAGGGCAGAGGACCCAGGGGTCCGGGCAGCCTGCTCATGATCCTCTCCTGCCCCGACACCAAATTGTGCTGCCTGGGGGATGGTGCTCATGATAGCATATTTCCATACATTCTATGTGGTATGTCTAAATATTTTGATGTTTTTCATATTTTGTACCAGCTGTGGAAACTGGTTTGCTGCTAGGTGACTGTAAAAGTGAGATTTGGTAAATAATTATTAGAAGTCTTTTACTAACACTATGATTGAAACAATAGACAAAAGTATAGCCAAGCAATTAACTAGCAGAGGTAGTTACTCATAAGTTTTGCAGTTCTTTGCTCTTATGACTAGATGTTCCTGTACGCTAGATGAGAACAATGTTGAAACTGACCACATGTGATTGAAGCTGTGTTAAGCTTCAAGATCAAAGAACAAGGACAAGAATAAAGACTTCAAGGACAGCCAGCAAGAACTTCAAATGGGTCGGTGGTCGCAAAAGCAGCCCTTTGATTCAAATGGATCCTTCATTGCGCATGATCGGATGTAGGCAGTACTAAGATAATCAGTTGCAATTATTTTTATGTATATGTATACTAATCTGATTAATATGCAAACAGTTATTCTATATAACCTGTTAGTGCTAAAGCTGTGGTATGCGCGCTAGGTGGACCTATCCCCCGTGCATCCAGCGCTGCAATAAAGAATGCCTGCTTTCTAAAACTCCAAAACGAGTCTTAGAAGGTTTCTTCGACCGGCTTTTCGGTATCGCTCACTAGAGCCCTGGTAAGAACCTCTTTCCCACTGCGCCTCCAAAACTCCGGCTGCCCCAAGGGCTGGCACCGTCTGCCCCTCGCCTCCCCCAGCCTCCTGGGGGGACACTCCAGGTTGCCCTTATCTGGGGGCACATGGTGGGTGGGAAGGGGACACCCAAGGTGCCCGCGCTCCCTCAGCCACGCCGCTCATCGTGGTGGTGCAGCCAGAGAGGACCCAGGCATCCGGGCGCTGGCCAAGGAGACGGGACATGGATGCAGGCACACACACACCCCCACATGCAGAGTGTAGCTTTGATGAAGGGGTTTATTGATCAAGAGAGGGAAATGGCCCAGGGCTCCCAGGGGATCAGGTGGGGTCATCCAGGGATGATCATCTCCTCATGCCGCTGGAGGGGGACAGGACAGGGCTGTCACCATCACTTGAGGACCTGCAAGAAAGAGCCCAAATTGTGACCTCCAGTGTTCGCTGGGACATGAGAGGGGCCTTGTCCCCACCACCTCTCTCTGCAGAGACCCGGGGAAGGAGAAGGGAACTGGAGCCCTCAGTATACCCAGGACAGGACTCGGCTCACCTGAGATCCAGATGGCACCCAGAGCCCCCTACCCCAGGATGCCCCTCTATCTCCCAGAAGCCTGCCCAGCCCTCACAGTGATCCTGGGGGGTCTGTATGGCACAGACCCCCTGCCTGGCCTGAACAGTGACCTTCTGGCTCCATAGAGCCCTACTGCACGCAAGGAAAGGCATGGGGGCAGCTCTGTCCAGCTCCCCCTGGGACACGCATCAGGGACAGTCCCCTCTGTTTCCCTCTGCCATACCCAAGGAAAAATTATGACAGTTTCTGAAATCCAGGGAAATGTCCAGGTGAGGTGGGGGAGAGCTATAAAAAACCCATGATCTCTCAAACAATGCTTGGATTGTGGTTTCTTAGTCCTGGGAGTGCAGATGCTGACAAGCACTTTTACATTAGGAACAGTTTCATCTCACCAATTCAAACACCAGGACTGACCCTCTGACTGACACCATTCCCAGAAACCCACTGCTACAGAGCAGGGCTGACTTATTGGCAGCCAGCGGGCAGACGTCCCGCTCCTCGTGGCACACTTAGCCAGCAACAACCAGAGCTCCATCCACAGAGCTGAACAGAGATCTCGCTGAAATGGAAAAAAATTGGTGAACAAGTATTATGAGAAATGGCTTTGATTTTAATCAGAGAATAATGCCCTAACTTGTCACTGCCCTTGCCTCCTTGTTCAGTGCTTGACACCCAGAGACAGCAGATGTCCAACAGCAGCTCCATCACCCAATTCCTCCTCCTGGCGTTTGCCAACATTCGGGAGCTGCAGCTCTTGCACTTCTGGCTCTTCCTGGGCATCTACCTGGCTGCCCTCCTGGGAAGCGGCCTCATCATCACCACTGTAGCCTGTGACCACCACCTCCACACCCCCATGTACTTCTTCCTCCTCAACCTCGCCCTCCTCGACTTGGGCTCCATCTCCACCACTGTCCCTAAAGCCATGGCCAACTCCCTCTGGGACACCAGGGCTATTTCTTACTTGGGATGTGCTGCTCAGGTCTTTCTGTTAGTCTTTTTGATGTCAGCAGAGTTTTATGTTTTGACTGTCATGGCCTATGACCGCTATGTTGCCATCTGCAAACCCCTGCACTATGGGACCCTCCTGGGCAGCAGAGCTTGTGTCCACATGGCAGCAGCTGCCTGGAGCAGTGGGTTTCTCCATGCTGTGCTGCACACAGCCAACACATTTTCACTACCGCTCTGCAAGGGCAATGCTGTGGACCAGTTCTTCTGTGAAATCCCCCAGATCCTCAAGCTCGCCTGCTCAAATGCCTACCTCAGGGAAGTTGGGGTACTTGTGGTTAGTGTCTGTTTTATATTTGGGTGTTTTGTTTTCATTGTGCTGTCCTATGTTCAGATCTTCAGGGCTGTGCTGAGGATCCCCTCCGAGCAGGGACGGCACAAAGCCTTTTCCACGTGCCTCCCTCACCTGGCCGTGGACTCCTTGTTTGTAAGCACTGGCATGATTGCCTACCTGAAGCCTCCCTCCATCTCCTCCCCATCCCTGGACCTGCTGGTGGCAGTTCTGTACTCGGTGGTGCCTCCAGCTGTGAACCCCCTCCTCTAGAGCATGAGAAGCCATGAGATCAAGGGTGCTCTGAGAAAACTAATGATTGGATGCTTTTCAGAAGGAATAAAGTTCCTGTTCTCTTTTGCATAGTACTCAAATATCATTACAGGCCCAGCCTTTCTTCTGGCGGTTTTTTAGTCTGATTTTGGGGTTTGAGTCTGATTTTTGTTTGCTGGTTTTTTTTTTTTTTTGGTTTACTCATCTGAATGCTTTCCACAAACAAATATCTTTATACCTCTGGTTTCTAATTCACAGTCTATCCAACTTTTGTGTGCCCTGGAGGCTGTGCAAATGAGAAGCTATACTGTCTGTGTATTTAACCTAAATAAAGGGCCCTGCAGTGACTTGTTCTTCTGAGATCCTTCCTCCAAGACCTTCTCTGCAGCTGCAGGGAGCAGTGCCTGTGTGCAGAAGGGAAGAAGAAAAGAGTCCCGGCACAGCAGCACTGCCACGGAGCTTGGTCTTTCCCGAGCTGCTCTCTTCCCACTTCCATGCTTTCCTGCTGAACCCTTTGGTTGGTGGAAGGCCTGAGTGCTCTTCAAGCATGGTTAGAGTCCTGCTGTGTGGCAGGTCTGTGACCGCAGGCAAGGACAGGCAGTGGGCACTTGTGTGACAGAGCTGGCCTCCATAGCAGCATTTCCATCATACAAGGGGATGTCCTCAGGCCTTGTGCCACAGATGCCCCCCAGCCCTGGGGCTCAGCCCTCTCCACCCGCGAGGAGCTGCTGTGCCCTTCAGAGGGTCTGGGGCTGTGGGGTGAGTGCCCAGAGCTCTGCCGCACCCTGTGGTGGGCACTGGTGTGGGGCCATGCCAGACTGGGCTGCACTGGGGAGAGGGCAGGGGAGGTGGAGATAGATCAAGGGAAGTGGGGAGAGTTTAGGGGGAGGTGGTCTGGGCTGGAAAGTGCCCAGGAGAGAAAAATATCAGTGTAGAGCTTGTACTGTGTGAGCATGCAGGGCAAGGATTCTTACCAGGGTTTTGTCGTTCAGAGCCATGGTTAGTGGAAAGCATGAAAGACATGCAGGTGTAGGGGAGAGGAGCAGTCTGGTTTGTGCCCTTGGCAGTGTGGACAGACAGGGAAGGTGGCTCAGGGCCTTTGTCACCCTCAGCATCTCTCATTGGCCATTTGCAGCACTTGCTGGTCACCCCAGGTTTAGAGGTGAGTTTTGCTGTGAGGCCACCTCCATCTTCCTGCTGCGCCAAGGACTGGTTTGGGGGAATGGACAGCCCTGCCTAGCTTCTCTCCTTCCCCAGACCCTGGCAGACCCTGAAGCAGAGCTGTCTGCACGACCCCATGTAGGACAAGACTGCGGCAGGGCATGGGTCAGGTGCTGGGGAAGCTGCAAAAGTAGGAGGGTCATGGCAGAACTGTGATCTGAAGGCTGCCATAGGGATCACAATGGGGGGAACTTTCCCACCCCTGACTCTACTCTCTCCCATGCTGTGCCTGCAGAGTGGCGCTGTAAGACCGTGTATGGGCAGTGGGGCTGGGCCAGCACAAGCACAGGCCACTGACAAGGGCCATGAAGCAGCTGCCTGGAGGTGCCGTCATGGACACTTGTTCTAAGAATTGTAGACCAGAGGCTAATCACTGAGAAGTCATAGCTATTTTTGTCATGTAAAAAGACAAAAAAACCTAAATAGCTTTAGTTCATCATTGAGAATACAAAAGAGTTCCCTTGCAGCACTGTCCTGTTACTGCTCTTAGTGATAGTTCCATTAATTCCAAAACATACTTGAGAGCTTCTATATTTTTCCTCGGCTCCAAACCTCAGTCTGCTCAGTGCGCGGAAGGTACTACCTCAAATCTCTGCAAACCAAATCTCTCCCACCTTCTCTCATCCACGTTCTTTTACCCCAGGACACTTCTAACCATCGATGTCAGCACTACTACCCGGTCTCCATTTTTTAATCTGGGTGAAGTCAGGGTACTCCCTCTCAAATGCCTTCCCTACAAGAGTCTTCTCTACCTGCTGATCCCACTTGTATCGCCTCACGCTATGCACAGCTCCATCTTCCTTCAGCAGAGCTCCATGGGAGGGACAGTTTTCCTGTTCCTTTCATGAGAATAGGAGACAAACAGGAGAGACTCCTTGCCAGGAAGCCAGAGCCTTGGGTGTTGCTCACTTGGTTCTTACTGGCACTTCACTCAGACTCTGGTTTGGTGTGTTTGGTGCTTTACTATGGCTACTCCTTCTGCAGACAAGATCTTAAAAAGACAACGATTTCATAAAAGATGTTCATAAAGGCCCTGTTGTAGACAGCAACGTTTGCCATGAACTCTGGAGAGAGCCAGGAAGATAGTTAATAAGCACTAGGAATATGCAGGAATCTCAAGGCCTCTTCTGAAGTGTGAGCGGCTCTGAGCAGCACTGATTGATTGGCCATGTGTAGGGCTCAGAGAGAGGGTCGAGGGATGTCAGTGAGAAAGAAGGAGGTGGCTGATGGCTTTAGCAAATCCTGAAACCCCCTCTGAGGCCAGAAATGGAAAGCAGTGGATGTCTGTGGATGGGGAAGAGGAGGAGGTGTGTCCTGGGAAGACACCAGGAAGGAAGACCCCTCTTCTGCAAGTCAGGGGTGAAAGAGATTTTTCTATGATATGTGCATGCCTAGAAAATGGAAAAGGCCTGCTGCTGAGGGTGTCTATCATGCCAAATGACCTGACCTTGCTCTTTTCCTGCTTCACTTCCCATACTTGGGTAGACCTCAGGAAACATCTATGAGTGTGGAGGATGCACAGACCTCCTGGGGTGAAGTTTCATCACTGCGGGGGAAGAGGGAAGGGTTTGTGAGACACGTGGTTGTGTAGGGAGAGAGCCGTGCATGTAAGAATTTAAGCGAGCCTGGGGCTAGAGGAGCACATCTTGGGTGCTAGAGGAACATAAACAAGGTTTTGAAAGAAGCCAGATGGGTTTTGGGGAAGTCAGAGTCATTGTCTAACCCTCAGAAAACTACAGCTTTAGGTTTGAAGAACAGTGAGGACAGAGAGTTATCAGTAAACCTTGGCATACCATGGGGTCAGAGCGAGTTGGGGAAGCAGAGGGGAGAGTTAAAATCTGCAGAGAAACGATCACTGACATAGGACAGTATAGGACAGCCTGTGGTGGGGTAAGCCAAGGGCTTTGGTAGGGCTGGGACCCAGAACTGAGGTCCTTGTTCTCTTGGCTAGGGCTGCTGACTTGTGGGCTGCGTGGTCTCCATGTATGTCAGCCCTGGCATGATTGCCTATCTGAAGCCCCCCTCCATCTGCTCCCCATCCCTGGATCTGGTGGTGGCAGTGCTGTACTCGCTGGTGCCTCCAGTTGTGAACCCTCTCACCTATAGAGTGGGGAACAGGGAGCTCAAAAATGCCATGAGGAAAGTGATTTCATGGACATTTTTCAATACCAGTAAACTTCCAGTCTTTTTCCACAAGTGACTCCCATACTAGGCCCATGCTTTCTTTTATTTTCATTGTTGTTATTGCTCTTTGGGGTTTCATGTTTGTAGACCAATACTTGGACTTTCCGCACTTCATGTGAAACATGAACCTCCTCTGTCTCACCTGGAGGTAAGATATAGAATAACCTATAGATATATAGAAATGTGTCTTTGTACCACCGGGTCCAAGCTGACTCCCTCATAGCATCTCTGTAACAAAAAGGGATCTTCCCTGTGCACTGCCTGATGGCAGGGCTGTTTTTCCAAGCCTCATGTCAGGAACAGGCCCGAGATACTGCACCTCCAAAAGGCCTATTGATCCGTGGTTTCAAGGTCAAAAAGCTCATTGTCACCTTGTGACCTGCTAGAGGGGTGGATTTAGGACTCACCTGTTGGTGCCTGGTGGCAGTGGAGATGATGAATGGTCACTGAGGTACAAACCCAGTCCTTTCCCACATGTGACAGGGCAGAAGACATCTTCCAGGAGGGGAATCTGTAGCTGCCTGGACATCCCAGGGGATCTCCATGGGCAGCGTGTGCCTGGGGTGTGGCCGGAGCTCCACAAAGTGAGAGATTGCCCAGGCGGAATGACGCAAAAGTGTTAATTCCAGGTATTCACAGGGAAAGGAGGACTCTGCAATCACAGGGCAGGCAGCAGGAACCCAGCTGGCACAGGGGAAGGGGGCTGGAGAGATGCAAGAGCTGGCTGAGGAGCTCCAGGGCCAGGACTGTCATGCTGCCCTGGGGCGTGGGGCTGGCGGGGGCAGAGAAGGGGCAAATGCAGTCAGTGTTGGGGATCACCTATAATATGAACAGAGAAGAGCCAGAGAGTGAGTGGCCATACAGCCCAACCCTGAGGAAGGACCTTTGCTGCATGGTCACCCCTGTCTTCCTCCAGGTCTCTAGGATACCCAGCTCTACTACCATTATTAATACAAAGGGAACCAGTTTCCTACCAACACTCATTACACATCAAGTCCCATAACTCTTGCCACAGCCAGACTCTCAGCCAAGCCCATTCTCAGACACCTCCGGCTAGATCAGGTGCTTGTCACGACAGATTTTGAAAATCTCCACTGATAGAGATCTCACCAACCGGCCTGGGTCCTTGCTCCAGTGTTCGGCTCTGAGGGATTTTTCCAAAGCCCGGCTTTCTCAGCCTCTCCTTGTACACAGTGTGCTCCAGGCCCCAGCCATCCTTCTGGCCTCTGCAACTCTCTCTCCAGTCTGTCAGGGTCTTCCTTGTGCTGGTGAGCCCCGTACTGGACACAGCAGTCCTGAGGTGGTCGTCCTGTAGTGGGTTAGCCTTGCCCAACACCCAGACACCCACTCAGCTGCCCAGTCACACCTCCAATTCAAAAGGACAAAGGGAGAAAATAAGATGGAATAGCACCTGGGTCATGATAAAGACAGGGAGATCACTTACTAATTACTGTCACAGGCAAGGAAGGGTTGACTTGGGGAAGACCAATTTAATTTATGCCAAGTAAAAAAGGTTTGGATTGTGAGAAACAATGACAAAATTATTGAAGTCCATTGCCCTCACACATTCCCCCAGGCTCATATTACTCCCTTTCTCCAAATTCTTCTACTCATCCCAAACCCAAGAGGAGCATGGGGGATGGTGAAGAAGGGTTAACAGTTGGTACAGAACAACTCTGCTGCTCCTTCCTCCTCACGCTTCTCCCTTGTTCCAGCTTGGGTCTCCTCCATGGGATCCCACAATGTTTGTGGACAAGGCTATGTGGTGTTCATTTCTTTCTGTCTTACCTTTCTCCTTTATACTCACAGAATCACAGACATGTTGAGATTGGAAGGGACCTCTGGAGACCATCCAGTTCAACCCCCTCAGCTGAGGAAGGCTCAGCTAGAGTATGTTACTCAGCACCTTATCTAGGTGGGTCAAAGAGTCACAGAGTCAAACGGTGTTTTCTTGGGTTCAGATGGAATTTTATACCCATTAATAAGATCCCCCTCAGCCTTTTCTTCTCCAGGCTGAACAGTCCCACATCTCTCGGCCTTTCCTCCTAGGAAAGATGCTCCAGTCCCTTAAACCAGCTTTGTGGCCCTTTGCTGCACTTGCTTTAGGTCAACAAGTTTGATGCACTGCGCAGTGCAGTACTTGACACAGCACTCCAGCTGTGGCCTCAGCAGTGCTGAGTAGAGGGGAAGGATCACCTCCCTCCATCTGCCAGCAAGGCTTCTCCTCATGCAGCCCAGCAGGCTGTTGGCCTTTGCCATGAGGGTGCATTGCTCGCTCATGCTCAGCTGCTTGTCCTCTGGGACCTCAAGGTCCTTCTCTGTGGAGCTGCTATCTAGCTGGTCGACCCCCAGCATGATGTCCACAGGGTGGCTGGATCACAGGCTGTCTGTCCTCCCCGAGGGACTTGTCCTTCTTGAAGATGAGCTTCACCTCTGGCACAGGTCCCACAGTGCTGCAGAGTCACCTGGGACAGCAAACCCCTCTCCTGCCAGGGCTGCACAGCCCAGGCCTCTTTCTCTCTGGCCTTGGGGACTGCAGCTTTTGTTCTTGTTGGGAACCTCATTCATCATGATGTTGCCATCTACTCCAGCATGCCTCTGCTGAGAAGCAAAGCCTTTCTAGACAAGGGTTCCCATTACTTGGTAGAAGCTTTCCTTGTTACAAGACTGCCCTTGGCCCTGGAGCCACACCTGAGGTGCTGCAGTCCTCATGGGCATTAAAGCCCACCGCCTGGGGCACGGACAGTGGGAGCGCTGCGTACCATGGCAGAGCTGTGACATGAGTGGAATAAGCTGAGGTGAGGAAGGACAGCTCCCATGGGTTATTTGGTGAATGGTGACACAACATGCTTAGGAGAGACCGACACAGAAGGTGAGAAGTGGGGGATGCCTTGTGTGATGTCAGGGCAGCTCAGATATGTGTGACATTCTCTATGGGACAGGCAACTGATGAGGTGGGAGCTTCTGTGTGGGTCAGCTTCTGAAAAAGCCATCCAGTCTGATGCTCACCTGGACCTGGAACTCCCAGAAGAGGAAGAGCTGGTCAGGGATGTGAAGGCCAGTGTCAGCCTTGGCCATAGTGACCATGAAACTGGGGTCTCCCAGATCCCCAGGGATGGGAAGAAGGAGAGTAGCAGAGAGCAGACAGACCCTGCACATTAGGGAATGAGAATTTGGCCTATTGAGGGCACTGGCAGGTGGGGTCTAAGATGGCAGTGTCAGGGCCCTGAGCAGCATCACCTGCGGCCTCCACCCACACCTCTGTCCATGGGCCCAGGAGACCATTGAAGCCTAGGCCTGAGTTTCAGCCCAAGCTTGATCTATGCTGTAGGGCTACTGGTCTCCAGACACAGCCATAGACGCAGCCTTGCCTGTCCATGCACCTTGTTGATCTGGACTTGCAGGCTCACTTCCCAGCTTGATTCTTTATGCGTTGCACAATGGAAGGACTCTGTGGCCCTCCAAGTGCCAGACCCCAGCTGATTCATGGAGGCCTAGGGCCTTTCTGCTTCCTTTCTTCCTGTCATCCCTTGGTCAGGTTTTGGGAGGAGAGGAAGGAAAAGCAGGGGTGGTTTCCAGGTGCCAATGATTGGAATGGGGGAGCAGAGCCATCACATGTGAGATGATCTAAAGGCTATGCCAGTTCAAAACGGTTATCTTCTGCTGCTATCTCAGAGGCCTTAAATCTTCAGCAGGAACCTGGCAGCTCTGAGATCCCTCCATCTCCCTCTCTTGTAGCAATTAAGCTGATAGGACCCCAGTCACAGGCTTTCTTTCAATTCTCTTTGCAGCCTAAAGCACCCCATTGGTCTGCAGATATGCCAGGAAACTTGCACAAGGAACCCACTCCTGTGGACAAGAAGGTGGATGTTCCCAGGAATGTGTAGGAGATGTGGCATACCCACAGATGTGCTCAGGGAGCTGGTCAAATGCCTCGTCTCCATTGCTGTAATGGTGGCCTAGATGCCTGGTTCATGTGTCAGCTCTCTCTGTGGCTGCTGACATTTACTGAGCAACCTGGTCTGACCTCAGAGCTGGCCCTGCTTGGAGCTGGGCATTGGACTACAGACCACCTGAGCTCCCTTCCACCCTGAATTGTCTGATCAGCGTATGGTGTAGGGACCCTCACCTCCAACTTGATCTCTTCTTGTACAGCGTATGGCAAAGCACAGGCTCCTGGAAGGGCTGGTGGGCAAGAGACTGTTGGGGAGTCTCTAGTCCAGCCTCCAGGCTGTCTGTGACTTTGAGGAGCAAAGAAGAGCTCCAAAGGTAGAGATCACAACAGCACTCCTCCTAGTCCATTTTATTTTCCCTAAGGCTCAGCCTAAAGCTCCCAAGAGGCAAGTTGTGGCTGTTGCCTCTGTCATATAATTGGCCACTGCAGAAGAGAGCTTGGCTCCATCATCTCTCCAGGTAGCTATAGGCTCTTCTTAGGTGGCCCCATGCCTCCTTCAGCAGGCTGGAGAGGCCCAGTTCCCTCACACTCTCCTCACAGCTCGTGCCTTAAGCCCCTCACTCCACCTTGGCAGACCTCCTCCAGACCTTCTCCAGTTTCTCCACTCTCCTTTTGAAATGGGAGGCCCACTGGCTCATACGACATCATCCTGCTGCCCAGGCCCTTCTCCTCAGAGCACTCCTTAGCCGGCCAGGTCTCTACCCATGCTGCTGCATGGAGTTGTTGTGCAGCTTGTGGGCTGGGACAAAAACAGATAATAGGTGAATGAAAAAAGATTAAAACAAATATAAACCCAACCCAACAGGCAATGCAAAGGCAATCACTTACCACCTCCCACAAGCAGACTGACACCCAGCCAGTCTCCCTTCAACAGACACCTTGAACGACAGGAAACTCCACCACCTTCATCCTCTGCCCGAGCTTTAATTGCTGAGCATGACGTCATATGGTATGGAATATCCCTTTGGTCAGATGGGTCAGCTGGCCTGGCTGTGTCCCATTACCCCCCAACTTCTCGCCCACCCCCAGCCTACTCACTGGGAGGCAGCAGAGTGAGAAACAGAGGTGGCCTTGATGCTGTGCAAACACTATTAAGTAACAACTAAAATGCTGGTGTGTTATCAACACTGTTTTAGGGACCAATGCAAAACAGAACACCATAGGGGCTGCTACGAAGGAAGTGAACCCCACCCCAGCCAGACCCAGGACACTTGAACCAGGGTCCCAAAAATGGGCATAGTAGTGTACAGGTGGTTTGACAAGTGATGGGCATGGGAGACAAGTATTTCCCTCACTCTTTTGGCGAGGTTCTTCTTTCTACACTCCAGGACACTGCTGGCCACCTCTGCTACCAGGTAGCCCTGGATCATGTGGATCACTGCTGGATCGTGTTTTGCCTTCTGTCCCCCAGCACCACCAGGCCCGTTTCCTCAGAGATGCTCTCTGGCCAGGCAGTCCCCTTCCCCTGTGTAAGAGTCGGTCAGAAAATCAGCATTGTCTCAACATTGTCATCAGGAACATGAACAGTACGTTACCTGACAACAGCCTGCTTGGAGCGCAGCGGCCAATCCCAAGGACAGAATGTGCGGTACAAGGCTCCTGGAAGGTACCTGGCTAGAATCATTAGAGGTAACCGCATAGCTACTGTCAAAAAGGATGGATTGCACCTGTTGCCATAACATCGATGAAGAAATCATGAACTCTAGACGAACTTTGCTTCATTATAATACCAAAACACACCTCCTGGTCGAAGGCTACCCGCCTCCAAGACTTACCACGCCTCGGACACTGACCCTGCGCCTGCGTGATAGCCTCACTCGAGAAGGGCGGAGATATGATAATTGTATTCTGAGAAGGGCAGAGACTCCTGAGGCAGAGGTGGAGCAAGGTGTGTTACTAAACATAAAAGATGACTTCCGAACAACGGGAATTTGAAGCTTCCCCACCAAGGACCACGACGATCAACGACACAGCATTAGCTGGATCAGGGACCGTTAGGACGTCTTGAGATCAGCGGTGGTAGCTATAACCTCTCTTTCTCCTCTCTCTAAACTTTACTTTTCTCCCTTCTTTCACCCATCTCTAACTATCGCGTGCCTCTTCACAGGCAATACAATAAAGTTTTACTGTGTGATTACTGCTATCCCCTTTGGTGTTGGTCACCTTAATTTTGCACTTTCGAGATCGTAGCAAACGAACCATCACGAGTCCACCGAGTGGACCGTGACATTAAACTGGCGTCACGGACAGGATCCTGAGAGACAGAGGGGTGCAGGTTTTGTGTGGTTTGTAACAGGGGAAGAACGTTTCATTCCAGCCGCACCTGGCCCTACACCTGAAAGGGTGAGAGGTGTCCAGAAAGCAAGGGGGGCGATTCAGGGATTCCCGCACACTGCACACACCTCAGTGTATTTCACCCCAAACTCGAATTGAGGGCTCTGTCTATCAGGATCAAGTGCAAGGATCTCTTAGTGCAAAAGGGGGAACTGTCCTCATTAGATGAGGTTGACTACTCGGGGAAGTTGAAGGGACAAGCAGAGAAAGTCTGCACTTGTGAACAACTAAGTTTTGACTCCCCGAAGTGAGATTTTGGTCCCTTCAGCCACTCGGGGAAGAGGAGGGCGACGCAGCAGTTGTTGCATGTGTGGTGTAACTAAGTTTGACCTCCCCGAAGTGAGTTTGGCCCTTTGCAACAAAAATGACTGAAAAGAATGGTTATCAAAACTCTCCATCAGTAAAAAATCTTGACTCGCTTTATGCACTCTTGGCAAAGTATGGAGCTCGACCCTCCCCACCTGGGGAAGAGTGGGCTTGAGACAAAAGGGCAAATTTACAGAGTGTAACAGACCGAGTGATTTCTATACAGAATGAGGCTAGATCACAGTCAGGCAAAGGCAAAGCGATAATCTGTGCAGTTCTTGGAGCCAGCCTGGTCGCAGCAATTGAAGACTGCTATAAGCGGCGTAGCCAGGAAAAACAAATCATAGAATCCCTTGAAAATTTGGTACAACTTTTGCAGAAAACAACCTCCAACCTGGAAGAGCAGTTAGCAGAGAAAGAGAGTAATTTGCTTGTACAAACAGCAAGCAGAGGAAAAGGAGGAAGAAAATCGCTGTCTAAAAGATGCCTTGAAAGAAGAACTTTCAAAGTCTGCTGAATCATTGAATGAGATAGAAATGAAGATGGAAAAGATAGGTATTTGGCAAATAAGTCAGGTATACCCCCAAAGGGAGCTAGAGGAAGCAAGGAAACGCTTCAGGGAAAACCCCCAAGTGAGGCCTTTGATTAAAGCAGAACATGCTTATATAAATGATGAGGATAATGACCCACATATTACAACTAAAGAGATACCATACACTCCCACTGAATTGGCCAAAATGAAAAGAGAATATGGTCGCCTTCCCAAAGAATCCGAAACAGAGTATGTGTGGCGTGTATCTTTAACTGGAGGGGACCAAATTCAGTTAAATGAAAGGGAAGCTAGTGGTTACTGGGGCCACGGTGTCTTTTTAACAACAGGGGATAGACGTGCCCCATGGTCCCTAACCCAGCGGGCTGCCTATTGGGCCGGAGGGCTGAACCCCTTGGTCAGGTGGGATCCCCTAGCAATCACAGGCACAGTTGATCAATTGCTAGAAAGTGTGCACGAAGCAGCCTGCCTGCAAATGATACATGAAAGGAAGTTAGTTCCTCGATGTGAATCCCCAATGATGTTGCCGGTGAATCCTGAAATCATGACTCCTTTGATAAGGGGACTCCCAGAATCACTCAAATCTACCGGGATTGTTCTCCAAAGGACCATAGCGTCTTTAGACCCTGTAGAAAAGTTGGAGAGCTTTATTAAAGGCAAAAGAGATGAAAGTAATGTTGGCACAGATTCACCTTTTAATCATAGCTCGGCTTCTTCCCACTCAAAACATAAAAGGATGTGGACATGGGGAGATGTAGCACAGGAATTGATAGATTATAGCAGAAAATACGGTCCTGTGAGAACTTTGGAGGAGAAACCTAAAGGAATCCGTCAAGTAGGAGCTAAAGATCTACCCCTATCTGTTAGTAAAACCGTAACTGCTCCCACTGACCCCGCCAGTGCTGCTGACTACTCCTACTCTAAAACTGGGGGAGGAGGAAGACAGCCCCTGACTCGACAGCAATGGTGGGCTTTGGGAATTAAAAAGGGATTCCCAGAGATGTGATGGATGGTTTACCCCTTAATAAACTGAGTAAACTGATATCAAAGTGGTATGGTCTGAAACAACACCCACAGCACTTAAGGTCAAATAGAGAAATCTCTCCTGTCATGCCCACAGCCCCCACTGCGGAGAGCACGGGCGATGGGGAAAGTCAGCAGGGAAACTAGAACCTCCGTTCCTTGGCAGTGGGCGGGGGAACAGAGGATGGATTTATATCCGACAGCTCACTAAAACTAACAGAGGAGATTTATTGATTACAGCTATTGTAGGTCCTAAGCGTGCACCCGTAACCTTTTTAATTGACACCGGTGCACGGATCTCTGCCCTGACTGAGGAAGATGCACAGAGGTGTGGGGTGATTCGCTCTAAGCGAAACGTTTGTGTCTTGAATGCTCTAGGGTCAACAGAAGTTATGAACATTGTTCCGGTAAAGCTGATGCTGCCGGGAGAGGAAGGCACAATCACTATTAACATGGTGGTTGGGAACATTCCGACTAACCTGTTAGGAATAGATGCCCTTAAAGGAAGGGGGTGGGAGGATTCGGAAGGATTGCTGTGGACTTTCGGGACACCGCAGCTGAACATCAGGCTACTTCAAACTGCACCCCCTCTGCCATTTAGCAAAGTAACTAGTGTTAAACAATATCCCCTCCCCCTGGGAGCAAAGGAAGGTATCAAACCAGTCATGCAGGAGATGCGGGAGCAAGGAGTGCTGATAAATACCCATTCTCCTTTTAACTCGCCGGTATGGCTGGTAAAAAAACCTAATGGGAAGTGGAGGCTCACAGTAGGTTTTCGAAGTCTGAATGCTAACACGGGGCCTCTAACTGCTGCAGTCCCTAATACTGCTGAACTGGTAATAACAATTCAGGAGAAAGCTCATCCGATCATGGCAACCATAGATGTTAAAGATATGTTTTTCATGATACCTTTGCGACCAGAAGACAGAGATGGTTTTGCTTTTACTTGGAAGGGACAACAATTTACCTTTACCCAGCTGCCTCAGGGATACAAACATTCCCCTACACTAGCTCACCACGCTTTGGCCCAAGAACTGGAGAAAATACCAAAAGCCGACGGCATAGCTGTCTATCAGTAAATTGATGATATTCTCGTGGGTGGAGATAAAGAAGAGGAGGTGGGGGCAACCCAACAGAACATAATCTCTCATTTGGAGAACTTGGGTTTGCAAATTCCCCCGGAAAAGGTCCAAAAACCCTCACAAGAAGTAAAGTTTTTGGGAATTTGGTGGAAAGGGGGAATGACATGTATCCCACCAGACACCCTCACTTCTCTAGATCAGATTAAAATGCCTGAATCAAAAAAAGGATTTGCAGCATGCTTTAGGGTTATTGGTATTCTGGAGAAAACATATCCCAGACTTTTCTATCATTGCCAGACCTCTTCACGATTTACTGAGAAAAGGGGCCAAATGGGAATGGACTGCTTCTCAGGAAGAAGCAATGCAATTGTTAATTTTTGAAGCAACAGCTCATCAGGCTCTTGGCCCTATCCACCCTACAGACCCCTTTCAGGTAGAATGGGGGTTTGCCACAACAGGATTGTCAGTACACATTTGGCAATGTGGTCCTGAGGGTCCAACCCGCCCTGTAGGATTTTACTCCCGCGGCTTTAAGGATGCTGAGAAGAGATATACTGCATGGGAGAAAGGTTTGTTTGTGGTTAGCATGGCTCTCATAGAAGTGGAGAAAATTGCGCGTCAGCAACCAATTGTGCTAAGAGGCCCGTTCAAAGTTATAAAAGCAGTCACTAACGGGATCCCCCTCCTGACGGGGTGGCCCAGAGAGCCTCAGTACGAAAGTGGTATGCCCAGATTGAACGCTATTGTAACCTTTTCTCAGTGACTGAAGGAGCTTTAAAAAACTTAGCTATCCAAGAAACAGAAAGCCGGGACGGCAGCCAAGACAAACCTATCTCAGTTATTCGGGTAGCCCCTCCTTTCTCCTACGATCAGTTAGTGAATGCTTGGTTTACTGACGCTTCAGCAAAGCAAGAAGGAAAGTGTGGAAATACTGGGCAGTAGCCCTCCACACTACTACTAATGAACAGATAATAACAGAGGGAGAAGGGAGTGCCCAGGTAGGAGAATTAATTGCAGTATGGAGCGTTTTCAAGCATGAAGCACAAACCGCTTCCCCTGTCCATATATATACCGATTCCTATTCCTATGCAGTGTTTAAAGGATGTACTGAATGGCTCCCTTTCTGGGAGCAAAATGAATGGGAGGTTAACAGAATTTCAGTGTGGCAATAGGACAAGTGGCAAGAAATCCTGAGCATTGCAAGCCAAGGGAACTTTGCTGTGGGATGGGTAGCTTCTCATCAAGTAGATGGGGGCTCGGCAGGAGAATGGAACAACAAAGCTGATGAATTAGCAAGACTAGCTCCTGTACAAAAGGACCAGATCACAGAAGATTGGGATCATTTGCTAGAATGGTTGCATATAAAACGTAAACATACGGGAGCTAAAGATCTGTATCATGAAGCCCTTGCCCGAGGTTGGCCTGTCACTAGGGAAATGTGTAAAACCTGCATATGAGCCTGTGAACAGTGCTGGTAGGGAGGGCTGGTCTACCCCCGCGTGCCCATTTTGACACCAGGTGTACCCTGGAGTACAAGTAGCGGTACCGGTACTACCCCGGAGCGTCAGGTAGAGACGCCTGGCCAATCTCGGAGCATCAGGGATGGAGGCCAGGTCTAGCCCGGAGCGCCAGTAAGGACAGCAGGTGTACCCCGGGGTACCAGTAGGCGTACTGGCACTACCATGGAGTACCAGTAGGGGTAACAGTACTACCCCGGAGCATCAGGTAGGGATGGCGGGTCTATCCCCACGCGCTCGTTGGGACAGCAGGTGTACCCCGGAGTACTAGTTGGAGTACCGGAACTACCCCGGAGTACCATTAGGGGTAACGGTACTACCCCGGAGCATCAGGTAGGGACGCCAGGTCTACCCCAGAGGGTCACGTAGGGAGGGTGGCTGTACCCCCTGTCGTGGTTTAACCCCAGCCAGCAACTAAGCACCAAGCAGCTGCTCACTCACTCCCCCCCGCCCCATGGGGATGGGGGAGAAAATCGGGAAAAAGAAGCAAAACCCACGGGTTAAGATAAGAACAGTTTAACAGAACAGAGAAGAAGAAACTAATAATGATAATGATAACACTAATAAAATGACTACAGCAATAATGAAAGGATTGGTATGTACAAATGATGCGCAGTGCAATTGCTCACCACCCACCGACCAGCACCCAGCTAGTCCCCGAGCGGCGATTCCCCGCCCCCACTTCCCAGTTCCTATACTAGATGGGACGTCCCATGGTATGGAATACGCTGTTGGCCAGTTTGGGTCAGGTGCCCTGGCTGTGTCCAGTGCCAACTTCTTGTGCCCCTCCAGCTTTCTCGCTGGCTGGGCACGAGAAGCTGAAAAATCCTTGACTTTAGTCTAAACACTACTAGCAGCAACTGAAAACATCAGTGTTATCAACATTCTTCACATACTGAACTCAAAACATAGCACCGTACCAGCTACTAGGAAGACAGTTAACTCTATCCCAGCTGAAACTAGGACAGTATCCACCCCTTATTCTATACCATTGATGTCATGCTCAGTTCCCATACCTTTAGTTACATCCTGGTCAATCATCATCAGCTTTTCCATCCCTTTGAGATATATGAACAATGATATATATATATATATATATATATATATGTATACATACACAGAGATATCATTCCTTTAGTTTATGGGTTATGTTCATTAAATGTTCGTTGAGTTCATTTAGTTCCTGACTCTGGGCTCCATCTGTCATACCAGTCTTTCTGGGCAGGACGGATGGTGCAAAGTCCTCTCAGTCGGTAGAGCAGAGTTGGGCTTCAGTGCAGTGTGACGAGCAGGTGACATTGGATGCAAAAGGAGGATGGTGTGCACCGTTGGATTGTTGCATGCTGGAGTCAGTTCTGGTTCCATCACTACTGCGCTTCGCTCAGTTTTATCACAGTTCTTTCTTGCTTGATCTAAGTGATTCTTACTATAGTACTATGGATATAGCATATAACAATTATAGTAATGATAACAGACAGTAGCAGGGTTATATAGCAACTAATATCATACAGGTTAATTCTGGCTATTCTCACCTAAAATCAAATCCCCTTGAGCACACATTGGACTTCCCCATCTTTTCGCATCACCCACCAAGTGCATGCAGGCCCTTGAGCAAAAGCAATCCCACGAATGGGTTTACCTTTGCCTGAGGCAGGAGTAACCCAGACTGTCTTCCCTAACATATTTTTTGTGTGCACTACAGGGACTTTATCCCCTTCTACAGTACGTAAAAATTCTGACTGGGCAGGGCCACCCCAATTGACAGATCCTCTGGTGTTGACTAACCATGTGGCTTTTGCTAAATGTGTATCCCAATGTTTGAAAGTTCCACCCCCCATTGCTCTCAATGTAGTCTTTAACAGTCCATTGTACCGCTCAATTTTCCCAGAGGCTGGTGCATGATAGGGGATGTGATACACCCACTCAATGCCATGCTCTTTGGCCCAGGTGTCTATGAGGTTGTTTCGGAAATGAGTCCCGTTGTCTGACTCAATTCTTTCTGGGGTGCCGTGTCACCACAAGACCTGCTTTTGAAGGCCCAGGATAGTGTTCTGGGCGGTGGCTTGGGGTACAGAATATGTTTCCAGCCATCCGGTGGTTGCTTCCACCATTGTGAGCACATAGCGCTTGCCTTGGCGAGTTTGTGGGAGTGTGATCTAGTCAATCTGCCAGGCTTCCCCATATTTATATTTCAGCCATCGCCTTCCATACCACAGGGGCTTTAACCGCTTGGCTTGCTTAATTGCAGCACATGTTTCACATTCATGGATAACCTGTGCAATAGTGTCCATGGTCAAGTCCACCCCTCAGTCACGAGCCCATCTATATGTTGCATCTCCTCCCTGATGGCCTGAAGTATCATGGGCCCACCGAACCATAAATAGCTCGCCCTTATGTTGCCAGTCCAGGTCCACCTGAGCCACTTCAATCTTGGCAGCCTGATCCACCTGTTGGTTATTTAGATGCTCTTCAGTGGCCCGACTCTTGGCTATGTGAGCATCTACATGACGTACTTTTACAACCAGATTCTCTAGCCGGGACGCAATATCTTGCCACAGTGCGGCAGCCCAAATGGGTTTACCTCTGCGCTGCCAGTTGCTCTGCTTCCATTGCTGTAACCACCCCCACAGGGCATTTGCCGCCATCCATGAGTCAGTATAGAGATAGACCACTGGCCACTTTTCTCTTTCAGCAATGTCTAACGCTAGCTGGATGGCTTTCACCTCTGCAAACTGACTCGATTCACCTTCTCCTTCAGCAGTTTCTGCAACTTGTCATGTAGGACTCCATACAGCAGCCTTCCACCTCCGATGCTTTCCCACAATGCGACCGGACCCATCAGTGAACAGAGCATATTGCCTCTCATTTTCTGGCAGTTTATTATACAGCGGGGCTTCTTCAGCACGCGTCACCTCCTCCTCTGGCGACATTCCAAAATCTTGGCCTTCTGGCCAGTCCATGATCACTTTCAAAATTCCTGGGTGACTGGGGTTTCCTATGCAAGCCTGTTGTGTGATCAGTGCGACCGACTTACTCCATGCCCAGCACTGGCAGTCGGGGTGCTAAGAGGAGCTGTCTTTCAGTACCTTCAACTTCTGAGGCAGCTCAAACTCCTTCATGTGCTGCCAAGATCTCTTTTTCAGTTGGAGTATAGCGAGCCTCAGATCCTCAATATCCCTGACTCCCTGACCCCAGGGGTCGGCCTCGGGTGTCCCCAGGTGCTTTCTGCCAGAGGATCCAGGTAGGGCCATTCTCCCCAGCTGCAGTACAGAGCAGATTTTTAACATCTTGTCCTGCCCGAACTGGCCCAAGGGCTACTGCATGAACAATCTCCCGCTTGATTTGTTCAGAGGCTTGTCGTTGCTCAGGGCCCCATCTAAAATCTTTCGGGTCACTTGATAGAGAGGGCTTACAATCAGACTGTAATTTGGAATATGCATTCTCCAAAAACCCACAACACCTAGGAAGGCCTGTGTTTCCTCTTTATTAGCTAGTAGAGACATAGCTGCTATTTTATTGATCACATCCATTGGGATGTGATGATGTCCATCTTGGATTTTATTCCCAAAAAATGGATCTCCTGTGCAGGTTCCTTGACTTTACTTTCTTTTATGGCAAAACCAGCCTCCAAAAGGATTTGGATTATTTTCTTCCCTTTCTCAAAACCTTATTCTGCTGCGTTGTCCCATATGATGATGTCATCGACGTATTGCAGGTCTTCTGGAGCTTCACCTTTTTCCAGTGCAGTCTGGATCAGTCCATGGCAAATGGTGGGGCTGTGCTTCCACCCCTGGGGCAATCGATTCCAAGTGTACTGGACGCCGCTCCCATTAAAAGCAAATTGTGGACGGCACTCCGCTGCCAGAGGGATTGAGAAAAATGCATTAGCAATGTCAGTTGTGGCATACCACTTGGCTGCCTTTGACTCTAGTTCATATTGAAGTTCTAGCATATCTGGAACAGCAGCACTCAGCGGTGGCATAACTTCATTCAGGCCACGATAGTCAACTGTTAGTCTCCACTCCCCATTAGACTTTCACAGTGGCCATATGGGACTATTAAAGGGTGAATGAGTCTTGCTGATCACTCCTTGCCTCTCCAATCAGCAAATCAGCTTATGGATGGGAATCAGGGAGTCTCGTTTGGTGTGATATTGCCGCCGGTGCACTGTCGTGGTAGGAATTAGCACCTGTTGTTCTTCAACCCTCAGCAACCCCATAACCGAAGGGTCTTGAGGGAGACCAGGCAGGGTAGACAGTTGTTCAGTGCCCTCCGTCTCCAAGGCATCTATACCAAAGGCCCATTGATACCCCTTTGGGTCCTTAAAATACCCCCTCCGGAGACACTCTATACCAAGGATGCACGGGGTCTCTGGTCCAGTCACAATGGGGTGTTTATGCCACTCATTCCCAGTGAGACTCATTCAGTTTCCAATACAGTTAACTCTTGGGATCCCCCTGTTACACCAGAAATACAGATGGGTTCTGCCCCTTTATAACTTGATGGCATTAGGGTACGTTGTGCAGCAGTGTCTACTAGAGCCTTATATTACTGTGGGTCTGATGTGGCAGGCCATCGAATCCACCCTGCCCAGTAGACTGGGTTGTCCCTTTTCTCCACCTGGCTGGTGGCAGGGCTCCTCTAATTCTGGTTAGAGTATCCCTTATTCACTTTTTGCGAATGTGAATCAGAACTCCCTTCAAGAGGATCAGAAATGAGATCAGCCCTTCTACTGCGTCTGGGGGAATGCTCACAGGAAACTGGAGCAGCAGTTTCCCAAGAAGAATTCTCTTTTCTGATTGCTTTTTCTCGCAACTCCCGTACCCGTGCATCTAGGACTGAGGTAGGTTCTCCATCCCACTTCCTCATGTCCTCTCCATGGTCACGCAGGTAAGAAACAGAGGTTAGCCCATCATGTGTCCTTCCTACCTCCTTTCTCTTGGGCAGAGGAATGCTTACTCCTAATAGCTGCGATGCGGTTTTGTACAGGTGCGGAGGAGGTCATATCCACTTTGAATTGCTGGAACTCCCGGGACAATTCCTCTACAGCCAAGACACAGGCCCATAGGGAGGAAGAGAGACTTCCTTCGTATTGCCAGAGTTGGACAGCCAGTTCGTCCACAGCCTTCTTTCCAGGACATTACTGCCAATGAATTGGCATAAGTTGGTGGTGCACTTTGTAGAAGCTTCCGCCACATGGGTTGTGTGCATTGGACTTCATCTGGATCTGTGGGTGACTGCCCATTTTCTGGATCATGGTAAATCACCTCCAGCACGGCTAATTCCCTCAGGTACTGGATACCTCTCTCCATGGTGGTCCACTTGCCTTGGTGACAGGTAACTTCATCCTTGAAGGGGTATCTTTCTTTCACACCTGACAGAAGTTGCCTCCAGAGGCTGAGGACTTGTGTTTTTCTCCCAATCGCCTTGTCAATGCCCCCTTCCCTAGACAGGGATCCCAACTGCTTGGCTTCCTTACCCTCTAATTCCAAACTACTGTCCCCATTATCCCATCATCGGAGCAGCCAGGTAACAATTTGATCACCTGGGTGGCTGCCAAAATCTTTTCGCATGTCACACAACTCAGGGATAGGGATCGGGTGATTATTTCAGGTTCTGCCTCTTCCTCCTGTTCTCGTGATGACCCTGGTTCACTTTCATCCCTCACTAAGCGAACTGATTTCTTTGTGTGTTTCTTTTTCTGTACAGGGGCAACCGATACTGGCACAGGTTTGTTCTCTGGTTTAGCAGCAGTGCCTGTCGCCAGGGTTGGGATAGCCACGGTGCCTGTTGCTCTGTTTTCCCTCTCTTCCCCCTGAGGGTGCTGCCTAATATCAAGCGGTGTTTGGTAGATATTGGCCAGGGCCCAGCACAGTGCGGTAAGTTGTGTGTCTCTGGAATAGCCACAGCTTTTTCCTCTCAACTATTCTACCACTTCATGAGGGTTCTGTGGTTGTTCGGGAGTGAACTTGCAAGACACTGGAGGTGAGAAGTTCTCTAGATACCTGCCCATATCCTCCCACATGCTGTGCTGCCCATGAATATCCAGCCTTGGGGCAGATCTCTGGGTGGTATTCTTAAAAAACTTTTCTGTAGCCCTAAACAAGACCTGAAACATATTCAGGAGACATAGCACTAACAGCATGCTGGCTTGCGCATCCCAAGGATATTCAAAGTTCTCAAAAGCTGTTGTAATTAGTCAGAAGGAAAAAAGGAAGGTGAACGGACAGGGGAAGTATCCTCCCTGACTTCTCCATGGATTGAGTGTGATTACCAATAAAATCTTATAGAAGGTGCCTGAAGCATGGAAATGATCTCACTGCTGCATACAGATACCAGCTTAACCTCCTGACCAGTGATGTAATCATTTCATAAGTTGACATTGCCCAGTATAGCAAAATGATAATCCCGATCCCTCTCCCAGAGGTGAGAAACGTAACTGCAGGGAATACATAGAGCATATAAGAACTTACAAAACGCCACCATGTGAACAATTGAACCAACATTGTGACTAGCATCTGTTTAACTAATATAAGAAACGTGTGTAACAAATCTGTTTTAACATGCTCTGGCCAGATCTGTCTTATCTCAAGCCTTTGTGCCCCCACATTGGTTGCCAAAAAGGACTGTCGTAGTTTCAGCCCAGCCGGTAACAAAGGACCACGCAGCCACTCGCTCACTCCTCCTGCCCCCCTCCGGTGGGATGGGGAGGAGAATCAGAAAGGAGAAAAGAAAATAAATGGAATCTCATGGGTTGAGATAAGGACAATTTACTGGGACAACACAAATAGAGAAGTTACGACAACAACAACGGAACTAATACAAGAATATACTGAGTGATGCACAGTACAATTCCTCACCACCCGGAACCTGACGCTCCACCACTTCCTCCACTGAAAGCCGAGAGGCCCCCACACAGCCTTTTCCCCATTTAATATACTGAGCATGATGTCACATGGTATGGAATAGCTCTTTGGCTAGTTCAGGTCAGCTGTCCTGGCTGTGCCCCCTCCCAGGTTCCTGTGAAAATTAACTCTATCCCAGCTGAACCCAGGACACCAATAGCCTGGAAGAACTGGAGTGCACTCTTGTCAGGTTTACAGATGCCACTAAAGCATGGAAAAAACAGTCAAGATGCTGGAGGGCAGAGCTGCCGTCCAGAGAGATCTAGGGAGGGTGTAGTATGGTGGGTTAATCACAGTAGGCAGATCAGCTCATCAACAACTGCTCGCTCACTCCTCCCTGGTGAGATGGGGGAGAGAATCAGAAGGGTAAAATTTAAAAAACTCCTGGGTTGACATAAGGACAGTTTAATAGGTAAAGCAAAGCTGTGCGTAAGCGCAGTAGTTATCCCAGCCCCCAAAACAGGACAAGCTTCCCCTCTTATTCCATACAGCTTACTGCGTGCTCAGGTCTCACACTACTCAATACAGCCTCAGTAACCATCACCCCGCTTCCCAGCCTTTCATTTAAACACAGATATCATTCCCTTACTCTATGGACCACCCCTGCCAAATGGCCACAAAATGTCCATTGAGTTCATTCAATCCATGGCTTGGGTTCTGTCTGTTACGGTGCTCACTCGGGGCAGTGTTGGTCTGCCTGCTGATCCTGACCCGTGAGCTCACAGAAGGCCCATCACCTGTCCCAAGGCAGAGATCCACGCATTCCCACTGCTCTCTCTATCCTAAAGGGCATCTCCCCCTCCTTGCCTTACAAGCCTGTCCGTCCCTGGCCGCACTCCTGCTGTGTGCTATCTCACACCATCTCTGCTCTCCACATGAGACTGTTGCTCACTGTAGCCACACACAGACGTCTAATTCCTCCTCTTTGCTCAGCACGCTGCGCACATCAGTGCACTGACACTTCAGAGAGGTGCCCGGTAGCGCTGATTTCCCTGAAGGATATCACAGGACCACAAAACTACAGTAGAGGTTTGAAGGGACAGGACTGAACCCAGTATTGACCCCTGCAGTGCACCACTGGTGACTGGCCTGCAGTGAGACCTCATGCCACTGATCACCATCCTGTGGGCCCAGCCATTCAGCCAGTTTTCAATCCACCTCACTCTCTGCTCATCCAGCCTTTCCTTCAGCAGCTTCTCTATGAGGATTTTATGGCAGACAGTGTCGAAAGCCTTACTCATGTACCAAGGCAGCCATTTCATTGGAGACGTTTATCAGGTTATCAAATAGCAATGGCATTTCCTTTCATCGGCTGTGCTCTGGGCCTCTGTGGTGTATCGGTTGGGGTCTGGCACTTGGAGGGCCATGATGTTATACCATTGCATACCCCATAAAGATTTGGCCACCTCAAAAAAGGGATGATAGGAGGGAAGTGCTACCAATTCTGGACATTGCTTGATAGCAAAGAAATAATAGTGGGGTCTATCCAACCTCTCCAACCCCCACTGCTCTCCGCTCTGTTTACATATGAAATGCAGATGTCAAATGCTTTAATATAAACTTGTCCTGAGAACAGTTTTGCTATTCAACGTGTTCATAGGTAATGCATTTCATAAATGACTGCATAAATCTAGATTTATGTAGAGGGAGAGAAAGGGTGATCAGTTTGCTGTTTCATGTCAATGGCCAAGTGTAGGGTACGGCGTTCGGAAGATCTTGCGATGTCACGGAAAGGTAAAAGGCTAGTCGTGGCCTCCCTATGACGTATCAGTGATCCCACCCACTGTTGTTAGTATAGAAGGAATTAACTGCGCAATAAAGGGTGGAGTTGGCGCTCACACCATGTGTGTTATCTGTCTCTTCCCTGGTCCGGGCTGACCAGTGATCTAATCGTGGCACCTTGATATGTAGCAACGCTACAGCCAATAGAGAAAACAACCATGAGGATTTATAGAAAACCCTCAAAACTCTGAAAATGAAGACTTTTACACACTTATTACCCTCAGCACTTTTCTGCATATGTTTCAATATGTACCCATCATCTCCATTCAAGGGTCGATGCAGTTTCCCACACAAGAGTGGCCACCGTCTCCAAGATACCCTGACGTAGCTGAAGACCTCATGTGGGACCAAGAAATGTGAGGCGGGACCAATGGCAGAACTTCTGGAGCATGAGCTGGTGGACAGGCAGGGTGTGTCAAAGCCTCTTGGCTGAGACAAGTGATTTCTCTCCCTTGACTTGAAAGGGAAGCCTGGGCAACTGCACCCAAGGTGTCTAGTGTTAGAGGTGATCACTCTCATCCCACCTTTCACCTACAATTGAGACACCTGTAATTTTCTATGCAGCAAATGAAAAATAAGTGTGTCTGGATGATGCAGAGTCTGCTTGAAGACGTTCCTGTAACCCAGATATGTTGGGGTTAGTGCAGATTTGGCTATTCAAAAGGGAGCATTTCATTCCCTTTGTCTCTTTGCTCCCCTCTGCGAATCGAGGCAGCTCGTGACTTCAGTGTGTGACACGCTGTGTGCAAAAGAGCGAAAATGGACAAACAAAGTCCAGGACAGGGAATGTTTTGGGAGGTCCTGGGACCTGTGACTAAACACAAAATGTGTTTTCTGTTGGTCGAAGGTTATCCTCTGTAGGAAGCAGGTTTCAATGGAAGTAATGTGGACTTAATATATATCTGAAGAATGTCTTTTATTTTTTATTGAACCATGCCTTCCTTTGTTTTTGCTTGTTGGCAGTTGAGAAACACCCTTCTGTGTCTGTGTGCCACTGGTTCTCCAAGTAGAACAGGTGGGAATTGGTGCCCATGGGCTGAAAAGGGCTGCTCTAAGTCCCAAGTGGCTGATGAGAGACATGGTAGGTTTGGGGATAGGGATGAAGGCTGACCATAGGTTGCAGAACATAAAGGCTCTGGATTTTCATAACTATTCAGACTGCATTAGGACACCCACAGGATAAATATCAGTTAGAGATTCCTGGTATCAATTCTTGTATAAGCAGAGAATAACGTGGAGAAAAAGAAACCCTTTCTTGTTGTTGTTTAGTGTTCATATCATTTCACTTTGATTACACTCCTGAAACTTCTCTAATTAACAATATCAGAATAGAAGACTTAAAGGAAAATGATGCACAGTGACTTGACTTGTTAGGGTGTTTGGCATGTTGATGAGCCCTCTGGTGCTGACTTCCTGAACTGCAGATCCTGAAAGACTGAAGAAGCCCCTAGAGAAGTAAAAGTCAGCAGCAAGCCTCCAAGTTTCCAAAAGTGTTAGTGGGCCCCAGTGAGGGCCATCCCTGAAAAGGCCATGGAGGGAATGACCAGAAAAGGGACAATCCCTGGCAGCTGGTGAAGCAGGAAGTCAGAGGCACTGCTTAGAGGTGGAAAACCAAGCATGGAATGTGGCTGTGAAAACCCTTGATGTGTTTCACACCAAGCAGGACAGCCAAGCCCTGACTCCCATCCTCTGGGAAAAGGGTCCCATTACCTCATGGGATGCTTGCAAATCTTCCAAGGAGCGGTGAGATGGGGGTGTGTGCAATGCTGAGTGCAGGACAGGATCAGCAGAGGGTGGGTGAGGAGGCAACAATGCCCTGGGGCTGTAAGGACCTGGTGTCTTCTCATGGGCTTCAGTGGAAGAGGCAGCAGCCAGGGTGGAGAGGATAAGGATCTCCATTGTGTTGGCTGGTGGTGATCTCACCTGCTGCAATGCCCTCAGTCATTCCCATTGCAGGCTGTCCTACACTGTCCTACGCCTGTGCTGGTTTCCCGGCAGACTTTAGCTACGTCCCCATTTCCCCACCGCACTCGGACCCTGGGATCTCCCAAGCCATACTGATGCCCTTCTGTCCTTACTGGCTGTTGCTTCAAACACAAAGCTGTGGTTAAGCAAGGACTGGTCAAGGCCTGTGAGTTCCCCACAACCTGCCTGCCTTCTTCCAATACCCTCATCATGCTCTTCTCGCACCAAACTATCACAGCCCCACACTTGCTTGAATCTTCTATTTCTCTCTGTATGCCAGCCCTGAAATACATGTCCTCCTTCTGCCACCTCAAGATCAAAACTCAACTTATTTCACTTCAGCAGCATGCCCCGCTACCCCTTCCACTACTTCAAGTCTGCTACCATAGATGCAGAATGCTGTGTTGCATATATTTATGTTTTGGAAGATGACTGACTTTTTTTTTTTTTTTTTTTTTTTTTTTTTTTTTTTTTTTTTTTTAATATATACTGATAGTCCTGGGGAAATCACACAAACACCTATTGAAGGATTCTTGCTATGGTCAGGGCTGTATGTATGGGGGCACATATAAATCAGCCCTGCATCTGATGTGAATTACTTCTGTGGTCAGGGAGAACCTGAGAGCTTTCCCTCATTTGAAAACATGAAGGGGAAGGAAGGACAGCATCTTGGATGGGATGGAAGGGACCTCAGGAGGTTTCTGTGAAAAACCTGCTGCTCAAAGCAGGTCTAGACCAGATTACTCAGGGCTTTATCCAAAGACGCCTTGGCACTTTCTGGGATGGATCCCACACAAACTCCCTGGGAAACAGCTTCCAGCATTTGTCTGTCCTCATGTTAGAAACATGTTTCTCTATATGTACACTAACCCTCTTCTTTCAGCCCCTTGCCTCTTGTCCTTGTGTCTTGTACCATGGACATGAGCCTGACTCAGTCTTCCTGGGAACACTGCAATGCTGCTACATGTTTCACCCAAGACCTTCCTTTCTCCAGGCTGGACAAGCCCAGCTCCCTCAGCCTCTCCTCACAGATAAAGTGTTCCTGCCCCGGACCATTATGGGGGCCCTTTGCTAAAGGTTGTTCCAGCTTGCTGACAACTTTCCTATATTGGGATCTGAAATCTGGACACAGTGTTCGGTATAATCCCTTCCCTCAATCACCTGGCTGTGCTCCTGTTCGTACAGCCCAGGGTCCTCCTGTCCTTCCTTGCTGCCAGGGCACACAGCTGCATCCTGTCCATCTCACTGTCCACCAAGACCTTTCCAAAACGCCTCCTTCTAGCCAGGCAGCCCAGCCCCCGTGTCATTGCCAGGGCTAGTCCTCTGCAGGGACAGAAACTGGCATCTGTCCTTGCAGGATTTCCTGACTTTCATGCCAATGCATGCTCTCCTCTTCCTTGAAGCCTTTCCCTGAGCACAGGGGCCTGGAGACCATTTCAGTAAAGACTCAGGCACAGCAGGCATTCATTCCTTCAGCCCCAGCTGTGTCTGCTGTTATTAAACCACCTTCCCCATTCAGCAGCAGCCCTGCATTTTCCTTGTTCAGTCTTGGTCTCTCAGAAGTGAACAAAGGTCTTCTGTTTGCTTTCGAATTCCCTTGCCACCAGCATCTCCAGGTGAGCTTTTCTTTTCCTACACACATACCTCCACAGCAAAGGCAATAGAAATTCCTGCTTTGTACCTGTCTGTATTGGCTTTGTGTGGCAAGGTTTTGGTAGCGGGGGGGGGGGGGGGGGTTACAGGGGTGGCTTCTGTAAGAAGCTGCTGGAAGCTTCCCCTGTGTTTGAGAGAGAGCCAATACCAGCTGGCTCTAAGACGGACCTGCCGCCAGCCAAGGCCGAGCCAATCAGCGATAGTGGTAACACCTCTGTGATAACATTTTTAAGAAGGAAACAAAGATGGGACAGACAGAAAACGGCAGCCAGAGAGAGGAGTGAGAACATGTAAGAGAAACAACCCTGCGGACACCAAGGTCAGTGAAGAAGGAGGGGGAGGACATGCTCCAGGCGCCGGAGCAGAGATTCCCCTGCAGCCCATGGTGAAGACCATGGTGAGGCAGGCTGTCCCCCTGCAGTCCATGGAGGTCCATGGTGGAGCAGATATCCACCTGCAGCCTGTGGAGGACACCACGCCGGAGCAAGTGGGTTCCCGAAGGAGGCTGTGACCCCGTGGGAACCCCGCGCTGGAGCAGGCTCCTGGCAGGACCTGTGGATCTGTGGAGAGAGGAGCCCATGGAGCAGGTTTTCTGGCAGGACTTGTGACCCCGTGGGGGACCCACGCTGGAGCAGAGTGCTCCTGAAGGACTGCGCACCGTGGAAAGGACCCATGCTGGAGCAGTTCGTGAAGAACTGCAGCCCGTGGGAAGGACCCACGTTGGAGAAGTTCGTGGAGGACTGTCTCCCGTGGGTGGGACCCCACGCTGGAGCAGGGGAAGAGTGTGATGAGTCCTCCCTCTGAGGAGGATGAAGCGGCAGAAAATAACATGTGATGAACTGACTGTAAACCCCATCCCCATCCCCCTGTGCCGCTGGGGGGGGTTGGTAGAGAATCTGTGAGTGAAATTGTGCCCGGGAAGAAGGGAGGGGTGGAGGGAAGGTGTTCTGAGATTTGGTTTTATTTCTCATTACCCTACTCTGGTTGATTTGGTAATAAGTGAGTTAATTTTCCCCAAGTTGAGTCTGTTTTGCCCGTGACGGTAATTGGTGAGTGATCTCTCTCCTGTCCTTATCTTGACCCACAAGCTCTTTGTTATATTTTCTCTCCCCTGTCCAGCTGAGGAGGGGGAGTGATAGAATGGCTTTGGTGGGCACCTGGCAACCAGCCAGGGTCAACCCATCTCACCCTTGCAGACACCTCCTGGCAGCTGCTTCCTGGCCCCTGTCAGTGGCCTGTGCTTGTGCTGGCCCAGCCCCACTGCCCATACACGGTCTTACAGCCCCACTCTGCAGGCACAGCATGGGAGAGGGTAGAGTCAGGGGTAGGAAAGTTCCCCCCATTGTGATCCCTATGGCAGCCTTCAGATCACAGTTCTGCCATGACCCTCCTACTTTTGCAGCTTCCCCAGCACGTGACTCCTGCCCTGCTGCAGCCTTGTCCCATGTGGAGCTTTGCAGACAGCTCTGCTCCAGGGTCTGCCAGGGTCTGGGGAAGGAAAGAGGCTGGGCAGGGCTGTCCATTCCCCCAAACCAGCCCTTGGCCCAGCAGGAAGATGGAGGTGACCTCACAGCAAAACTCTTCCATAAACCTAGAGTGACCAGCAAGTGCTGGAAATGGCCAAAAAGAGATGCTGGGGGTGACGAAGACCCTGATCCACGTTCCCTGTCTGTCCACACCACCAAAGGAACAGACCGGCCTCCTCCTCTCCTCTGCACCTTCATGTCTTCACTGTTTTCCACAAGCCCTGGCTCTGCAACACAAACACCCAGTGGGAGTACTTGCCCTGCATGCTCACACAGTACAAGCTCTACACTGATATTTTTCTCTCCTGGGCACTTTCCAGCCCAGACCACCTCCCCCTAAACTCTCCCCACTTCCCTTGATCTATCTCCACCTCCCCTGCCCTCTCCCCAGTGCAGCCCAGTCTGGCATGGCCCCACAGCAGTGCCCACCACAGGGTGCGGCAGAGCTCTGGGTACTCACCCCACAGCCCCAGACCCTCTGAAGGGCACAGCAGCTCCTCACGGGTGGAGAGGGGTGAGCCCCAGGGCTGGGGGGCATCTGTGGCACAAGGCATGGGGAAATCCCCTTGTATGATGGAAATGCTGCTATGGAGGCCAGCTCTGGCACACAAGTGCCCATTGCCTGTCCTTGCCTGTGGTCACAGGCCTGCCACACAGCAGGACTCTAACCATGCTTGAAGAGCACTCAGGCCTTCCACCAACCAAAGGGTTCAGCAGGAAAGCATGGAAGTGGGAAGAGAGCAGCTCGGGAAAGACCAAGCTCCGTGGCAGTGCTGCTGTGCCGGGACTCTTTTCTTCTTCCCTTCTGCACACAGGCACTGCTCCCTGCAGCTGCAGAGAAGGTCTTGGAGGAAGGATCTCAGAAGAACAAGTCACTGCAGGGCCCTTTATTTAGGTTAAATACACAGACAGTATAGCTTCTCATTTGCACAGCCTCCAGGGCACACAAAAGCTGGATATACTTTAGACTAGAAACCAGAGGAATAAAGACATTTTTTTTTGTGGAAAGCATTCAGATAAGTAAATCAAAGGAAAAAAACAGAAAAAAACCCAAAATCAACTTAAAAAAACACACATGAAGACAGGCTGGGCCTGTAATGAGATATGAGTACTATGCAAAAGACAACAGGAACTTTATTGCTTCTGAAAGCATCCAGTGATTAGTTTTCTCAGGGCATCCTTGATCTCATGGTTTCTCATGCTGTAGATGAGGGGGTTCACGGCTGGAGGCACCACCGAGTACAGAACGGCCACCAGCAGGTCCAGGGATGGGAAGGAGATGGAGGGGGGCTTCAGGTAGGCAAAAATGCCAGTGCTTACGAACAAGGAGTCCACAGCCAGGTGAGGGAGGGACGTGGAAAAGGCTTTGTGCCGTCCCTGCTCGGAGGGGATCCTCAGCACAGCCCTGAAGATCTGAACATAGGACAGCACAATGAAAGTAAAACACCCAAATGCAAAAAAGGCAGAGATCCCAAGTACCCCAACTTCCCTGAGGAAGGAGTCTGAGCAGGAGAGCTTGAGGATCTGGGGGATTTCACAGAAGAACTGGTCCACAGCATTGCCCTTGCAGAGCGGTAGTGAAAATGTGTTGGCTGTGTGCAGCACAGCATGGAGAAACCCACTGCCCCAGGCGGCTGCTGCCATGTGGACACAAGCTCTGCTGCCCAGGAGGGTCCCGTAGTGCAGGGGTTGGCAGATGGCAACGTAGCGGTCATAGGCCATGACAGTGAGGAGATAAAACTCTGATGAGATCAAAAAGAGAAACAGAAACACCTGTGCAGCACATCCTGCATAGGAGATGGCCCTGTTGTCCCAGAGGGAATTGGCCATGGATTTGGGGACAGTGGTGGAGATGGAGCCCAGGTCAAGAACAGAGAGGTTGAGGAGGAAGAAGTACATGGGGGTGTGGAGGCGGTGGTCGCAGGCTACGGCAGTGATGATGAGGCCGTTGCCCAGGAGGGCAGCCAGGTAGATGCCCAGGAAGAGCCAGAAGTGCAAGAGCTGCAACTCCCACGTGTTGGCAAATACCAGCAGGCGGAACTGAGTGATGGAGCTGCTGTTGGACATCTGCTGCCTTTGGGTGTGGAGCACTGAACAAGGAGGAAAGGACAGTGACAAGTTAGGGCATTATTGTCTGACAAAAATAAAAGCCATTTCTCATCATACACATTCACCGCACCTTTTTCCATTTCAATGAGATCTTCATTCAGCTCTGTTGCTGAAGCTCTGGTTGGTGCTGGCCGTGAGGAGCAGGACCTCTGCCCACTGGCTGCCAAGAAGTCAGCCCTGCTCTGCAGCAGTGGGTTTCTGGGAATTGTGTCAGTCAGGGGGTCAGTCCTGGTGTTTGAATTGTTCAGATGAAACTGCTCCTAATGTAAAAGTGCTTGTCAGCATCTGCACTCCCAAGACTAAGAAACCACAATCAAAGCACTGCTGGAGAGATCACGTTTTTTTTACAGCTCTCCCCCACCTCACTTGGAGATTTCCCTGGATTTCAGAAACTGTCATAATTTCTGCTGCACTTGGAGAAACCAAAGCATGTCCTGTGAGGCAAGAGGATTGCCTGTGGCTTAGTGCAGAGAGAGGGGAGCTGGTCTACCACTCTTGTGGCCAGCTACCCTGAGCTTGCACCTTTCTGAGATGGACATTAATCACAATCCCATGTTAACCTGAAAACACTCCAGGCACTACTGAGAGCAGGGATACCTACCGCACACCACGAACTGTCTCCCCCTATCTCAAGATTTCAGCACTCCACCTCTTGCCAAGGACACATGTGGTTCATTTCACAAACCCAACAGCATTTTCTCAGTCATGGGATCTCTGTGCTTCTCCATGGGGCATTCAGGTAACACCAAGATTCTATGGGACAGACCTGCATCCTGGAAGGCAGCTCACAGCTTGGAAGGACACCCCAAGGAGGTAGCCAAGTGTCCTGATGATGGTATCTCAGGAAGGGAGAGTCAGCTCATTTGCCAGGGAATGACACAGGCTGCATTGCCCACAGCCCCACAGCTTGGAGGAAGGCTTGGACACCTGTAACCTTCTTCCCATGGACACAGCTGCATGGGAGGACCCACAAGATCAGTGTGTGACTCTGCAGCTGAAACTCCCATCCCCAGAGAGCCTGACAGCAAGAACAAGATAACAATAGCAATAACACAGACAAGTGGGGAAACAAGGAAAAATGCAGTGATGGTCTGGCTCAGAGAGGCAAGGGGAGAGGCAGCTGCAGTCTCAGGAAAGAGTTACCCTTACCCAGCTGTGCATGCCACCTCCCAGGCACCAGCACAGCCAGGCAGCTTTTCTCAGTCCCTGTGCTCTACTTCAGGAGGCTCCTATCAGGATTACTGATCACTCCAAGTTACAGCTCAGGAGTCTCAGGGACTTGTTCAAGCAAGACAGCTCCTTTTCCATTTCTCCCCCCAAATTCCCCAAGACTGGGAAACAGAAAACACAGACTCAGGAAAGCTCCTTAACTTTATAGCAATCCCTGCTTTGACCTTCCCTTTGAAAAGTGTCCTCGGAAATGACTGGGGGTTGATCTGGAGACTGTGAGTAGCCCTGACCCACACAGCACCCTCTTGTCAGCAGAAGGACCCTGCCCTGCTGGGGATTGCTTCTTCCACCCACAGCTTCTCCCCACTCTGCTGTTACAGTTCCCCAGGCAGGCTGAGTACTTACCCTGACCGGTGGCAGAGTCCCTGCCGCAGCACACAGCCCCCTGGGGCTCAGGGACCCTGCTCTGAAGGACAGCCCTGGGCACCCCTGGCTGCACACCCACCTTCACACTCTGCAGCCATCCCCAGGGGAAGGCAGCTGACATGCCCTGTGCCTCTGAGGGTGCAGCAGGGAAGCTGTGCTCCAAAGCACGTCCCTTTTCTCTACACTGCAGAAACTGTGAGAGTCCCTCTGACAGATCCCATAGGCTGTGGGATGTGCCAGCTTTAGGAGGTCATTCCAGGAACTGCCCCTGCATTGCCCTGCAGCCAGAGACTTACCCTGTTAAGGGCTGTCAAGATTTTTCTCCAAGTCAGCTCTCCTCTCTCCTCCTACCTTAGACTGCCTTTAACCTCCGTCTCCCTTCCCTCCTCTCCCCTTGGTGCCTGCAGGCAGTGCCCTCAGCCCTGCTGCGCTTTGCAGAGGAGCTGCTCCTGGGCAGAGCTGTCTCTCTGCAGCGCTGCCCACTTGCCAGGAGCTCCCTCTGTCCCAGGAGCCCAGCCCAGCTCAGCAGCAGAGGACCAGCCCAAGGCAGCACTTTCTCTGCCCCCTCTGGGCTCCCTCCAGGTGTCCCTGGGGCTCCAGGGGAACCTGCTGGCAAACAGCCTGAAGCAATCACTGATGTTCCCTCCCTCAGCTACAGAGACACTTATGTCCTGTGGCATTTCTTTTATTAGAAAAAGCGTTGTGTATGTGTTAAGGAGGCTCACACAATCAAATCCAAGTGTTGTTAAAACTCAGATTTGTTCTTCAGTAAAAAGTTAGTTAGAACTCTGGTAACATTTGTGAACCACAGGCTCAAGGATGTTTGGGGAATTAATACTTCACAGCCAACTTAAGAATTCAAATTCAAAATACAAATAATGTCACAGCATACTTAAATATGCTCTATAAGTCAACACTGTGTAACTTAGCTATCTAATAACTAGTGCAGAAAGCAGAAGCAGTCAAAATGAAAATCCTCCAGATGACTGACTGACTGCTCTTTGGGCACTTTCCAAAGCAAATATTCAAGGCAGTTGCCTTAAATCTTTTCACAACTGATCCACAACACATCTCTTATTTGTAGTTAGTGTCCCGTAAAGATATAACCATCACCCTTAAAAAGTGACATATATTGTCAATGAAGGATCTGAGCTTTTTACAGTTCTCATGTACCATGCATCAGTGTATTTTTATTTATCTCTTTTCCTGTGGATAAAATCAGACAGTTTTTCTTTGCAGCCGTGACAGTGTTACTGATTTGTCATTAATTTGTTATTAGTTAGAATTAATCATATTTAGTTTTAATATTTTAGCAAAATCATATGTATGTTGTATTTTATATATTTAACCACCAACCAGTGTCTGCTGTAAAATCCCCTGTATAGCCCCATATCAAGGCCGGAGAAATTGACTAAAATCATCTAGTAGAAACATTTAGAACTTAAATAACAAGATAAAGAAATACCTGACAACGGGGTGGTGTAAGAGTTGTCAGTACGTTACCTGACAACGGCCTGTTTGGAACGCAGCGGCCGATCCCCAAAGATAGAATGTGCAGTACAAAGCTCCTGGAAGGTCCCTGGCTAGAGCCGTTAGAGATAACTGCATAGCTACTGTCAAAAAGGATGGATTGCACCTGTTGCCATAACATCGATGAAGAAATCATAAACTCTAGACGAACTTTGCTTCATTATAATACCAAAACACACCTCCTGGTCAAAAGCTACCCACCTCCAAGACTTACCACGCCTCGGAGAGACCTTCACTACGCCTGCGTAAAAGATATTCACATATGCTAATGATTTCCCAAAAATCTAATGAATATGTATAACTTTTCTTGGAAATCTAATGAATATGTATCGATAAGTCTTAATATAAGGTGTATTGTTTTGAAGACAGGGGTGCGTGGTTCGTGAGAGGACTCGCCCGCGCACCCTGCCGTCAATAAAGAAGTGTCTGCTTATCTACACTAAATTGGTGTTGATAAGTTTCTTCATTCCGAGCTTTTCGGTAACAGTTTTGGCGACCCAGATGGGACCTCGCTGAGAGAGACCGGAGGAGTCGGGGACCGATCGGTTCCTGCCGGCACCGAGGATTTCTCGGGATACCCATCGATCCCCGATCCATAAGGCTCTTTGCGACGTCCCCTGGATTTTGGTAAGACACTTCTTTTAAATATTAAGGATAGTGGGTTAGAGTCCCACCGGTATTGTTTGGGGTTAGAGTCCCCCCGAGTGGGTTAGAGTCCCACCGGTATTGTTTGGGGTTAGAGTCCCCCCGAGTGGGTTAGAGTCCCACCGGTATTGTTTGGGGTTAGAGTCCCCCTGAGTGGGTTAGAGTCCCACCAGTATCGTCTGCCTGTCAGACGCGGCGAAAAGCTGCGCAAGGTTGGACAAAGGATCCTGAAGGAAGTAGAAGCCTAGGCGTCTGCCCGTAAGACATAAGCGAAAGCTATTGCTGGGTTGGACAATTTGGGAGTGGGTTAGAGTCCCACAACTTTTGAGGATTCTGGGTTAGAGTCCCAGCTTCAAAAGCATTTTGGAAATTTTGGGTTTGAGTCCCAAATTCTAAAGAAAGAAAAACAAACAAACAAACAAAAAAAAAAAAAAAAAAGAAAGAAAGAAAAAAAAAAAAAAAAAAAAAAAAGAAAAAAAAAAGAAAAAAAAAAAAAAAGGAAAAAAAAAGGAAAACCAAAGGGAAAAACAAAAAGGAAAAAAAAAGGAAAAAAAAAGGAAAAAAGTGAGATATATTGTGTACTTGGAAGTATCGTGAGTGTTGTAAGTGTGGGATGTGCAATTGAGCATGAAGTGAGTCTTGGCAACGATTGTAGTGTCTCTTATTGAAGTTGGAAGTTATAAAGTGTGAATATATTTGCTGGTTAATAATTTTGCCAGGGGATATTGGTTATGACTCTTGCTTAGGGAAGTCGGCTTTGTCCGTGCCCTAGGCAAGTAGGTGGACTCCATTACCTGGCAACGATTGTTATTTGTATTCATTTAATATCTGGTGTTTGATATATGTATTTGGTATTTGAAACTTTGTATTTGATACTTGGCATTTGATATTTGGTTTGGTATTTAACATCTGATAATTGATTATTGATTTCTGATATTTGTTATATATTTAATAGATATTTAGTATTGGGTATAAACATAATGGCATTTGCCAAATTATTTAAGAGTAAGAATATGGGAAATTTGTCCACTGATGGAAAGATACCGAAAACATCTCCGTTGGGATGCTTGTTGGCACATTAGGGTGAATTATATGATGATTTACGTAAAAATCAAATGATTGAATATTGTAATCATTGGTGGCCTCTGTATACATTAGAGGATCAGGAAAGGTAGCCCGTGAATGGGACACTGAATTATAACACCATTCTGCAGTTAATGTTGTTTTGTAGAAGAGAGGGGAAATGGAGTGAAGTACCTTATGTGGATTTATTTTTTTTACTTAAGACAGAGACAAGATTGGCAGAATGAGTGCAAGCTAGTTAGTAGGGACAATTTGGTAATGGCTATAACTTTTGATAATAAGAAAGAGAAGAAATGTGGTCTGGCATGTGATATTGCCCCCAAAGAGGATGAAGGGCCAGAGTTGGATATATCCCCTCCCAGGAGAGGAAGGAATTGGGGGTGAGAGCATAGGGAACAGATGGAAGAAACAGAAAGCAGTGGAATAGAGGATGCAGGGGAAGGACCGTCTGAAGTTGTGATTCATACCCCCATTTCTCGAAGAACCTGACAGCAGGCACAAACAATAGCTCCCTTGAGGCAGGGAGTTAGTAACAATGGACCAGTGTATGTAAAAGTGCCCTTCTCGGTTGTGGACTTGATGGCTTGGAAGCAGGCAGCTGGAGTATATAGAGAAGATCCTGAGAGAGTTGGCAGAGTAGTGGATACTATAATTAGAACGCAGAATCCAGACTGGAGTGATTTACAGGTGATCTTGGATAATTTGTTGGATGAAACAGAGAAACAGATGATACTAAAAACTGGCAGAGCACAGGCAGAAGTGGCAGTATTAAGCGGGACAATAGGTGGAACATTAGAGCAGAATTTTCCGTCTGGGGATCCGCAGTGGGATCCAAATAAAGTGGAACATAGAGAAAGGCTGAGTCGGTATCAGAAATGGATTTTATATGGAGTTAAACATGCTATGCCTAAATCTTTGAATTAGTCTAAATTATATGAAGTGAGACAAGATAAGAATGAATCTCCCTCAGCGTTTCTGGAAAGACTGAAGGAAGCTGCCAGAAAATATACTGATCTAAGAGTAGAAACAGAGGCGGCTCAGATACAGTTAGCTTTGATTTTTATGGGACAGTCAGCACCAGATATAAGAAAGAAACTTCAGAAGCTGGAGGGAGAAGATTCAAGGAGCTTAAATAAAATGTTGGAGGCAGCATGGAAAGTATATAATAACAGGGAAAAAGAAGAAAGGAAAATCAGAGAAAATAGATTACTGGCCGTAATGACAGGAACAGCAGACAGAAGACGAGGTAAAGGAAGAAGACGAGGTAGCAGTGGACGGAGAGGATTTATGAATTTTAGCAATCGGAATTTTAACACCCCCTTAGGAGTGAATCAGTGTGCTTTGTGTCGGGAGGAAGGACATTGAAGAAAAGATTGTCCTAAAAATGTGCAGTGTTCAAGAGGAAATATTCAAAAGAAGGTAGCCAGAATGATGGTTTTGGATGAATGAAGGGGACCGGAGGGGAACCCAGCTGAGCCTCTGGTTATAATTAAGCTGAGAGAAAAAGAAGTCACATTTTTAATAGATACAGAAACGACATTTTCGGTATTAAATACTTGTAAAGGAAAAATTGGAACAAAACGGCAAACATAGTAGGAGCAACAGGGAAAGAAAGAAAAACAGACCCTTCCTGCAACCTCTAGATTTAAAATTTGGAAATAAAATAATTACACATAAATTTTTGTATGTACCAGAATGCCCGATACCCTTGTTGGGAAGGGATTTGTTATCTAAATTAAATGCACAAATTGTTTTTGAGGAAGGAGAACTCTTTTTGAAGATACCTAAGTCAAAAACAAGAGAAATCTTAATGATACAAGAAAAAGTGGAGGAGCAAGAAATTCCACCACAGGTGGATTTTGCAGTGATCCCTACAGTGTGAGAAACAGATATTCCTGGTAAATCAAAATTAACAGCACCTGTAAAAAAAAGAGATCTAAAAAAAAAAAAGATGCAAGAACAGTAAAAATTAAACAATACCCAATTAAACCAGAAGTTAAACAAGAGTTAAAGAAATTGATTGACAAATTTTTGAAGTATAAAATTTTGGAGGAATGTGAATCTGAATATAATACTCCTATTTTACCAGTTAGAAAACCCTCGGGAGAATACAGGTTAGTGCAAGATTTGAGAGCAGTGAATCAAATAGCCAAAGACATATATCCTGTGGTTACAAATCCTTATACATTGTTAACAGCGTTAAAGGAGACTCATCAGTGGTTTACAGTGCTTGATCTAAAAAAAAAAAATGCTTTCTTTTGCATACCCTTAGAGAAGAAAAGCAGAAAGTTGTTTGCTTTCGAATGGGAAAATCCAGAAACTGGGCAAAAGATGTAGCTGACATGGACAAGACTAACCCAAGAATTTAAAAATAGCCTGACAATTTTTGGAAACCAACTGACAAAAGAGCTTGAAATCTGGAAACAGGACAAACCAAGGCCTGAACATTTACTTCTACAATATGTGGATGACATATTGATTGCTACAGAAGAAAGATCTACCTACATACAGGTAACCATTGATGTCTTGAATTTTCTGGGACTAAATAGGTACAAGATATCCAGGAAAAAGCTCAAATAGCATGTCAGACTGTGATATATCTGGGCTTTGAGATTTCGAAAGGGCAGAGACAATTGGAAAAAGATCGCAAAGAAACCATCTGTAGTATACCTGAGCCGAAAAATATCCATGAACTTAGAGCGTTCTTGGGAATGGCAGGGTGGTGTCGTCTTTAGATCATGAACTACGGTCTAATAGCTAAACCGTTATATGAGGCCCAAAAGAACTCTTCCTTTGTGTGGGGTCCAAAACAGCAAAGGGCCTTTACAGAGTTAAAACGCGTTTTAATGTCTACACCTGCTTTAGGCCTCCCTGATTTAACTAAAGGTTTTCAGCTGTTCGTTCATAAAAGACAACACCTGGCACTTGGTGTGTTAACCCAGAAGATGGGGAGCTGGAAACGACCAGTCGGCTACTTCTCCAAACAACTGGACACTGTGAGTAAAGGGTGGCCAAATTGTCTTAGAGCAGTGGCTGCAACAGTGATGATCATACAAGAACCTCGGAAATTGACTTTGGGAAAAACAATAACAGTCTATGTCCCACACATGGTGAAAACTGTTCTAGAACAAAAGGAGGGACACTAGCTATCTCCGAGCAGAATGATGAAGTACCAAGTAATATTAACAAGATGATGTAATTTTAAAAGCAACTAACCTGGCAAATCCAGCTATGTTTTTAAGTTCCATACAGGAAGAAGGACAATTGGAACATGATTGCCTGGCTGCTATTGAGTATGTTTATTCCAGTCGTGAAGATTTAAAGGATGTACCATTGGAGCGACCGGACTAGGACCTGTATACAGATAGTAACAGCTTTATAGAACAAGGAGTTCGATACACTGGATATGCGGTAACAACAGACACCACAGTTATAGAAACAGAAGCATTGCCAAGTACCACCTCAGCTCAGAAAGCGGAACTTATTGCTTTGATTCGAGCTTTAGAACTAAGCGAGGAAAAGAAAGTAAATATTTGGACAAATTCAAAGTATACTTTTGAAGTGGTACATGTCCATGCAGCATTGTGGAAAGAAAAAAGATTATTGTCCTCCCAAGGATCAAATATTAAACACCAAGATGAAATTTTACAATTATTACAAACAGTTCAGAAACCAGATCAGGTAACAATCATACACTGTAAAACACATCAAATTAGAAACACAAAGGAAATCACTGGAAATAATTTAGCCGACCAAACAACAAGAAAGATAACAAAAGAACGAACATTGCAAATAACATTAATTCCCTCCAAAACAGTAACTCTCCCTAGGGAAGAACCAAAATACTCAGAAGAAGATGATAAGCTAGGTCAATTATTAAATGCTAAAAAAAACCTAGCCAGATGGTGGGTAACACCTAAAAGACAGATAGTAGTTCCACCCTTTTTGATGAGAGAAATAATTCAAACAAAGCATCAGGAGTGTCACTGGAGAACAAAGGCCTTAGTAACTTCCTTACAAAAACAAGTGGTATCACTCAGAATGTTAAGAATAGCTAAAATAATAACTGCAAAATGTGAAGTATGTTTGAAAAATAATCCAATAATCAAGAAAAAGCTTCAAATGGGTCGAATAAAATCTGGTACAGAGCCTGGAGATTATTGGCAAGTAGATTTTTCAGAACTACCTAGACAGAATGGGTATCAGTACATCCTGGTGAGGGTTGATACTTTTACAGGATGGCCAGAAACTTTTCCCTGTCGTTCCACACGAACAAAAGAAGTAGTAAAATGGTTACTACGAAAAATAATTCCAAGGTTTAAAGTTCCTATTAGAATTTCTTCTGACAGAGGTCCACACTTTGTTGCAGAAGTGGTCCAAATGTTAACAAAATTCTGGGTATCACATGGGATTTACATACCCCATGGAGGCCACAATCCAGTGGGAAAGTAGAAAGAATGAATCAAACCTTTAAAAGACAAATAAGCAAAATTTGTCAAGAGACTAATTTAAAATGACCTCAAACACTTCCATTGACATTATTACGAATCAGAATACAGCCAAAGAGTGGAACCTCAGTCAGTCCTTATGAATTATTGTATGGGAAACCTTATGAATCTCCAGAACCAAACCCGAACATGCAGGTAAAAGGAAAACAAGATGTGTATAACTATTTGCTTTCCTTAGGAAAAACTTTGACTGCAATTCGGAGAGCAGTGGTGTAGAATAGACCATTATCCCCTGGAAGTTCCGGTGCATAACTTACAACCAGGAGACTATGTCTATGTGAAAACGTGGACTTCCGAACCCTGCAGGAACATTGAAAAAGAACCTTCCAGATACTGTTAACCACCTTTACAGCTATTAGAATTACAAAATCAGATGTTTGGATATACTACATTCAAGTGAAGAAAACACCTACTCAATGAAAAATTAGCCGGGATCCAAAAACTTTAAAACTGACTCTGAAACATGTCTAATTTTTCATATCTCTTTGTGTTTGTTCTTTTTATATTAGTTCAGCAGATAATGATAATAGAAACCTGGACTGATTTGATAATCAGGAACAAAAAGACAAGTAGAAACAAAACAATTGATTAGCATTCCTGAAAAAAATGTCTGAAGAAACAATTTACCAATAGAATTACAGTAAATTGCATGATCATGAGAAAGGTTCCAATTGTTTCACCAGAATACAGTCCACCACCAGTATATGCCGAAACAAATATTGACTCTCAGAATAATAATAAATAAATATTAGATAGATGATGTGAAAGTATTGAAATAATTTTCAACACTTTCAAAGGGGGGAAATGTTACTGATTTGTCATTAATTTGTTATTAGTTAGAATTAATCATATTTAGTTTTAATATTTTAGCAAAATCATATGTATGTTGTATTTTATATATTTAACCACCAACCAGTGTCTGCTGTAAAATCCCCTGTATAGCCCCGTATCAAGGCCGGAGAAATTGACTAAAATCATCTAGTAGAAACATTTAGAACTTAAATAACAAGATAAAGAAATACCTGACAACGGGGTGGTGTAAGAGTTGTCAGTACGTTACCTGACAACGGCCTGTTTGGAACGCAGCGGCCGATCCCCAAAGATAGAATGTGCAGTACAAAGCTCCTGGAAGGTCCCTGGCTAGAGCCGTTAGAGATAACTGCATAGCTACTGTCAAAAAGGATGGATTGCACCTGTTGCCATAACATCGATGAAGAAATCATAAACTCTAGACGAACTTTGCTTCATTATAATACCAAAACACACCTCCTGGTCAAAAGCTACCCACCTCCAAGACTTACCACGCCTCGGAGAGACCTTCACTACGCCTGCGTAAAAGATATTCACATATGCTAATGATTTCCCAAAAATCTAATGAATATGTATAACTTTTCTTGGAAATCTAATGAATATGTATCGATAAGTCTTAATATAAGGTGTATTGTTTTGAAGACAGGGGTGCGTGGTTCGTGAGAGGACTCGCCCGCGCACCCGGCCGTCAATAAAGAAGTGTCTGCTTATCTACACTAAATTGGTGTTGATAAGTTCTTCATTCCGAGCTTTTCGGTAACAACAGGAGTCTGTATCATCACGGGAACAAAGGCCGTGGCACTTTGGCTTCACTGAAACTCAGGCAAACCTCCCACTGACTTCAAAACCTAAACCAGATTTTTACCACCAGCCTTTGATTCCCAGCTTGTGTCTCATAGAAATAAATTTTCCTCGCACCTTCATAGACAGAGGACTAAAATAGAGCTCTGTTTTACTTTGAGGCATGTGACGTGGACTGCTGGATGGTTTTGGAAGTGAATGGCGATTGGGAAACACAGCGTGGTAGCTTGAATTACTGGGACACATAACAAAGAGAGGATGAGTTTACAGAGGAACGTGACAGCCTTACAAAGTATCCATGGATCTGCTATTGTAATGTTGATGTCCCACGAACTGAGGACAGGCAATGAGTCCAATGCATTCAATGCTGCCGTTGCTCAGTGTGGCTAGTGGGTTTGCTGGTCATTACGTGTGGTTACTTCTGACTATCAGCTACCTAAAGAGACAAGTAAATATGTGCTGCGTCTCCTGGTTGAGACCTTACCGGCCCTATCTCCTCCCAGTGCTCGCTCACACCACCAGGAAAAATGCTGGTCTTCTCGTTATGCAGAAATAAATAAATACCTGTCCTGTTATCTGTCACTTCTGATAGTTGTGGGCACCTACAGGGCAACAAAACAGGGGTGCCGGAGCCTGTTGATCCAAAATATGCCCATCTTCATTATGAGTCTGTCCCTGCTAGCAGAGGTACCAGCTTTTCCCTCTGCTATATGGGGCACTCGCATTCTTGAAGAGATGCCACTCACTCCAGTAGCTGACACCACAGGGCAGGGGCCCCCACAGCCCCGGTCTGACCCCAGTACCTGGCACCAGTTTTCACTCTCACACTCACGGGTCTCACTGGCAGCTGGCGCTTGGTCCTTGCATCACACACGCACACACATGTGACAGAGTGAGCATACTCAGAGATATTAAACAAAATATTTAATACGAAGATAGAAGAAGACAGGACAGACTGCAGTGATCAGGCACAGGGCTCAGCCAGACAAGTGCACTGACTGGCCCCATTTTACCATCGAATTATGGAATCATAGAATCTTTGAATAGTTTGTGTTGGAAGGGTCCTTTAAAGGTGTCCTAGTTTCAGCTGGGATAGAGTTAACTGTCTTCCTAGTAGCTGGTACGGTGCTATGTTTTGAGTTCAGTATGTGAAGAATGTTGATAACACTGATGTTTTCAGTTGTTGCTAGTAGTGTTTAGACTAATGTCAAGGATTTTTCACCTTCTCATGCCCAGCCAGCGAGAAAGCTGGAGGGGCACAAGAAGTTGGCACAGGACACAGCCAGGGCAGCTGACCCAAACTGGCCAACAGGGTATTCCATACCATGGGACGTCCCATCTAGTATAGGAACTGGGAAGTGGGGGCGGGGAATCGCCGCTCTGGAGACTAGCTGGGTGCTGATCCCCGGGTGGTGAGCAATTGCATTGCACATCATTTGTACATTCCAATCCTTTCATTATTGCTGTTGCAATTTATTAGTGTTATCATTATCATTATTAGTTTCTTCTTCTCTGTTCTGTTAAACTGTTCCTATCTCAACCCGTGGGTTTTGCTTCTTTTTCCCAATTTTCTCCCCCATCCCACTGGGTGGGGGGGGGAGTGAGTGAGCAGCTGCGTGGTGTTTAGTTGCTGGCTGGGGTTAAACCACGACAGTCCATTTTGGCACCCAACGTAGGGCCCGAAGGGTTGAGATAATGACAAACCTGACCAGAGCTCGTTAAAACAAATTTGTTATAAGCATTCATTATATTGGTCTAATAGTCCCTGGTCATTATGTTGATTTATGTGTTCTTAGAGTTGTTGCTCTGGTTTTTAAAGTTCTGTTATGTATCACCTCGCTTGCTGTAGGTAGTCCCTCTTCTGCTGCTTATCATCCGTGGGAGGTGGATTAAGGTTTTTGCTTTGATGTATTGTATAACACTGGTTTACGGTATGATAAAGTCATCGGTTGTGGGATTAATCCAGTACTTGCACTCAGCATTGTCAGCTTTATACTGCGGGAGCCATCTGTGGGAAACTATTAATAATTATACCATTTACCTTTCCTCCTTGGAAAACCAGTCTATGAGTGGAATACCTTTCTTCCCCTCTCCTTTTTCCTTCAGTCCAGTTACAATGGTGTTTGGGAATTTTGTAAAATTTGAATACTCTTGGGATGTTGATACCAGCACGGTCCTAGCCCTACTGCTGGGAATTAGCATGCTCCTGAATGTGGTTCAGCTCTTGTTTAAGGTTAAACAACTATTCAAGAAGATCACCCAGAGGTCTGCCCCGAGGCTGGATAATTATGCATGGCAGGGTGTGTGGGGTAGTATGGGCAAGTACCTAGAGAAGTGGGCACCTCCAGTGTTTTGGAAATTCACCCCTGAACAAGTGCAGAATCCAGAAGAACTAGTAAAATATTTGGAAAAGGGGTTGGGGCCCTGGCCCCTGCCTGGCCCATGCCTATCCAGCCCTGTTCGACACAACTCAGCACCCTCAAGGGGAAGAGAAGGTCTCTGGATCTAACCACAAAACAATGAGCACTGCGGTCACCCAAACCCTGGCAATGGGCGCTGCGGCCCCTCCAGCCCCGGCGACGAGCATTGCAGCCACCCAGACCTTGGTGACAGGCACCGTGACCCCTCCAGCCCTGGCAATGAGAACTGTGGCTACCCAAACCTCAGCAACGGGCACTGCAGCCCCTCCAGCCGCGGCAACGAGCACAGCAGCTACCCAAACCTTGGTGACAGACGCTGCGGTTATCCAAAACCCGGCAAGCGATACTGCAACTGAACCAGCGGATCAACCTGCACCAGTATCAGTTGCCCCCATACAGAAAAAGAAATATACAAAAAAATCAGCTCGCTTAGCAAAGGATGAAGATGAACCAGGGTAATCACGGGAACAGGAGGAAGAGGCAGAACCAGAGGTAATAACCCGGTCCCTATCCTTGAGTGAGCTGTGGGATATGCGAAAAGATTTTGGCCGCCGTATCGGTGAGCATATTATCACCTGGCTCCTCTGATGCTGGGACAATGGGGCTAATAGCTTGGAATTAGAAGGTAGGGAAGCCAAGCAGCTGGGATCGCTTGCCAGGGAAGGTGGCATTGACAAGGCAATTGGAAGAGGAACACAAGCCCTCAGCCTCTGGAGGGTGACCCCTGTCAAGTGTGAAGGAAAGGTACCCCTTTAAGGAAGATGTTAGATGTCAATCAAGCAAGTGGACCACCATGGAAAAAGATATCCAATATCTGAGGGAATTAGCTGCGCTAGAGACGATTCATCATGACCCGGAGAACCCACAATTACCCAAAGATCCAGACGAAGTCCAATGCACACGACCCATGTGGTGGAAATTTGTACGGAGCGCACCATCGTCCTATGCCAACTCACTGGCGATAATGACCTGGAAAGACGAAGAGGCACCGACAGTGGATGAAGTGGCTCGCCAACTCCGTCAATATGAAGAAAATCTCTCCTCCTCCCTACAAGCCTGCATTTCAGCTGTGGAGAAGCTGTCCGAGGATTTCCAGCAATTCAAAGAGTCGTATTGCCCACCTGTAAGGACCAATGTCTCAGCTATTAGGAGTGAGCGCTCCTCTGCCCAAGAGAGAGAATATAGAAGGTACACACCGCGAGGTGCCCTGTGGTTTTACCTATGTGATCATGGAGAGGACATGAGGAAATGGGATGGAAAACCTACCTCAGCCCTAAATGCACGGGTACGTGAGCTGCGAGGAAAAAACACCACAAAAGGGGATTCTACTAGGAAAAATGCAGCTCCAGTTTTCAAAGATAGTGGAAGGGCTGATCTTATTTCTGATCCTCTTGAAGGGACTTCTGAGCCAATTTTACGAGAAGTGAATACCGGATACTCTGGCCAGAATTAGAGGGGCCCTGCCTCCAGCCAGGTGGAGGAAAGGGATAACCGGGTCTACTGGACCGTGTGGATTCGATGGCCTGGCACGTTAGACCCACAGGAGTATAAGGCTCTAGTAGACACCGGCGCACAGTGCACTCTAATGCCATCAAGTTATAAAGGGGCAGAACCCATTTGTATTTCTGGTGTGACAGGGGGATCCCAAGAGTTAACTGCATTGGAAGCTGAAGTAAGCCTAACTGGGAATGAATGGCAGAAACACCCCATTGTGACTGGTCCGGAGGCTCCGTGTATCCTTGGCATAGACTATCTCAGGAGAGGGTATTTTAAGGACCCGAAGGGGTATCGATGGGCTTTTGGTACAGCTGCCTTGGAGACGGAGGGCACTGAACAACTGTCTACCCTGCCTGGTCTCCCTCGAGACCCTTCGGTTGTGGGGTTGCTGAGGGTTGAAGAACAACAGGTGCTAATTCCTACCACGACAGTGCACTGGCGGCAATATCGCACCAACCGAGACTCTCTGATTCCCATCCACAAGTTGATTCGCCAACTGGAGAGCCAAGGAGTGATCAGCAATACTCACTCACCCTTTAATAGTCCCATATGGCCAGTGCGAAAGTCTAACGGGGAGTGGAGACTAACAGTTGACTATCGTGGCCTGAATGAAGTTATGCCACTGCCTAGTGCTGCCGTTCCAGATATGCTAGAACTTCAATACGAACTAGAGTCAAAGGCAGCCAAGTGGTATGCTACAATTGATATTGCTAATGTGTTTTTCTCAATCTCTCTGGCAGCAGAGTGTCGTCCACAATTTGCCTTTACTTGGAGGGGTGTCCACTACACTTGGAATCAATTGCCCCAGGGGTGGAAACACAGCCCCACCATTTGCCATGGACTAATCCAGACTGCACTGGAAAAAGGTGAAGCTCCGGAACACCTGCAATACATTGATGACATCATCGTATGGGGCAACACGGCAGAAGAAGTCTTTGAGAAAGGGAAGAAAATAATCCAAATCCTTCTGAAAGCCGGTTTTGCCATAAAAGAAAGTAAGGTCAAGGGACCTGCACAGGGGATCCAGTTTTTAGGAATAAAATGGCAAGATGGACGTCATCAGATCCCAATGGATGTGATCAACAAAATAGCAGCTATGTCCCCACTGACTAATAAAAAGGAAACACAGGCTTTCTTAGGTGTTGTGGGTTTTTGGAGAATGCATATTCCAAATTACAGTCTGATTGTAAGCCCTCTCTATCAAGTGACCCGGAAGAAGAATGATTTAAAATGGGGCCCTGAGCAACAACAAGCCTTTGAACAAATTAAGCAGGAGATTGTTCATGCAGTAGCCCTTGGAACAGTCCGGGCAGGACAAGATGTTAAAAATGTGCTCTATACTGCAGCTGGGGAGAATGGCCCTACCTGGAGCCTCTGGCAGAAAGCACCCAGGGAGACCCGAGGTCGACCCGTGGGGTTTTGGAGTTGAGGATATCAAGGATCTGAGGCTCGCTATACTCCAACTGAAAAAGAGATCTTGGCAGCACATGAAGGAGTTCGAGCTGCCTCAGAAGTGGTTGGTACTGAAACACAGCTCCTCTTAGCACCCCGACTGCCAGTGCTGGGCTGGGTGTTCAAAGGGAGGGTCTCCTCTACACATCACGCAACTGAGGCCACGTGGAGTAAGTGGATTGCACTGATCACACAACGGGCTCGCATAGGAAACCCCAGTCACCCAGGAATTTTAGAAGTGATCATGGACTGGCCAGAAGGCCAAGATTTTGGAATGTCACCAGAGGAGGAGGTGACGCGTGCTGAAGAAGCCCCGCTGTATAATAAACTGCCAGAAAATGAGAGGCAATATGCTCTGTTCACTGATGGGTCCGGTCGCATTGTGGGAAAGCATCGGAGGTGGAAGGCTGCTGTATGGAGTCCTACATGACAAGTTGCAGAAACTGCTGAAGGAGAAGGTGAATCGAGTCAGTTTGCAGAGGTGAAAGCCATCCAGCTAGCGTTAGACATTGCTGAAAGAGAAAAGTGGCCAGTGGTCTATCTCTATACTGACTCATGGATGGCGGCAAATGCCCTGTGGGGGTGGTTACAGCAATGGAAGCAGAGCAACTGGCAGCGCAGAGGTAAACCTATTTGGGCTGCCGCACTGTGGCAAGATATTGTGTCCCGGCTAGAAAATCTGGTTGTAAAAGTACGTCATGTAGCTGCTCACACACCCAAGAGTCGGGCCACTGAAGAACATGAAAATAACCAACAGGTGGATCAGGCTGCCAAGATTGAAGTGGCTCAGGTGGACCTGGACTGGCAACATAAAGGTGAGCTATTTATGGCTTGATGGGCCCATGATGCTTCAGGCCATCAGGGAAGAGATACAACATATAGATGGGCTCGTGACCGAGGGGTGGACTTGACCATGGACACTATTGCACAGGTTATCCATGAATGTGAAACGTGCTGCAATTAAGCAAGCCAAACGGTTAAAGCCCCTGTGGTATGGAAGGCGATGGCTGAAATATAAATATGGGGAAGCCTGGCAGATTGACTAGATCACACTCCCACAAACTCGCCAAGGCAAGCGCCACGTGCTTACAATGGTGGAAGCAACCACTGGATGGCTGGAAACATGTCCCGTACCCAATACCACCACCTAGAACACTACCGTGAGCCTTGAAAACCAAGTCTTATGGTGACACAGCACACTGCAGGACTGTGACTGTGCTGCCAGAGCACTCAGCCCTTACACCAAGCCAGGGGCTCAGAAGGACAGTGTGGAAGTGGAAAGAGAGCAGCTCTGGGAAGACCAAGCGCTGGTGCTCCCTGGCAGTGCTGCTGTGCTGAGACTCTTTTTCCCTTCCCCTCTTGTCCTGGTTTCAGCTGGGATAGAGTTAATTGTATTCCTAGTGGCTGGTATACTGCTATGTTTTTGAGTTAGGTATGAGAAGAATGTCGGTAACACTGATGTTTTCAGTTGTTGCTAAGTAATGTTAAGTCTAAAGTTAAGGATTTTTCAGCTTCTGATGACCAGCCAGCAAGAAAGCTGGAGGGACACAAGACGTTGGGAGGGGACACAGCCGGGAGCAATTGTCCCAAAGTGGCCAACAGGGTATTCCATAGCATGTGACATCACATCTAGTATATAAACTGGGGGGAGTGGGGGCCGGGGATCGCCGCTCAGGCACGGACTGGGTGTTGATCAGCAGGTGGTGAGCAATTGCACTGTGCATCATTTGCATATTCCAATCCTTTTATTATTGCTGTTGTCATTCTATTAGTGTTATCATTATCATTATTAGTTTCTTCTTTTCTGTTCTACTAAACAGTTTCTATTGCCAATCCACGAGTTTTACTTCTTTTCCCGATTTTCTCCCCCAACCCACTGGGTGTTGGGGGAGAGAGTGAGCGGCTGCGTGGTGCTTAGTTGCTGGCTGGGGTTAAACCACGACAGCCTGTAATGAGTTACATTATGAATGCTCTGCAAAAGAAAACAGGCAGTTAATTGCTTCTGAAAAGCACCGTCTCATCATTTTCTGCAGGGCATCCTTGAGCTCCTTGTTCCTCATGCTGTAGAGGAGGGGGTTCACAGCTGGAGGCACCACCGAGTACAGAACTGCCACCACCAGATCCAGGGATGGGGAGGTGATGGAGGGGGGGCCTCAGGTAGGCAACTACACCAGTGCGGACAAAGAGGGAAACCACGGCCAGGTGAGGGAGGCACGTGGAAAAGGCTTTGTGGCGTCCCTGCTCAGAGGGGATCCTCAGCACAGCCCTGAAGATCTGCACATAGGAGAAAAGAATGAAAACAAAACAACCAAATTCCAAACAGGCACTAAGCACAAGAAGCCCAACTTCCCTGAGGTAGGCATCTGAGCAGGAGAGCTTGAGGATGTGGGGGATTTCACAGAAGAACTGGCCCACAACATTGCCCTGACAGAGTGGTAGTGAAAATGTATTGGCTGTGTGCAGCACAGCATAGAGAAACCCACTGCCCCAGGCAGCTGCTGCCATGTGGACACAAGCTCTGCTGCCCAGGAGGGTCCCGTAGTGCAGGGGTCTGCAGATGGCAACATAGCGGTCATAGGCCATGATGGTGAGGACAGAGAATATTCCTGTTGTGATCAGAAGAGACAAGAAAAAGACCTGTGCAGCACATCCCCAGTAGGAAATGGCCCTGCTGTCCCACAGGGAATTGGCCATGGATTGGGGAACAGTGGTGGAGATGGAGCCCAGGTCAAGGAGGGAGAGGTTGAGGAGGAAGAAGTACATGGGGGTGTGGAGGCGGTGGTCACAGGCTACAGTGGTGATGATGAGGCCATTGCCCAGGAGGGCAGCCAGGTAGATGCCCAGGAAGAGCCAGAAGTGCAAGAGCTGCAGCTGCCATGTGTCTGCAAATGCCAGGAGGAGGAACTCAGTGATGGAGCTGCTGTTGGACATTAGCTTCTTCTGGGCATGAGGCACTGTTCAAGAGGGAAAGACAGTGACAAGTTAGAAGAGAATTCTCTGAGCTAAACCTAACGTATTTCTCATAGAAACCCCACCGAAGCTGCCTCTCATATTTCAGGAAGACCTTTGGCAGGTTGCTTTCATGAGCTACGCTTGGTGCTGGCTGAGGGCGCACTGGGAGCAGCAGGCTCTGCTGTGGGCTCTGGGGGAGTCAGTCCTGCCCTACACCACGAGGTAAATAGCAACACTGGGTGATCTTCAATTAAGACCACTCGTCATATCAAAGAGCTTTTCAGCATTGTCACTCCCAATTCAACCATAAACTGGAGAAGACCAGAGGGGATTTTGTTTTGAGTACTTTGTTCTGCTTTTCTCACCACACTTAAGGAGTGCTTTTGGCAGGGAAAGAAACGAATGACCTAAAGATGGGCTGTCCTGACAGCAGAGTTTTGTCATTTTTATCACTTGGAGCCTGGGGAGCAGGAGGGGATTGGGACACTTTACAGTCAGGGACAAATCTCTGAAGTGCATCTGAATCCTCCCCCCCCCCCCCCCCATTCCACTCCAGTGACAAGAACAAGAGGAGCAGGGACAGAAGGATTAAAATGGACAAACACTACAGACTTGCTGCCAACGGAGACAGGACAGGGACAGATGGTAGGGCGTTTGATAATTTCTTCCTACTACAGGGCTGAGGCCACTAAGAAGGTGACTGAGTCACCATGGCCATAAGGGCTCTGCTGGGTGGGAGAAAAGACCACAGGTTTTCTCTGGTGATGGCAGGGAGTTGCCTGAATCCCCCTCCCATGGCATTTCTGGGAGCAGCTCCCTCTCACTCCCTGCCCCTGTCTCTGATGCCTGGAGCTGTCCCTGCCGGCAGCTGCTTCTCCATCTGCTTGTGTCCTCCCTGTCCCTGCTCACAGACCCCATTCCACCCGCTGTGTGCTCAGCTCTGCCCTGCAGACCCCTCCTGGCAGCCGGGCACTGCCCAGGGGCATCTCTGTGTGTGCAGGGGCTAAGGAGCGCCTCAGGCAAGTCCTAAGGACAATGGGGGTCTCAGTACCTTCTCCAGAGGGGAGAAATAAATTCTAGTCTCACACTGTCCACCAAGATGATAAAAATTCAAATATCCCTTACCTTTCAGGAGAATGCTGCCTTGATGTTCTTCCTGAAAGTGCCCTCGGAAATGACCAGCGCTGAGCTGGAGCTGTGAGCAAACCTGACGCACGCAGCACGCTCTCGACAGCAGAAGCACGCTGCTCTGCCCTTCCAGGGGTCATTTCTTTCACCCACACCTTCTCCCCACACTGTCACGGGGAGTTCCCTGCGCAGGCTGAGTGCTGAGCCTGGCAGGCAGCAAAGTCCCTGCTCCACCACTCAGCCCCTGAAACACCAGGACCCTGCTCTGAAGGACAGCCCTGGGCACCCCTGGATGCACACCTGGCTTCACACCCCTGCAGATGGTGCCAGGAGAAGGCAGCCCTCATGCCCTGTCCCTCTGACAGTGCAGCAGGGAAGCCCTGCTCTGGAGCACATCCTTCTCCTCTACACCAGAGAAACGAAGACAGTCCCCCTGCCAGATCCCATACACTGTCAGATGTGCCAGTGTTCGGAGATCCCTGCAGGAACTGAAGCTCTATTGCCCTGCACCCAGAGACTTACCATGCAGAGGGCTGTGAAGATTTCTCCCGCAGTGAGCTCTCAGCATCCTCCCACTCCACACTGCCTTTAAGCTCTCTCTGCCTTGCAGGTCTCCTCTCGATGCCTGCAGGCAGTGCCCCCAACCCTGCTCCTGGGCAGAGCTGTCTCTCTGCAGCGCTGCCTGCTTGCCAGGAGCTCCCTCTGTCCCAAGAGCCCAGCCCAGCTCAGCAGCAGAGGACCAGCCCAAGGCAGCACTTTCTCTGCCCCCTCTGGGCTCCCTCCAGGTGTCCCTGGGGCTCCAGGGGAACCTGCTGGCAAACAGGCTGAAGCAATCACTGATGTTCCCTCCCGCACCTGGGGAGAGACATTGCTTTCCAGCAGGGTCATTGCTCTGCTGAGAGACAGACTTAGGTCCACGAATCAACTTTTCTGAGAATCATAGAATCACTGAGGTTGGAAAAGACCCTTAACACCATCAACTCCAACCATGAACCTAACACTAGCAAGTCCACCACTAAACCGTGTCCCTAAACACCATGTCTTTGAAATACCTCCAAGGAGGGTGACTCAACCACTTCCCTGGGCAGCCTCTTTCTTGTGCCGTCATTGGGCAGGGCACTCAGTGACAGGCAGGGATCTCCTTTAGCCCTGCTGAGGGAAGGGAGCCAGCTGAGTCCATGTGGAGGCATCTCATCCTGGGTCTGTAGTCCTGGGGCTGGAAGGGGACTCCGCTCCCTCCCATGCCCACCACAATCACACAGGAGGTGGGATTCCTCTTGCCTCAGTGCAGGTCTGCATTAAATAGGCACCTGCATGTCAGCTCCTTGTCTCAGCTCCCATGCTAAGTAATGGTGATGGAGGCCAGGAGTGAGCTGTTCAGATGCAAATGTCTGGTGACATTGGAGGTGCCAGAGGTGGTCAAAGAGATGTGCAGGTAATCAAGACAGATAAAAGTTATGTGCAGGCAGATATCGAGACAGGACAACATCTGAGCGCCTCTTCTTGGCAGCTCCTGGGAATTTCCTTTGGCCAACCGAAATGACAGCTGATGCCCAAATTAAGAGCGAAGAAACCTGTCCCTCCTCACGATGTTCAGGGTGGCCTATAGAGGTATTCCTGCAATGGAATGGAGTCATGTGCCATAGGGAGAGCTCTTCTCCATCGTTTTGCATTTACTAGGTCTTGACTGACAATATTGGTAGTTGTCTCATGTTCAGCCTCAACTTGGGTTACCGAACTCAGACCAGCTACTCAATTCAAGGTTCAGATCCAGGCCCACATGTAGCGTTGCTACATATCAAGGTGCCGCGATTAGATCACTGGTCGGCCCGGACCAGGGAAGAGACAGATAACACACACAGTGTGATCGTCAACTTCCTCTGTTATTGCACAGTTAATTCCTTTTATACTAACAACGGTAGGTGGGATTACTGATAGGTCACAGGGAGGCGACAACTAGCCTTCTACCTTTCCATGACATCGTGAGATCTTCCAAACGCCGTACCCTACATCTCCCCCTCCCCATGTCTAGTTAGCTTCTATTGCTATAAACAGTTACCACTTCTATCACCTTATAATGGGTTTTCTTCTGCTAAGGGTGTGTAAGGAACATAAGCATATGCAAGCATGGCTTGCTGGACTAGTTTATTTAACAAGCTTCTAATAAACGCTAAGATACAGGGGATGAGCATACAAATAATCACTAACATACATAGACCTCCTGAAGTGAGTCTATTGTGTCGTTCACATTCAAGTTCATCGGTGGTATGCTGATGTTAAAGCTTACTGTCTGGGGCATCCAGATTTCCGCCTGTGAGCGATCTCGACTCTTCTGTTGACACTTGTTCATACACAACGTTTTCAGCTCCGTCTCTGACAGCCGGATCCCGTAAAGACACATATTGATTGGCTCTGAGAGGGATGTCATCCGGATACACATCGGGCCCCCCAATTGGTTTTGCATCCACTGCCAGAAATTCGTAGCAGATATCCAAGACGTCACAAGCCAGGAAAGGATGACAGCGATCTGATCTGTGCATACAACAGGAAAAGTAAACATGGTATCTCCTTGCTGTAGAGCTTTTTCTCGACAGCGTTGCATCAAACTATGTGTATTTTTTCCCAAATTATTAAGTAAATCGTCACAGATTAGACAGAGATATAGAGTTAGAGGGATTAGGAGGAGAAGGAGATACAGGTAGTGTAGTAAAGTCAGGTTCCGTTTTAAGTTCTGCAAACCCTGGAGAGGGAGTACCAGGCGATTGGGGTGGGGGACGGCGGCAGCACGGCAGCGGTGGAGGTAATGAGGGATATAAATCCGGTCTTTATCAGAGTCCACCCTGCCTGATGCAAAAGAATTATTATCGGAATCAGAATCCTGCTCGTTAGCGGCCTCTTTACAAACTGCCTCCTCAAAAGCAGTATCAGGTTGTACCCGCCTGCAAAACTTGTTGCAAGGCCGCCACTATCGGAGGTGCTTCCGTTATTGCTCTCTCTCCAGTACATGGCGTATCATGTTACCTAGGGACGAACCCGCTGGCAAATGAGAGACAAGCGCTGCGCTCTGTGGGTTAGCTTGAGCCCTAGCACATTCAACCACAATCGCCTCTTTAGCCGCCTCCGGAAGGTTTGCCGCCTGCACAGAAAGCTGAAGCCGATCTAAAAAGGCAGTAAACCTCTCGGCAATCCCCTGCCAAACTTTCACGCAAGGGGGGTCCGCTCTATCCATGGCCGCGACACGCCTAAGAGTGGCCAAGGCAGTTGTTGCGACCACCGTAAAGTCACGCCCGCGCATACCCTGTGCCTGTGCCTGAGGCGTTGCAAAGCGTCCCTCCGAACCACCCGCTGCAACTCTCCCACGGATACTGTGGGGGGGGGGGCACCAGGTCCCGCTGGTGCCGCCCCTACAGGAAAAACCTCCATCTCCGCCGCACCCTCCGTGCCCATGTCCGCAATCAAAGACGGACCACTCCGTGAGCCCCGCTCCACGGCCGCCCGCTCCGTCTGAGTCCGACCCGCTGTCCCCGAGGGCGCTGTCCCCGCTGTCCCCGAGGGCGCTGTCCCCGCTGTTCCCGAGGCGGCGCTGCATCCGCAGACACAGCAGCTCACACCGCCAACCAGCACGCCTTAGCCTCCCGTACCGCCACGATCACCTTCTCTGCCTTTCCCCCAACTCTGTAATCATTCAGCAGCTCCGCCCTCGGATTGGAGCAAGGACTCCCAAATCTCTCCCCAGTTTGGGGGGCTCAAAACTTATCTAGGAGACCCAATGTCTCCCCGGCGCAGCAACCATTGGATGCATTCGCCCATGGGGCCCTTCCTAATCAAACTGCGGGCACCCACCTCATTGGCTAACACCTTTAAAACCTTAATCGCTTGCGCAAGCTTCATCGTCGCCTGTGCGACCGATCACGTCGGGGTCACCACTATGTAGCAGTGCTACATATCAAGGTGCCACGATTAGATCACTGGTCGGCCCGGACCAGGGAAGAGACAGATAACACACAAGGTGTGAACGTCAACTTCCTCTTTTATTGCGCAGTTAATTCCTTTTATACTAACAACGGTAGGTGGGAATACTGATACGTCATAGGGAAGTGATGACTAGCCTTCTACCTTTCCGTGACATCGCGAGATCTTCCGAACGCCATACCCTACACCCACAGAGCTACTGGAGATGCCACGGCTAGCATGGGAATCAGAGGTCTGACATGAAAAGCAATTCTCCTTCAGGGAGGGTGTGCGACAGACACCCCAGATGGCATCTCGGAGAGTATGATTTGGTGCCTTTGTGCCATTAATCGTTGCCATCAGGCAGAGGCACCAGTCATCAGATGCCATCAGAGAGGCAAATTCCGTCCCTTCTTCTACCCAGTAGCTGCAGGCATTGCCTGATCACAAAGCACGTCACTCCACGGTCCTTTCTCACTCCCTTGATGATCCAACCAAGGAACAGCCCAAGCATTTGAACAGTGTTCCTGGGTACATCTTGCCTTCAAAGACAGCATCATCCAAGCACAGCCATGGTTCATACCAAAACTCAGCTGAAACTCAAAATGCAATTCAAGGGCACCAAGAGGAGCTCTTGCTACTTCAGGAACAGTTAAAGAAGAAAGAGAGATACTACAGGACCACTGCTACATTAAGTGAGAGTAGGTGTAGATGGATCTGCCATAGCCTATGTCGTGTTTGCCTCAGTTACCACCAGCAAGGTCTCCCAGGCGTTTCTGCTTTGAGGCAGGACTCGGGAAGGGAAAGGGGAACAACCAGTGGTGGATGAGGATCACGCCAGGGCTTACCTAGCAAACTACACCCTTACCAGTCCATGGGACCAGAGGGGCTGCAATCAAGGGTACTGAGAGAGTAGTTTTCACCAGAAAGTGTTGGTCTATTGTGATCCCAGTAAGGAAGGCACTCAGACTCTGAGAGGCATCATTTAAAATGCTCTTCCTTAGGTCTAGCAGTCTAAAGGGGAGAATTGTTCAGATAATCTTATGTCCCTTTAGATGGCTGGAACCCCAGGAGGTGTGGCATGGAGGTAGAAGAATGAGGCGGGTGGATGCCCCCTGTATGAAGGGGAAGCTTGGATTTATGGGGTTGCTCTATGTGACAGCCAATAGGTTGGGTTAACTTTTGTCACTGAGGATCAGAGGAGTCAGTAAGAGTGACATTGTTTTGGCATTTACAAACTGCTTGATGATGGGAGAGGAAACAGAAAAGGTCTTTTGTCAACACCCAAGGAAGTCTCCAGGTTAATGAGCAGGTGTCTATGGGGGACTGGAAGTGCCCTGGCATTCACTGGCCAGGCAAAGCAACTAGGTGCCAAGAGCCTGAAGGACTTTGGGACAACTTCTTAACAGAGCTGCTAGGTGGGCCAACGAGGTTGATGCTCACCTGGACCTGACCCTGGCCCACCAGGAAAAGCTGGTCTGGATGTGATCACCAGCGTCAGCCTTGGCTTCATGACCATGAAACAGTGGGGTCTCAGACACCAAAGAACAGTGAGGAAGGCCAGCAGCAGAGCACAGATTCTGGACTCCAGAGGAGAAGTCTTTGACTTCCTTGGGAGACTGATCCAGGTGGTGCCATGGGAAGCAGCTCTGAAGGGTGAAGGAGCATGAACAAATCTGACAGGCCTGACAGGACAGCCTCCTCCAAGTACAAGAATGATCTCTCCAAGTACCCATGCAAAGAAGCATTCCCCTCAGGAGAGACCTCTTGCCATTAATTGATAACAGTTCAGGAATGAGAGAAAAAGCACTGGTCTAAAAACTTCATGCCAGAAGTTACCCACCGTGAAATTAATAGGTACCCTGTCAAGTAAGTCTGAATGACAGGAATGAAGTTAATGGAATTAAAGAACTTAAGTTTACCGACATGACGAAGTGCTATGGTACAATAGGCAACCCTGAGGGAGTCTGGATCAGGTCAAGTTTTTGTGCTTCAAGAAAGGAACACCAAATGCATGGCACCTAATGAACTCCTGGAGCCTTGCAAAAGCACTCAGACCTCCAAGAGCACAGAAGTGCCTCAGGGAGGTCCTCCCCTCACACATCTTGAAGTGCTTCCTCAACTGGTGTTTCTCAGATCCCTGAACGGTGAATGGAGAAACATGGTCATTAGCTAAGGAAAGCCTTGAGAGCTGCTTAACTTCTCAGTAGTAATTAGGCAGTGATTGGAGGTGTGTAGTGATGCGAGAGAGGCTGGAGGAAAGTCATCAAGAATGAAAGATATGGTTCAGGGATTTAGCAAATCGTTACAATCACACCTGAGCCCAGCAAGGGAAAGCAGTTGATGTCTGTAGGTGGAGGAGGAGTAGGTGTGCCCTGGGAGTGTGGCTGCAGGACCCTGCACAAACCAGGGCTTATATGAGAAGTTTCCGTCATGGGAGCGTGCCTCAACCCGGCAGATGGGGAGTGCCCATTGCTGGGGGTGGCTGAACACTGCTCCTCATGGCCTGTGAGCCGACCTTCCTGTCTTCCTCTCCTTCACTACCCACACTTGCCTGGAATTCAGGAAACATCCATGAGCCTGGAGAATCCATGAACCTCCTGGAGTGAGGTCTCATTGCTGCAGGGGAAGTGAGAAGGTTTTGGGAGATACAAGCGAGTGCAGGGAGAGAGATGGCTTTGTCAGACTTTGCCCTCAGTGTGGCCTCCAACGCCCCCAGGATCTTGGGGTTTCCTTCTGCCTTCCACTTCTTTATGGTTTGTTCATGCTTTCAGTATCTGGATTTTCCTGCCTAAAGTGCTATAGAGCTACCAGTGACATCACAAGCATCTGCATGAACGAGTTCCATGCTCCAGCTCTATAAGCTACTCAGCCACTAGTGACATCATAAGCACCTGCACAGCAGGAGTGTCCTCACTGCCAACACCTGGCTTCTTCCCCTCTGTCTCCATCTCTGTCTCCCACGTCCCTGTGCTCTCCTCCCTCCCAAGCACCTTTCTCACCTACTCCAGCACCTCCCAATGCCTCTGTCTCTCTCTGTGATTGTCTGGCAGATGTTACCTCGGAAGCATCATCCCAGCCGGGTCACCTGCATCTCCTTCTCATCTCCCTCTGCTGTCATTGTGACTGCGTGTATTGGGTCTGGCTGAGATGGAGTTAATAGTTCCCATAGCAGCCCTCATAGAACTGTGCTCTGCATCAGTAGCTAGAAAGGTGTTGATAACACACCAGTGTTTTGGCTACTGCTGAGCAGCGCTGGCACAGCATCAAGGCTGTCTCTCCAACATTTTTGCCCCCTCCCTCAATGGCAGGCTGGGGCAGGGCAAGATCTTGGGAGGGGACATAACCAGGACAGCTGACCTAAACTAACCAAACAGATATTCCATACCATATGACGTCAGCTCAGATATAAAAGCTAAGTAAAGGGAGATGGAAGGGGGGGGGCATTTTGTCTTCCGGAGCAACCACCACGCGTACCGAAGCCCTGCTTCCCAGGAAGTGGCTAGACATCGCCTGCTGATGGGAAGTAGAGAATAATATCATTTGTTTTTTCTTTGCTTTCGTGCGCGACCTTTGCTTTCACTTTATTAAACTGTCCTTATCTTGACCCACGAGCCTTTTGTTATATTTTCTCCCCCCTGTGCAGCTGGGAAGGGGGAGTGATAGAGCGGCTTTGGTGGGCACCTGGCACCCAACCAGGGTCATCCCAAAGCAGTCCTTTTTGGCGCCCAACGTGGGGCACGACAACGGCAGTTTTGCATTAAGCGTGCCATAGCTAGTTATTAAGTGGGAAGCTCCTGTGCAGGTCATGGAGCTTGTTGGGCTGCTTGCTTATCTCTACCTTGCTGAGTTTGGGAACGTGGAATGCAAATAATGGCTGTGTGCTTTGCTTGGCACTGATGGCTTTTCTGTGCTGCGGGAGCTATCTTGTGGGGAGAATGAAGGAACTCGGGAACATACTAATACAAGTAATATCTATGTGCTTTTTCCTGGCACTGATGGCTTTGCTGTATTGTGGGAGCTGTATGGTGGAGGAGATGAGGGAACACATCTCCCTCTCCCTACCGGGCATTGATGTGAATGGTTTTATTATGCACGCTCCTGAGGTCCTTGTTCACCCTTATGTGAGCTGTTCAAGACTAATAATTAATACTGGTGGTATATTATGGGTATTGTGGAATCTGGTCTCATCCTGGTATAAGAGAAGACAAGTTTCGGGTGAGGCAATACTGAAATGTACCCTCAAGCGACCGGTCCCTGGGTGGCAGGGTATATGGAAGGATTTGGGCAGATTCCTAGGACGGTTATCACCTCCCATAATCTGGGACTTTACACCTGAACAGGCAAGTAACCCTGGCAAACTGACGCGCCACCTGATAGACGGGTGCCTTGCCTATCCCAATGAAAACCAGCAGCTTCTCACACTGTACTGGGGCCTGGCCTATGCCTACCGAGCCATAGTTCAACACTCTCAGAGGACCATGGTTGAGGCAGGGACCCAGACTGCATCTGAGGACACCATGCTCGAGATAGGGACCCAAACAACAACCACCACAGTCATTGCCCCAGTAGTGAAAAAGAAACAGTGGACAAGGAGATCAACAGGTCCATACCACCGATTAGTGAGGGAAGAAGAAGAAGAGGAAAGGCTTAATCTAGAAGCTGGTCCTTCAGTAAAGAAATTGGAGGAAGGAGTGAGGGAACTTAAACAGGAAGCAGAAACTACCCGGTCCCTGACGTCCTCAGAACTTCGGGACTTGCGGAAAGACTACAGCCGCCAGCCAGGTGAGCGAATTGCTGCCTGGCTGCTCCGATGCTGGGATAACAGGGCCGACAGTCAGCAACTGGAAGGCAAGGAAGCCCAACAGCTGGGATCCCTCGCTAGAAACCGGGGAATCAAAAGAGGAATTGGAAAAGAGGCAGCAATTTGCAGTCTCTGGAGCCGGCTTCTCTCAAGTGTGAGGGCAAGATATCCATTCAAGGAAGATCTTGTGAATTCCTCAGGAAAGTGGACTACCGCAGATGAAGGCATCCAGTACCTGAGAGAGTTAGCAGTGGTGGAAGTAATCTACAGTGATCTAGATGATGAGGAAGTCTCAAAAGATCCAGAGGATGTCCTGTGCATACGGGCCATGTGGAGAAAGGTGATTCAAGGTGCCCCAGCGTCGTATTCTAACAGCTTGGCAGCAATGTATTGCCCAGATATGGAAACACCAACTGTGGAGAAAGTGTCGTCTTGGCTCCAAAACTTTGAAGAAAATCTCTGTGTCTCCTCATCCCTACAGGACAGTGCCTTGGCTGTTAGGGACGCTCCAAGAAATCAGTCCTCTCCTGCCCCGGTCAGAGGGAAAGGGAGCCCAAGGCATATGCCACGTGGTACGCTCTGGTTCTTCCTGCGTGACCAAGGGGAGGACATGAGGAAGTGGGATGGTGAACCCACCTTTAAGCTGGAAGCCCGCGTACGTGAACTGAGAGGGAAGACAGCTGTTAAGAAGGGGTCACCCAAGAAGAAGGCTGTCAGTGTCGTTGCTGTAGAGGCCCAAGAAAGCAATCAGCAATCCTCCAGGCATAGAAGAACTGAAACCACCTCCCTTGATTCTGGTGAGGGGACTTCTGGTCTGGCACCGCAAGGGTCAGACAGTGAATAGTCTGATGAGGAACAGCAATAGAGGGTCCCTGCCTCCGGCCAGGAGGAGGAAAGGGATGACCGGATATACTGGACTGTGTGGATTCGATGGCCTGGCACATCAGACCCACAGAAGTATAAGGCTTTGGTAGACACTGGTGCACAGCGTACGCCGGTGCCATCAAGGTACAGGGGCACAGAACCCATCTGCATCTCTGGAGTGACAGGGGAATGCCAAGAATTGTTTATATCGGAGGCTGAAGTGAGCTTGACAGGGGACAAGTGGGAAAAGCACCCCATTGTGACCGGCCCAGAGGCCCCTTGTATCCTTGGCATAGACTACCTCAAGAGAGGGTACTTCAAGGACCCAAAGGGGTACCGATGGGCTTTTGGTGTAGCCACTGTAAACGCAGAGAAAATCAAACAACTATCTACCCTGCCTGGCCTCTCGGAAGATCCCTTCATTGTGGGATTGCTGCAAGTTGAAGAACAGCAGGTGCCAATCGCTACCAGGACGGTGCACCGCCGGCAATATCGGACAAACCGAGACTCCCTGGCTCCCATCCATGAGCTGATTCATCAACTAGAGAGCCAAGGAGTCATCAGCAAGACTCATTCACCTTTTCATAGTCCTATATGGCCAGTGCAAAAGTCTGATGGAGGGTGGAGGTTAACAGTAGGTTATCGCAGCCTGAATGAAGTGACACCGCCACTGAGTGCTGCTGTACCAGACATGTTAGAGCTCCAATATGAACTGGCATCAAAGGCAGCCACGTGGTATGCTACAATTGATGTTGCCAATGTGTTTTTCTCCATTCCTTTGGCAGCAGAGTGCAGGCCACAGTTTGCTTTCACGTGGAGAGGTGTCCAATACACCTGGAATCGACTGCCCCAGGAGTGGAAGCACAGCCCTACCATTTGTGACGGACTAATCCAAATGGCACTGGAACAAGGCGATGCCCCTGAACATTTACAATACATAGATGACATCATCGTGTGGGGCAACGAGGCAGAAGAAGTGTTTGAGAAGGGAAAAAGAATATTTCAGATTCTTCTGAAAGCTGGTTTCGCCATAAAGAAAAGCAAGGTCAAGGGACCTGCACAGGAGATTCAGTTCTTGGGAATAAAATGGCAGGATGGACGCCGTCATGTGCCTATGGATGTGGTTAACAAGATAGCAACTATGTCTCCACCAGCTAACAAGAAAGAAACACAAGCTTTCCTGGGCCTCATGGGGTTCTGGAGAATGCATATTCCAGGTTATAGTCAGCTTGTGAGCCCTCTCTATCGAGTAATGTGGAAAAAGAACTATTTTGAATGGGGCCCTGAACAACAACAAGCCTTTGAGCATATCAGACAGGAAATAGTTCGTGCAGTAGCTCTTGGGCCTGTCCAAGCAGGACCAGATGTACAAAATGTACTCTACACTGCAGCTGGGGAGCATGGTCTCACCTGGAGCCTCTGGCAGAAAACACCAGGAGAAACCTGAGGTCAACCATTAGGGTTTTGGAGGAGGGGGTATCAAGGATCAGAAGCCCACTACACCCCGACTGAAAAAGAGATACTAGCAGCATATGAGGGCATTCGAGCCGCTTCAGAAGTTGTTGGTACAGAAGCATATCTCCTCTTGGCACCACGATTGCCCGTGCTACACTGGATGTTGAAAGGAAACATCCCCTCTACAGATCATGCAACCAGCGCTACATGGAGTAAGTGGATAGCATTGAACGCGCAACGGGCTCGACTGGGGAAATCTAACCGCCCAGGAATTCTGGAAGAGATCATGGACTGGCCAGAAGGCAGAGATTTTGGAGCAACGCCTGAGGAGGTGGCTCGTGCCCAAGAGGCACCACCTTATAATGAGTTATCAGAAGACAAAAGGCGTTATGCTTTGTTTACTGATGGATCCTGTCGTGTGGTAGGGAACCATTGGAAGTGGAAAGCTGCTGTGTGGAGTCCCACACGACAAGTCGTTGAGGCCACTGAAGGAGAAGGCGAGTCAAGTCAGTTTGCAGAAGTGAAAGCCATCCAGCTAGCCCTAGATACTGCTGAACGAGAAAAGTGGCCAGTACTCTACCTCTATACCGACTCCTGGATGGTGGCTAATGCCCTATGGGGGTGGCTACAGCAGTGGAAGAAGACCAATTGGCAGCGCAGGGGTAAACCCGTCTAGGCAGCAGCATTGTGGCAGGACATTGCTGCCCGTGTAGAACACATGACTCTAAAGGTACGTCATGTAGATGCTCACATGCCCAAAAGCCGTGCCACTGAAGAACATTGAAATAATGAACAGGTAGACAAGGCTGCCAAAATAGAAGTAGCTCAGATGGACCTGGACTGGGAGTGTAAGGGTGAGCTATTAGTAGCTCGATGGGCCCATGAGACGTCGGGACATCTAGGGAGAGATGCAACCTATAGGTGGGCTCGTGATCGAGGGGTGGACCTGACCATGGAGGCCATCACACAGGTCACTCAGGAATGTGAAACATGTGCTGCAATCAAACGAGCCACCAGAGTAAAGTCTCCCTGGAACAGAGGGCGGTGGCTGGGTTTTCGATATGGTGAGGCCTGGCAAATTGACTACATTGGACCACTGCCATGAACACGCCAAGGCAAGCGCTACATACTCACGATGGTGGAAGCAACTACTGGTTGGCTAGAAACATACCCTGTAAGCCATGCCACTGCCCGAAACACCATCTTAGGCCTTAAAAGGCAAATTTTATGGTGACACGGTACCCCAGAAAGAATTGAATCAGACAATGGGACTCATTTCCAACATAACCTCATAAGCTCCTGGGCAAAGAAATACAGCACTGAGTGGGTGTACCACATACCCTGTCATCCTCAAGCATCTGGAAAAATTGAGAGATATAATGGACTGTTGAAGACTATGTTGAGAGCGCTAGGCAATGGGGCATGGAGGCATTGGGATACAAATTTAGCAGAAGCCACTTGGCTAGTTAACACCAGAGGATCTGCTAACCGTCCTGGTCCTGCCCAAACAAACCCCGTACATACTGTGGGAGGAGATAAGGTCCCCGTAGTGCACATGGGGAAGTGGCTGGGGAAGGCAGTGTGGATTTCTCCTCCCATGGGAAAAGGCAAACCCATTCGTGGGATCGTCTTTGCTCAGGGACCTGGGTGTACTTGGTGGGTAATGCGGAAGGATGGGGAGACCCAATGTGTGCCTCAAGGACATTTAACCTTGAGGGAAAAATAATCTGTGATGTGAGTTGTATGTTGTAGGAAGTAATGTAGCAGGAATGACCTGAACTGCAGAGGAATGAACTTCGCAAGGAACCAGATGAGTGCAACGGTGACCCAAACCAAGCCGGTGTTGGTGCCCAACAATCGAACATACTGCTTCTCCTGCCCTGACCACTCATCTTGATGGATAGGGCCCAAGTCATAACCTGTGTGTGAACATCTGGAGGAGTGGAAGAAGCCCGTGGAATATCTGTCTGTTAAAGGACAGGGGATAGTAGTTAGTAAGAATGCATAAATCTGTATGTTGGGTATAAAAGTGGTTTAAGTATGTAGTTACAGTTGTAAGTGTTGGCAAGAATGGATTTCAGTAATGAGAATTAAATACAATGGCATGGTTAGCAGACATCTGTATTAAATTATGTGGGACCTGAGCATGACGCAAATGTTATGGAATAAGGGGTGGAGATTGTATTGGGTCTGGCTGAGATGGAGTTAGTACTCCCCATAGCAGCCCTCATAGAGCTGTGCTCTGCATCAGTAGCTAGAAAGGTGTTGATAACACACCAGTGTTTTGGCTACTGCTGAGCAGTGCTGGCACAGCATCAAGGCTGTCTCTCCAACATTTTTGCCCCCTCCCTCAATGGCAGGCTGGGGCAGGGCAAGATCTTGGGAGGGGACATAACCAGGACAGCTGACCTAAACTAACCAAACAGATATTCCATACCATATGACGTCAGCTCAGATATAAAAGCTAAGTAAAGGGAGATGGAAGGGGGGACATTTTGTCTTCCGGAGCAACCACCATGCGTACCGAAGCCCTGCTTCCCAGGAAGTGGCTAGACATCGCCTGCTGATGGGAAGTAGAGAATAATATCATTTGTTTTTTCTTTGCTTTCATGCGCGACCTTTGCTTTCACTTTATTAAACTGTCCTTATCTTGACCCACGAGCCCTTTGTTATATTTCTCCCCCTGTCCAGCTGGGAAGGGGGAGTGATAGAGCAGCTTTGATGGGCACCTGGCACCCAACCAGGGTCAACCCATCACACTGCGCCAGCTGTCTGATGCGCTTTTTGACCTCAAAGACCCTTTCGTCCTGCCTCCCTTCTGCTGTTAAATCCTGGTCCTGCTAGAGAAGTGGCAAGCCATTGGTGTCACCTCTGTGGTATCATACCTGTATCTTCTGGAGCTGGACAGCTGGTGGGAACTGTCACCATCAGCCCTGGCTGTGCTTGAGCTTGAAGTCTTCTCCTGGCACAGGTGCAGTTCTGCGTGTGCTCGGTGCATACCACGCTTCCTGAAGGAGAAGAGCAACACTCAAAGCTACTCCTGGGCAGTGCCCTGCTGGGAAGAGCTGAGTTGAAGGCAGGTTGGCAGCAGGTGCTGAGGCTGGTCCAGGGGGGCTCCCTGTCCCCCAGCTTGGCCACAGGTCCCACGTCTGGCTCCTTTCAGCAGGATTTTGGGAAGCGCATTCCCAGCTGCGAGTGCCAGGCTGAGGGACTGGTGTAGAAATCGCCCCCTCCCCCGAGGGCTCCAGCCCCCAACTGGCCTCTGTCCCCAAACTACCAAAACTTCCAAGCAGGCTCTCCCTCTAATTACATTATCTTCAGTTTTGAGAAAAGAAACCATCTACTTTGACATTCAGTAGTCTGACTAAGACTGTTAGAGGGTGATTTGGGCTTCAGTTCAAGAACAACACAATTTCCATTACAGAATCTCAGCCACCACCTCCATGACTGTCTTGTCAGTGACCCACAAACACTGCACTGTAAAAAAATTGAATAGCTAATGAAAAGTATCCTCTCCTCCCCTAGTGTTTGCTGTGAAAGATGGTACAAGAGCTTTGCTTCCCTCTTGTCTCCCAGCCCAGCTAGAAATGGCATTAGGAACACTGAGCTTTTACAGGACAGGAAGAGAACTTGTCGGGCAACAGTTGCATCCTGCTGCATAGGTTTTGAACTAGCCCTGGTGAAGAAGCTGGCCAGCAGATTGTCACTAGAGGACACTCGAGCTGCAAGAGTATGCATTTGCCAGCGTTCACTTACCTGGAGGGAGGTCTGCTTTGACGTCCCCGGGACGGAAGGACATGCACTGCACAGGCAGGCCTTTACAGATGTGTCTCTTGGACTGGCCATGGGATTCATCACCTAGGGCAGAGGACAAGAGCACAGAAGCAGTGAAGTTCTGGTTTGTTTTTCAAGCCAAGGAGGCGATTTCACCTGGAGGGGCTCTTCTGAACAGCTGCAGAAGTGCCAGCAACCTGAAAGCAGGCACAGCTCACTCAAGGGGTGGGCTGAGCAATTTGGACCCCACTAATGCAGGGCAAAAAGAAAGCGTGCTTGCCTTGCCTGTACGAATGGCTGGAGACCCATTACTCCCTTCGTGCAGGCATGAACTCCGTGTTTGCAGGATGCAGCAGAGCCATTTCCCCTTTCCCCTGGGGCAGTTATCCCCAGCGCTCAACAGGCAAACTGCCCGGCCTGTGTACATCAGTGCCTTGTTGAGCAGCACTGGGCCGAGGGGCAGCTGAGGCGGGAGAGCGACCTTGTGCTGAGCAGGACCTTTGCCTTCTGACCAGTCCATGACTGCTTGCAAGATTCCTGGGCTACTGGGGTTTCCTGTGCAAGCCCGTTGTGTGGTCAGTGCAACCCACTTACTCCAGATGGCATCAGTTGCATAATGTGTAGAGGAGACCCTGCCTTTGAACATCCAGCCCAGCACCAACAGTCAGGGTGCTAAGAGGAGCTGTGTTTCAGTACCAGCCACTTCTGAGGCAGCTTGAACTCCTTCATATGCCGCCAATATCTCTTTCTCAGTTGGACTGTAGCGAGCCTCAGATCCTCTGTATCCCCGATTCCCAAATCCAAGGTGTCGACCTCGGGTCTCCCCCAATGCATTCTGCTAGAGGCTCCAGGTGGGGCCATTCTCCCTGGCTGCAGTCTAGAGTCCATTTTTAACATCTTGCCCTGCGCGGTCTGGACCAAGGACTACTGCATGAACTCTCTCTCATTTAATTTGTTCAAAAGCTTGTTGTTGCTCAGGGCCCCACTTAAAATTGTTCTTCTGGGTCACCTGATAGAGCAGGCTTACAATCAGACTGTAATTTGGAATATGCATTTTCCAAAACCCCACAAAATGTAAGAAAGCCTGTGTTGCCTTTTTATTAGTCAGTGGAGACATAGGTGCTGTTTTATTGATCGAGTCCATTGGGATCTGATGATGTCCATCTTGCCATTTTTTTCCTAACAACTGGATCTCCTGTGCGGGTCCCTTGACCTTATTTTGTGTTATGGCTTCCAGAAGGATTTCGATTATCTTCTTCCCTTCCTCAAACACTTCTTCTCCTGTGTTGCCCCATACAATGATGTCATCAATGTATTGCAGGTGTGCCGGAGATTCCCCCTTCTCCAGTGCACTTTGGATTAGTCCATGGCAAATGGTGGGCTGTGTTTCCACCCCGGGGGCAGTCGATTCCAGGTATACTGAACGCCCCTCCAAGGGAAAGCAAACAGTGGCCGGCACTCTGCTGCCAAAGGGATTGAGAAAAACGCATTAGCGATATCAGTTGTGGCGTACCACTTGGCTGCCTTTGACTCCAGTTCGTATTGAAGTTCTAGCATGTCCGGCATGCCAGCACTCAGCGGCAGGGTGACTTCATTCAGGCCACGATAGTCAACTGTTAGTCTCCACTCTCCATTAGATTTTTGCTCTGGCCATATGGGGCTCTTGAAAGGGTGAGAGAGTCCTAGTGATCACCCCTTGGCTCTCCAGCTGACCAATCCACTTATGGCTGGGAATCAGGGAATCTCAGTTGGTGCGATATTGCCACCGGTGCACTGTTGTGGTAGTGATTGGCACCTGTTGTTCTTCAACCTTCCGCAATTCCTCAACAGAAGGCTCCTCCAAGAGGTGGAGACCTGTTCAATACCTTCTGTCTCCAAGGCAGCTATACCAAAGGCCCACTGGTGCCCTCTTAGATCCTTGAAATACCCTATCCTGAGATAAGCTATGCCAAGGATACACAGAGCCTCTGGGCCAGCAACAATAGCATGGTGTTGCCACTCATTCCCAGTTAGGCTTACTTCAGCCTCCAGGACAGTTAACTGTTGGGATCCCCCTGTCCCCCCAGAAATACCGAGGGGTTCTACCCCTTTGTTGCTTGATGGCATTAGGGTACACTGTGCACTGGTGTCCACTAGAGCCTTATATTCTTGTAGGTCTGACGTGCCAGGCCACTGAATCCTCACAGTCCAGTAAACCCAGTTATCCCTCTACTCCACCTGGCTGGAGGCAGGGCCCCTTTAGTCTTGGTCCCAGGATTCTCCACTCGCTTTCTCTAAAAACTGATTAGAATTCCTTCCCATAGGATCAGGAGTAAGATCAGCCCTTTCCCTCTGTCTGGCACACTGCTCACACTGCCCACTGGAGACTGGAGCAGCAATTTGCCTGGAAGAAACCCCATTTGTGGTTGCTTTTCCTTTCAATTCATGTACCTGTGCATCTAGGACCGAGGTAGGTTTTCCATCCCACTTCATCATATCCTTTTCGTGGTCACGCAGGTAAGATCACAGGGTACCCCGTGGTTTACACCTCCTTTCTCTTGAGAAGAGGGACGCTTATGCCTAAGAGCTGAGAGATTGGTCTGTACAGGTGGGAGGCAGAAGTTATCCTCAAATCGCCAGAACTCTTGGGACAGTTTCTCGATTTGTACGTCTGGCTCTTTCTCCACAGGCGAGATGAGGGAAGAAGAGAGACTTTCTTTGTATTGCCGGAGTTGGGCAGCCAATTCATCCACTGTTGGTCCCTCTTCATCTTTCCTGTCCATTACTGCCAATGAGTTGGCATATGACAATGGTGCTCTCTGTGTAAACTTCTGCCACATGGGTCATGTGCAGTGGACTTCATCTGGATCTGTCGGCAACTGCGCATCGTCTGGCTCAGAATAAAGCATCTCCCGCATGGCTAATTCCCTCAGGTACTCAATACCTTTCTCCATGGTAATCCACTTGCTTGGATGACATACAACATCTTCCTTGAAGGGATACCTTTCCTTCAGGCCTGACAGAAGTCGCCTCCAGAGGCTGAGGGCTCGTGTCTTTTCCCCAATCTTTTTGTCAATGCGCCCTTGCGTAGAAAAGGATCTCAGCTGCTTGGCTTCCCTACCCTCCAATTCCAAGCTACTGGCTCTGTTATCCCAGCATTGGAACAGCCAGGTGATAAGGTGCTCAGCTGGACGACAGCTGAAATCTTTCTGTATATCCCACAGCTCACTCAGGGATAGGGATCGGTTGATTACCTCTGGTTCTGCCTCTTCTTGTGATGACCCTGGTTCATCTTCATCCCTCGCTACATCGATGAATTTTTTTATTTCTTCTTCTGTATAAGGGCGACTGATACTGGCACAGGCTGATGCTCCGGTTCAGCTGCCTCACCCATCACTGGGGTTTGAGTAGCCACAGTGTTTGTCACCAGGGTCGGAATAGCTGCAGTGCTTGTTGCCAGGGTTTGAGTGGCTACAGGGCTTGTTGCCCTCATGTGAGTGGCCACCATGTCTGCCACCAGGGTCTGAGTAGCTGCAGTACCTGTCGTGGGGGTTGATCTCTGGGTGATCTTCTTAATAGTTGTTTAACCCTAAATAAGACCTGAACCACGTTCAGGAACATGCTCATTCCTAACAATAGGACCATGCTGGTCTCAACATGCCAAGGGATTCAAATTTTTCAAAATTCTCAAATGCCACCGTAACTAGACTGGAGGAGAAGGGAAAGGGGAAAAAAGGTGCCTCGTCCATAGGTTGGATCTCCAAGGAGAAAAGGTAAAATGTGTCATTATTAACAGTTTCCGCTAGAGGGCTCCCGAAGTACAGAGGTGGTGAGAATTATGAGTGCAAATATCAGATTAGTCCCATGGATGATAATTTTATCATGCCATAAACCAGTGTTCTATAGTACAGCAAAGCGAAAACCTTCATCCACCTTAGCTTATGGGTAATAAGCAGCAGCACAGGGACTATACACAGCAAGTAAGGTGTTACACAACACAACTCTGAGAGCAAGCACCACAACTCAAAGAGGCAATAAATCGACATTGTGACCAGTGACTATTAAACTAATATCATGAATGCTTATAACAAATTTGTTTTAAGACGTTCTGGTCAGATCTGTCGTTATCTCAACCCTTTGCACCCCATGTTGTATGCCAAAAAGGATGGTCGTGGTTTAACCCCAGCCAGCAACTAGGCACCACGCAGCCACTGGTTCACTCCCTTCTCCCAGTGGGATGGGGAGGAGAATTGGAGAAAGAGTAAAACTTGTGGGTTAAGATAAGAATGATTTAATAACTACAGTAAAATAAATAGAATAAAAACAATAACAATAATAAAATATCATAATACTAATCACTGTAAGGAAAAGGAATATAATAACATAAAATTAAAAGAAAAGGTAAAAAAAACCCAAGAAAAGACAAGTGATGCACAATGCAATTGCTCACCACCTGCTGACTGATGCTCAAGCAGCAATCCACCCATCCCAGCCAACTACCCCCAGGTTATATACTGAGCATGACCTACTATGGTATGGAATATCCCTTTGGCTAGTTTGGGTCAGCTGTCCTGGCCATGCTCCCTCCCAGCTTCTTATACACCTGCTTGCTGGCAGAGCATGGGAAACTGAAAAATCCTTAACTTAGGGTAAGCGCTACTTAACAGCAACTGAAACATCAGTGTGTTAAAAGCATTATTCTCACACTAAATCCAAAACACACTGTACCAGCTACTAGGAAGAAGATTAACTGTATTGCAGCCGAAACCAGGACACCTCCATAACAGAATTCCCATCACACAACGGGATCACCTGAGGGCAACGCCTGAAAGCTTAGGTCTTCTTATCATAGGATGATAGAACAGTTTGGGTTGGAAGGGACCTTCAAAGGTCATGTACTCCAACCCTCCCCTGCAATGAGCAGGGACAACCTCAACTAGATCAAGTTGCTCAGAGCCTTGTCCAACCTGAAATTGAATGTTTCCAGAGATGGGGTATCCATCTACCACCTCTCTGGGAAACCTGTCCCAGTGTTTCACCACCCTCATTGTAAAAATGTTCTTCCTTAGATCTAGCCTAAATCTGCCCTCTTTTAGTTTAAAACCATTACCCCTTGTCCTATCGCAACAGACCCTGCTAAAAAGTTTGTCATTTCCTTTGCTTGACCTTTTCTTTTCTTTTTCCCCCTTTTCCCACTCTCAATTTCTGCCCCTTGACCATCCTTGTACCCCTCCATGTAAACAGCCCATCCCTCTTTACCCTTTTCTCCCTGGCCCTCGTTTTGTATCCTTTTACCCTCATTTGGTGTTTCTGAGCTTGTCCCCATGGGAATTCCTCTCCTGGTCAGCAATTCCATTGAAAAGGTACTTCCCTTTATTGTCTGTGATGTCCTGCAATTCCTCAAGCTGTTGCCTTGTCAGAGGCACCACAAGTCAGGGTGAGCCACCTGCATGCACACATTAACAATTGCCCAATGGAGTTTCACTCCTGGGTGACCCTGCAAACCTCTGGGATTCGGTCAGTAGAAACCTCATGAAGCTTTACAAGGCTACGTGGTCAGTCCTGCACTTGGGGACAGAATAACCCCATATATGAGGGCATGCTGGGATCTGAATAGCTCAGGGGTGACCCTGAGGAGCTGGGCCTGGCTGTTATGAGGGATGCCGTATGAGCCAGAGGTGCATGCTCACCTTGAATGAGGCCAGCTGCGTACAGGGCTGCATTAGCGGGGGAGCATGGCCACCCAGAGAAGGGAGTTCTCATCCCCCTTGACTCAGCACTGGTGTGGCAACCTCCAGGCTAGTGTGTGTGCATGTGACGCTCCCTGTTCTGGAGGAATGAGGAAGAACTGGAGAGGGTCAGAGGAGATGTGCCAGGCTGGGGTTTGGGACGTCTGTGGAGAGGCTGAGGGACCTGGGCTTCTTTAGCCTGGTAAAGTGGAGGCTCAGGGCACTATAGTAGTAGCCTGCAAATGCTTGAAGGGTGGTTTCAGAGGTGATGGAGCTTTTCTTGGTAGTGGGAAGAGACAGAAACCTCCACAAAGTGCGGCTTGGAAGGTTCTGACTGGAGGTGAGGAAAAAGAAGTCTCACTCAAAGGGTAGCCTTGTGGTGTAAGAGGTCACCCAGAGGGAGTCTGGATCAGCCCATGGCTTTGTGTTTCAAGGAACAGCTAACGATGGGTGGAGAGACATGAGTGAAGGATAGAGAAATGCCAGGGTGAAAGCTAGGTGGGAAAGCAAGATGGGCATCAACAGCCTGAAGGGAAAGAGGTGCAGGCATGGGACAGCATAGGACAGCCTGCAGTAGAGATGGCAAAGGGCTCTGGCAAGGCCAAAAGGCTCAACAGGACCAAGGGCTTTGTCCCTGTGGCTATGGCAGTTGCCTCTACCACCGAGGCCTACCAGAAGAAATTTTCTTCTGAGTCTCTGGATTTGTTTTGTTCTCGCTCCTGCTTCGGGAGGCCCGGAGGTTGCATAGAATTTTTCCTGCACTCGGCATTGCTCACCCTCACATCCCACTGTCCCCAGGAAGAGCCCTGAGCCATGCGTGAGGGACAAGACCTGTGGTCTCAGGGCCTGGGGGTGAGGGCTTGGCTTTCTGCTTCATCAAACAAAGCCAGGGTTTTCTCAGCATCAGAGCCACCTGCACAGTGCCTTGGCCTACCTGGAATCACAGCCTCCAATTATCTGCTCTAACGAGTCCATGGGGAGCCTTTGCCAGTCATGGCCCTCAGTGGGGCCCATTAATGCTGCAAGGTACTTTGAGTTTTGCTTCTGACTTCTTGAGCAGTTTCTTCAATCTCCTCTCAGTACCTGAGGTTCCTTTAATGAGTCCCAAATGCACTATGGGGCTCATTAAAATGCAGAAAGCCCTAACAAGCCATGTCTCTTCCTGTAATGTTCTTCAAGTCTCCAAGATTTGTACAGCTAGAGACGTTTCCTAGTGTAGTTAAGGAGGAAGGTTTCAAAGTGTATCTAATAAAAATAATTTTTTTTAAAGGATATTTTCTATTGCTTTTCGTTTTAAAGAAGAGAGCATTGAAGCATTCTGTGTTTGATATTGATGCAGACTGTCTCCTCAGGATGAGTGGACACGTACAAAAAGCAGTCCCTTGAGGTCTGACACTATAGACATCCTTGCTCCTCACCTCTCCAACCTCATCATTTCTGTCATTGGCCACCTGGGACTTAGATCACTTTGCCTTACATCAGACTTCTCCACCCAAGTCTGAAGCTGGATGTTACAGCTCCCTTGCATCAGCTCCCACCTGCTCTCCTTAGAGAACTGGCTGCACATGGGCACAGCAGGACTTTTCCTCTTTGCAAGCAAAGAAAAGTAAAGCATGCTGAAGTTTCATAAACAATAAAAGACACTCCACAACCATGCGCTAAGTACAAGCTGTGTCTAATGAGGTTGCCTCTCTACAAGGGATAATCTTGTGAGAAATATTTTAAGTAGGGAGATGAAAAAGGTAAATATAAACATAATTAAAGAGTTGGCTAAGGAGACAATTAGACTCCTGAAAGACAGGCAAGCTTTTAACTCCCTGAAGCTCAAGCAGCAACCAGATAAGTGAGAGGTATCTGAATGAACAAAGAGTAGGAGAAAAAGAAAGTTGGCAAATAATGAAAATGGCCTTTGTCTGGACAGCCTGCATCTGAAAAGGTGACTTTTGAAATGGTCATTGTATCAGGACAGGTGAAAGTATAGGAAAGATTAGAGGAATACAATACAGAGTGTAACAGGCAGAATAGTGGTAATGAAGTTACAGGGGACGATGTATATTTCTTTGGAATATCCCTTTGGAAAGGTAATGGGATACCTTGTGAGTGAGGTCTCTTGTGAGTGAGGACAAGCAATTGTTGCACCCATCTTTGGAAGAGGCCAAAAGTGGAACCTGGGGAACCACAGGCTGTGCAAGCTCACCTTGCTGAGGAGTGTGTGGTGAATGGAGTTAATTCCAGTTGGTGGCAGGTCACAAGTGTTATTCCCCAGGGCTCAGTGTTGGGGCCAGTTCTGTTTCATACCTTTATCAATGATCTGGACAAAGGGATCAAGGGCACCCTCAGTAAGTTTGCACATGACAGCAAGTTGGGAGGGAGGGTTGATCTGCTCGAGGGTAGGAAGGCTCTACAGAGGGATCTGGACAGGCTGGATCGATGGGCTGAGGCCATTTGTACAAGGTTCAACAAGGCCAAGTGCCGGGTGCTGCACTTGGGTCACAACAACCCCATGCAGCGCTACAGGCTTGGGGAAGAGTGGCTGGAAAGCTGCCCGGCAGAAAAAGACCTGGGGGTGCTGGTTGACAGCCAGCTGAATATGAGCCAGCAGTGTGCCCAGGTGGCCACGAAGGCCAACGGCATCCTGGCCCGTATCAGAAATAGCGTGGCCAGCAGGAGCAGGGAGGTGATTGTTCCCCCGTACTCTGCACTGGTGATGCTGCACCTTGAGTCCTGTGTTTCAATTTTGGGCTGCTCACTACAGGAAAGTCATTGAGGTGCTGGACTGTGTCCAGAGAAGGGCAACCAAGTTGGTGAGGGGCCTGGAGCATAAGTCTTCTGAGGTGCGGCTGAGGGAGCTGTGGTTGTTTAGTCTGAAGAAAAGAAGGCTGAGGGGAGACCTTATCGCTCTCTACAACTACCTGAAAGGAGGTTGTAGTGCATTGGGTCTGGCTGAGATGCAGTTAATTCTCCCTATAGCAGCCCTCGCACTGCTGTGCTTTGTATTGGCAGCTAGAAAGGTGTTGATAACACACCAGTGTTTTGGCTACTGCTTAGCAGTGCTTGCACAGCATCAAGGCTGTCCCTCCAACATTTCCCCCCACCCTCACTGGCAGGCTGGGGCTGGGCCAGATCTTGGGAGGGGACATAGCCAGGACAGCTGACCCAAACTGACCAAACATATTCCATACCATATGACACCAGCTCAGCTATAAAAGCTGAGTAAAGGGAGATGAAAGGAGGGGTCATTCATTGTTTTACGTTTGTCTTCCCGAGCAACCGCTATGAGTACTGAAGCCCTGCTTCCCAGGAAGTGGCCAGACATTGCCTGTTGATGGGAAGTAGAGAATAAAATCTTTTGTTTTCCTTTGCTTTCGCACGCAACCTTTGCTTTTGCTTTATTAAACTGTCCTTATCTCGACGCACAAGCCTTTTGTTACATGTTCTCTCCCCTGTCCAGCTGAGGAGGGGGAGTGATAGAGTGGCTTTGGTGGGCACCTGCACCCAGTCACCTACCACGGTCTTCTTTGACACCCAGCCTGGGGCACAGCAACAGCAGTTTTGCATTAAGCGTGCTATAGCTATAGTAGTTATGAAGTGGCAAGCTCCTATGCAGGTCACGGAGTTTGTTGGCTGCTTTGCTTATCTCTGTTTTGCTGGGTTTGGGAACATGCTAATACAAGTAACGGCTATGTGCTTTGCCCTCGCACTGGTGGCCTTGCGGTGCTGGGGGAGCTATCTTGTGGAGGGGATGAGGAGATACATCTCCCTCTCCCTACCTGAGATTGATGTGGATGGTTTGATTATGCAGGCTCCCAAGGTCCTTGTTCACCCTTATGTGAGCTGTTCAAGACTACTAATTCATACTGGTGGTATATTATGGGTTTTGTGGAATCTGGTCTCGTCCTGGTGTAAGAGAAGAACTATTCTGAGTGGGGCCTGGAGCAACAGCAAGCCTTTGAGCATATCAGACAGGAAATAGCTCGTGCAGTAGCTCTTGGGCCTGTCCAGGCAGGACCAGATGTACAAAACGTACTCTACACTGCAGCAGGGGAGCATGGTCTCACCTGGAGCCTCTGGCAGAAAACACCAGGAGGAACCTGCAGTCGATCACTAGGGTTTTGGAGCCAGGGGTATCAAGGATCAGAAGCCCACTACAGCCAGACTGAAAAAGAGATACTAGCAGCATATGAGGGCATTCGAGCCGCTTCCGAAGTTGTTGGTACAGAAGCATATCTCCTCTTTGCACCACGATTGCCAGTGCTACACTGGATGTTCCAAGGAAACATCCCTTCTATACTTCATGCAACCAGCACTACGTGGAGTAAGTGGATAGCGTTGATCACATAACAAGCTTGACCGGGGAAATCCAGCTGCCCAGGAATCCTAGAAGAGATCATGGACTGGCCAGAAGGCAGAGATTTTGGAGCATCGCCTGAGGAGGTGGCCTGTGCCTAAGAAGCACCACCATATAATGAGTTATCAGAAGATGAAAGGAGTTATACTTTGTTTACTGAAGGATCCTGTCATGTGGTAGGGAACCATTGGAGGTGGAAAGATGTTGTGTGGAGTCCCACGCGACAAGCCATTGAGGCCACTGAAGGAGAAGGCGAGTCAAGTCAGTTTGCAGAAGTGAAAGCCATCCAACTAGCCCTAGATACTGCTGAACGAGAAAAGTGGCCAGTACTCTATCTCTATACTGACTCCTGGATGGTGGTTAATGCCCTACGGGGGTGGCTACAGCAGTGGAAGAAGACCAATTGGCAGCGCAGGGGTAAACCCATCTGGACTGCTGCATTGTGGCAGGACATTGCTGCCCGTGTAGAACACATGACTCTAAAGGTACGTCATGTAGATGCTCACATGCCCAAAAACCGTGCCACTGAAGAACATTGAAACAATGAACAGGTAGACAAGGCTGCCAAAATTGAAGAAGCTCAGGTGGACCTGGACTGGGAGTGTAAGGGTGAGCTATTTGTAGCTCGATGCTCCCACGAAACATCGGGACATCTAGGGAGAGATGCAACGTATAGATGGGCTCGTGATCGAGGGGTGGACCTGACCATGGAGGCCATCACACAGGTCACTCAGGAATGTCAAACATGTGCTGCAATCATTGAGCCACCAGAGGAAAGTCTCCCTGGAACAGAGGGCAGTGGCTGGTTTTGTGATATGGTGAGGCCTGGCAAATTGGCTACATTGGACCACTGCCATGAACATGCCAAGGCAAGCGCTACATACTCACCATGGTGGAAGCAACTACTGGTTGGCTAGAAACACGTCCTGTAAACCATGCCACTGCCCGAAACACCACCTTAGGCCTTGAAAGGCAAATTTTATGGTGACACGGTACCCCAGAAAGAATGGAATCAGACAATGATGGGACTCATTTCTGAAATAACCTCATAAACTCCTGGGCAAAGCAACACAGCATAGAGTGGGTATACCACATCCCCTATGACCCACAAGCATCTGGAAAGACTGATATGTACAATGGAATGTTAAAGACTATGTTGAGAGTGCTGGGCAACGAGGCATGGAAGCATTGGGATACAAATTCAGCAGAGGCCACATGGCTTGGTGTACTTGGTGGGTAATGCAGAAGGATGGGGAGGCCTGGTGTCTGCCTCAAGGACATTTAACCGTGGGGGAAAAAATAATCTGTGATGTGAGTTGTATGTTGTAGGAAGTAATGTAGCAGGAATGACCTGAACCACAGAGGAGTGAACTTTGCAAAGAACCAGATGAGTGCAACGGTGACCCAAACCAAGCCGGTGTTGGTGCCCAACAATCGAACATACTGCTTGTCCTGTCCTGAGCACTCATCTTGACAGATGGTGCCCAAGTCATAGCCTGTGTGTGAACATCTGGAGGAGTGGAAGAAGCCCGTGGAATATCTGTCTGTTAAAGGACAGGGGATAGTAGTTAGTAAGAATGAATAAATCTGTATGTTGGGTATAAAGGCGATTTAAGTATGCATTTTCAGTAGTAGGTGTTGGTAAGAAGGGATTTCAGTAGTGAGAACTAAATACAATGGTGTGGTTAGAAGATCTCTGTGTATTAAATTATGTGGGACCTGAGCATGACGCAAATGGTATGGAAAGAGGGATGGTGATTGTATTGGGCCTGGCTGAGATGGAGTTAGTTCTCCCCATAGCAGCCCTTGTAGTGCTGCGCTCTCTATTGGTAGCTAGAAAGGTGTTGAAACACACCAGTGTTTTGGCTGCTGCTGCTGAGCAGTGCTGGCACAGCATCAAGGCTGTCCCTCCAACATTTCCCCCCACCCTCACTGGCAGGCTGGGGCTGGGCCAGATCTTGGGAGGGGACATAGCCAGGACAGCTGACCCAAATTCACCAAACGGATATTCTATACCATATGAGGTAAGTTCAGCTATAAAAGCTAAGTAAAGGGAGATGGAAGGGGGGACATTTCATCTTCCGGAGGAACCACAATGTGTACTGAAGCCCTGCTTCCCAGGAAGTGGCCAGACATCGCCTGCTGATGGGAAGTAGAGAATAACGTAATTTGTTTTCCTTTGCTTTAGCGCAACCTTTGCTTTCACTTTATTAAACTATCTTTATCTCAACCCACGAGCCTTTTGTTATATATTCTCTCCCCTGTCCAGTTGTGGAGGGGGAGTGATAGAGCGGCTTTGGTGGGTACCTGGCACGCAGCTAGGGTCAACCTACTACAGATGTCAAGGTGGAAATTTCCAGCCCATGTACTATGCTCAGGAGTAGAAATATTGATTTTCCCCATTACACCCATGACACTGCTCTGCCTAGTATCCTGTGTATTGACTCTCACCACTCTCTCACAGGTTTCCACATGTCCTGCTTGAACTGACCATTTCTAAAGAAGTCATTCCAGCAGACTGCCTGGATATCTGCATTTCCCAGTGTCCATCCAGCTTTCCTCCTCTCATTGGTCTCTACCCATTCAAACACCTCTCAGCTACCCAGGTGTTGCTCAGAGCTTGAGGTGCTTTAAAGTTTGCCTTGTCTTTCAGTAGTCTGCTTGATGGTCTCTTGAGCCAACTCCTCCATTGTGGTTGTACCTGTTCTCCTGAGTATCTCACTGAAAGTGTTCCACTAAGGTGACCCACAGCGGAAAGTGGAATTCAGTGGAGGAAGCTTGGACTTCATACATTATTTTTTACTAAGATATTCCTTTCTTTGTCTTTTCTTCTTTTTCTTTTATTTTTTGTTTTTTTTTTTTTTTTTTTTTTTTTTTAGTGGCAGGTAAGCAACATTCTTCTGTGATTGTGTGCAGCTGTTTCTCCAAATAAAGCCAGTGGGGATCTGTGCAAATGAGCTGAATCATGCAGCTACAGACTTTACTGGGAAAAGCTTAGGTTTGACAAATCATGATGCAAGTCCTAGATGGCCACTGAGAGAAATGACAGATGGAGCGGTGGGACAGAGACCGATGATGATGATGATGGGGCACAGGACAAAGATAGCCTGTGCAGTGTCTGACAGAAGTGATCTTACTGTTTTCTACATATGCAGACTTCATCCGGTGATGCTCTGGATCCATATGGATTGCAGAAGGCTAATATCACTTATTCTGTAAGCAGCAAGACAAAGAAAACTGGAAAAAACAAGAAATCCTGATTTCTTGTTCCGTATCATTTTGATCTTCTCTGCTCGGCTCTACTCCTGAAATTTCTCCAATGAGCCACAGAAGACTTGAAGAGTTAGGGAAAGTTATGCACAGAGACATGGCCTGTTAGGGTGTTTTGCATGTTAAGGAGCCCTCTGGTGCCCAGTTCCTGAACTGCAGATACTGCAAGCAGGAACAAGGGTCTAAAGAAGAGGAAGGTACAAGAAAACCCTGTTTTGGAGGGCGTCGGAGGCCCTACTGAAGGCCAACACTGACAAAGCCATGAAGGGAATGACCAGTCAATGTGTTGCTCCCTGGGGGCTAATTATGCCAAAAATTGGAGACACTGATTGCAGACGGCAAATGGAATCATAGAATCATTTAGGTTGGAAAAGACCTTCAAGATCATCGAGTCCAACCATCATCCATGCCCTCTAAACCATGTTCTGGAGTACCTTGTGTGCTTGTGGCTCTGAACACATGTAAGCCCTTGGTGTTTGTTAATCATCAGAGTGACCAAGCCTTCCCCCCCAGGGCCTGGTAAAGGAGGTCCTTTTCCTCATGCATTGCTCAGGGCTCTACTGAGGGTCAGTGTGAGTGTGTGTGCGGATATTTGACTTGGTGGTAGAATTTGTTGTTTTAAAGACAAAGCTGTGGAGTTCTGGGGATTTGGCAATGCCTGTGAATTCCCCACAACCTGTCCAGCTTCTTTCATAGCCCTGCTGACATTCCTCAATCACCTGAGATGTCCCAGTCCCAGACTTGTTTGCATCCCCACATTGCATCCATATCCCAACACTGCACTGCCATTACTCCGGCTGCTGCCGCCACCCTAAAATCACAACTTGAACTATTCCACAGTAGCATGACTGCCACTTGATCCTTTGGGTCCTCTTCTGGCCTCTAACACACTCTCTGTTACGCACACCCCGCTCTCTCCCTCCACTCGCTCGTGTCTCCCAAAACCTTCTCACTTCCCCTGCAGCAATGAGACCTCACTCCAGGAGGTTCATGGATTCTCCAGGCTCATGGATGTTTCCTGAATTCCAGGCAAGTGTGGGTAGTGAAGGAGAGGAAGACAGGAAGGTCGGCTCACGGGCCATGAGGAGCAGTGTTCAGCCACCCCCAGCAATGGGCATTCCCCATCTGCTGGGTTGAGGCACGCTCCCATGACGGAAACTTCTCATATAAGCCCTGGTTTGTGCAGGGTCCTGCAGCCACACTCCCAGGGCACACCTACTCCTCCTCCGCCTACAGACATCAACTGCTTTCCATTGCTGGGCTCAGGTGTGGTTGTAAGGATTTGTTAAAGCCCTGAACCATCTCCTTGATTCTTGATGTCTTCCCTCTACCCTTTCTCGCATCACTACACACCTCCAATCACTGCCTAATCACTACTGAGAAGTTAAGCAGGTCTCAAGGCTTTCCTCAGGTAATGACCATGTTTCTCCATTCACCATTCAGGGATCTGAGAAACACCAGTTGAGGAAGCACTTCAAGATGTGTGAGGGGAGGACCTCCCTGAGGCACCTCTGTGCTCTTGGAGGTCTGAGTGCTTTTGCAAGGCTCCAGGAATTAATTTGGTGCCATGCATTTGGTGTTCCTTTCTTGAAACACAAAAACTTGACCTGATCCAGACTTCCTCAGGGTTGCCTATTGTACAATAGCACTACGTGATGTTGATAAATTTATTAACTTCATTCCTGTCATTCAGCCTTACTTGACAAGGTAGCTCTTAATTTCACGGTGTGTAACCTCTGGCATGAAGTTATTAGACCAGTGATTTTTCTCTCATTGCTAACTATCATCATTTAATGGCAAGAGCTCTCTCCTGGGAGGAATGACCCTTTGCATGGGTACTTGGAGAGACCATTCCTGTGCTTGGAGGAGGCTGTCCTGTCAGGCCTGTCAGATTTGCTCATGCTCCTTCACCCTTCAGAGCTGCTTCCCATGGCACCACCTGGATCAGTCTCCCAAGGAAGTCAAAGACTTCTCCTCTGGAGTCCAGAGTCTGTTCTCTGCTGCTGGCCTTCCTCAATGCCCTTTGGTGTCTGAGACGCCACTGTTTCATGGTTATGAAGCCAAGGCTGACACTGGTGATCACATCCTGACCAGCTTTTCCTTGCGGGCCAGTGTCACATCCAGGTGAGCATCACCTTTGTTGGTCCACCTAGCAGCTCTTTTAAGAAGTTTTCGAATGATCCTCCAGAATGTTGGGACCCAGTTGCTTTGCCTGGCCAGTGAATGCCAGGGCACTTCCAGTCCCCCATAGGCACCTGCTCATCAACTTGGAGACTTCCTTGGGTGCTGACAAAAGACCTTTTCTGTTTCCTCTCCCTGATCAAGTAGTTTGTAACTGCCAGCACAATGTCACTTTTACGGACTTCTCTGATCCTCCGTGACAAAAGTTAACCCAACCTATTGGCTGTCACATAGAGGACCTCCATAAATCCAAGCTTCCCCTTCATGCACAGGGCATCCACCTTTCTCATACTTGTACCTCCCTGCTACACGACCTGGGGTTCCAGCCATCTAAAGGGACATAAGATTATCTGTACAATTCTCCCCTTTAGACTGCTAGACCTAAGGAAGAGCATTTTAAATGATGCCTCACAGAGTCTGAGTGCCTTCCTTAGTGGGATCACAATAGACCAACACTTTCTGGTGAAAACTACTCTCTCAGTACCCTTGATTGCAGCCCCTCTGGTCCCATGGACTGGTAAGGGTGTGGTTTGCTAGGTAAGCCCTGGCGTGATCCTCATCCACCACTGGTTGTTCCCCTTTCCCTTCCAGAGTCCCGCCTCAAAGCACAAAGGCCTGGGAGACCTTGCTGGCGGTAAGTGAGACAAAGAGGACATAACATATGTCAGATCTAGCTACACCTACTCTTACTTAATGTGTTAGATGTCCCAGAGTATCACTCTTTCTTTAACTGTTCCTGATGTAGCAAGAGCTCCTCTTGGTGCCCTTGAATTGCCTTTTGAGTTTCAGCTGAGTTTTGGTATGAACCATGGCTGTGTTTGGAGGATGCTGCCTTTGAAGGCAAGGTGTACCCAGGAACACTGTTCAAATGCTTGGGCTGTTCCTTGGTCAGATCATCAAGGGAGTGAGAAAGGACCCTGGTGTGATGTGCTTTGTGATCAGGCAATGCCTGCAGCTACTGGGTAGAAGAAGGGACAGAATTTGCCTCTCTGATGGCATCTGATGACTGGTGCCTCTGACTGATGGCAACCATTAATGGCAAAAGGCACCAAATCATACTCTCCGACATGACATCTGGGGTGTCTGTCGCAGATCCTCCCTGAAGGAGAATTGCTTTTCATGTAGGCCCTGTGATTCCCAGGCCAGCCCTGGCATCTCCTGTAGCTCTGTGGGCCTGGATCCGAACCTGGAATTGAGTAGCTGCTCTGAATTCGGTAACCCAAGGTGGGGCTGTATAGGAGAGAACTGTCAATACTGTCAGTAAAGGTCTCATAAATTCAAGAGATGGAGAAGAGGAAGAGAGAGACAGCGCTCCCTATGGCACATGACTCCATTCCGTTGCAGGAATACCTCTATAGGCCACCCTGAACATCATGAGGAGGGACAGGTTCCATTGCCCTTAGTTTGGGCATCAGCTGCCATTTCAGTTGGCCAAAGGAAATTCCCAGGAGCCGCCAAGAAGACACGCTCAGATGTTGTCCTGTCTCTATATCTGCCTGCACATAGCTTGGATCTGTCTCGATTACCTGCACATCTCTTTGACCACCTCTGGCACCTCCAATGTCACCAGACATTTGCATCTGAACAGCTCACTCCTGGCCTCCATCACCATTACTTAGCATGGGAGCTGAGACAAGGAGCTGACATGCAGGTGCCTATTTAATGCAGACCTGCACTGAGGCAAGAGGAATCCCACCTCCTGTGGGTTTGTGGTGGGCATGGGAGGCAGCTGAGTCCCCTTCCAGCCCCAGGACTACAGACCCAGCATGAGATGCCTCCACAGACTCAGCTGACTCCCTTCCCTCAGCAGGGCTAAAGGAGATCCCTGCCTGTCACTGTCTGCGTGTCCTGCCCAATGATGGCACAAGAAAGAGGCTGCCCAGGGAAGTGGTTGAGTCACCCTCCTTGGAGGTATTTCAAAGACACGGTGTTTAGGGACACGGTTTAGTGGTGAACTTGCTAGTGTTAGGTTCATGATTGGACTTGATGATCTTAAGGGTCTTTTCCAACTGAAAAGATTCTATGATTCTAAGACCAGTTGATTCTTGGACCTAAGTCTGTCTCTCAGCAGAGCAATGACCCTGCTGGAAAGCAGTGTCTCTCCCCAGGTGCGGGAGGGAACATCAGTGATTGCTTCAGCCTGTTTGCCAGCAGGTTCCCCTGGAGCCCCAGGGACACCTGGAGGGAGCGCAGAAGGGGCAGAGAAAGTGCTGCCTTGGGCTGGTCCTCTGCTGCTGAGCTGGGCTGGGCTCCTGGCATGGAGGGAGCTCCTGGCAAGCGGGCAGCGCTGCACAGAGACAGCTCTGCCCAGGAGCAGGGCTGGGGGCACTGCCTGCAGGCATCGAGAGGAGACCTGCAAGGCAGAGAGAACTTAAAGGCAGTGTGGAGTGGGAGGATGCTGAGAGCTCACTGCAGGAGAAATCTTCACAGCCCTCTACATGGTAAGTCTCTGGGTGCAGGGCAATAGAGCTTCAGTTCCTGCAAGGATCTCCGAACACTGGCACATCTGACAGTGTATGGGATCTGGCAGGAGGACTCTCTTCGTTTCTTTGGTGTAGAGGAGAAGGATGTGCTCCAGAGCAGGGCTTCCCTGCTGCACTGTCAGAGGGACAGGGCATGAGGGCTGCCTTCTCCTGGCACCATCTGCAGGGGTGTGAAGCCAGGTGTGCATCCAGGGGTGCCCAGGGCTGTCCTTCAGAGCAGGGTCCTGGTGTTTCAGGGGCTGAGTGGTGGAGCAGGGACTTTGCTGCCTGCCAGGGCCAGCACTCAGCCTGTGCAGGGAACTCCCCGGGAGAGTGTGGGGAGAAGGTGTGGGTGAAAGAAACAACCCCTGGAAGGGCAGAGCAGCGTGCTTCTGCTTTCGAGAGCGTGCTGCATGGGTCAGGTTTACTCACAGCTCCAGCTTAGCCCTGGGCATTTCCGAGGGCACTTACAAGAAGAACATCAAGGCAGTGTTCTCCTGAAAGGTATGAGTCTTTGCTTTGAATTGTTATTGTCCTGGTGGGTGGTTGTGCATTGTGAGACCAAATTTTATTTCTCCCCTCTGGAGAAGGCACCAAGACCCCCGTTGTCCTTAGGACTTGCCTGAGGTGCTCCTTAGCCCCTGCACACGCAGAGATGCCCCTGGGCAGTGCCCGGCTGCCAGGAGGGGTCTGCAGGGCAGAGCTGAGCACACAGCGGGTGGTTTGGGGTCTGTGAGCAGGGACAGGGAGGAGACAAGCAGATGGAGAAGCAGCTGCCAACAGGGACAGCTCCAGGCATCAGAGACAGGGGCAGGGAGTGAGAGGGAGCTGCCCCCAGCAATGCCATGGGAGAGGGGATTCAGGCACCTCCCTGCCATCACTGGGGAAAAACCTGTGGTCTTTTCTCCCACCCAGCAGAGCCCTTATGGCCATGGGGACTCAGTCACCTTCTCAGTGGCCACAGCCCTCTAGTAGGAAGAAATTATCAAACACCCTACCATCTGTCCCTGCCCTGCCTCCATCAGCAGCAGCTCTGTAGTGTTTATCCATTTTCATGCTCCTGTCCCTGCTCTTCTTGTTCTCGTCACTGGACTGGAATGGGGCGGGGTGGGATTCAGATGCACTTCAGAGATTTGAGCATGTGTCGTGGTTTAACCCCAGCCAGCAACTAAACACCACGCAGCCGCTCACTCACTCCCCCTGACACCCAGTGGGATGGGGGAGAAAATTGGGACAAGAAAGAAATCTTGTGGGTTGAGATAAGAATGGTTTAATAGAATGTAAAAAGAAGACACTAATAATGATAATGATAACACTAATAAAGGGACAGCAGTAATGATAAAAGGATTGGAATATACAAATGATGCACAGTGCAATTGCTCACCACCCGCTGGTCAACGCCCAGTAAATCCCCGAGCGGCTATCCCCCCCGCCTCCACTCCCCCCAGTTTCTATACTAGGCAGGATGTCACATGGTATGGAATACCCCGTTGGCCACTTTGGCTCAGCCGCCCTGGCTGTGTCTTGTGCCAGCTTCTTGTGCCCCTCCAGCTTTCTCGCTGCCTGGGCATGAGAAGCTGAAAAAATCCTCGACTTTACACTAAACATTACTTAGCAACAACTGAAAACATCAGTGTTATCAACATTCTTCGGATACTGAACTCAAAACATAGCACTGTACCAGCTATTAGGAAGAGAATTAACTCTATCCCAGCTGAAACCAGGACACCATGGGATGAAAGTGTCCCAATCCCCTCCTAATCCCCAGGCTCCCAGTGATACAAATGACAAAACTCTCCTGTCAGGACACCTCATCTTTAGGACATTTGCTTCTTTCGCTGCCAAAAGCACTCCTTAAGTGTGGTAGGGAAGTGAGAACAAAGTACTCAAAACAAAATCCGCTCGGCTCTTCTCCGCTTTTGGTTGAATTGGGAGCGACAATGCTGAAAAGCTCTTTGACATGATGAGTGGATTTAATATTAGATCACTCCGAGTTCCTATGTACCTCTTGCAGTAGGGCAGGACTGACTCATCAGGAGCCCACAGCAGAGCCCGCTGCTCCCACTGTCACCCTGAGCCAGCACCAGGCATATCTCATGAAAGGGACCTGCCAAAGGTCTTTCTGAAATAGGAGAGGCAGCTTCGCTGGGTTTTCTATGAGAAATACGTTAGGTTTAGCTCAGAGAAGTCTATTCTAACTTGTCACCATCTTTTCCCCCTTGAACAGTGCCTCATGCCCAGAAGAAGCTGATGTCCAACAGCAGCTCCATCACTGAGTTCCTCCTCCTGGCATTTGCAGACACGCGACAGCTGCAGCTCTTGCACTTCTGGCTCTTCCTGGGCATCTACCTGGCTGCCCTCCTGGGCAATGGCCTCATCATCACCACTGTAGCCTGTGACCACTGCCTCCACACCCCCATGTACTTCTTCTTCCTGAACCTCTCCCTCCTCGACCTGGGCTCCATCTCCACCACTGTTCCCCAATCCATGGCCAATTCCCTGTGGGACAGCAGGCCACATGTCATCGAGGACCTGTGACCGTGAGGCTTCCTCCAAGGCAAGGCTCTGTGCACGCCAGCCTCCCCTTTGCACAGAGCTCCCCTCCACCTCCTCACCCTCCACCTGCCTTCCTGAGGAGCCCTTGGCACCCATGGCTGCCCTCCCACCACTCCAGCTGTCCCACCAGGGCTCTGCCGTCCCCATGGGCTGGGGGAGCACGTTGCTGCCTGCCCAGCAGAAACGAGAGTGCTGGGGAGGGGAGAGGAGAGGCAGGTAAAGGGGAAGGGTTGTGGCAGGTTGGCTGGGAGGTGACTCCTGTTGCCAGAAGAGGATGATGCAAAGAGAGTCATGGTAGGTGGGAGGTGGATTTTGAAGTCACTTCTTTGGAAGCAACCCAATTGGCCAGGTGCTGAGGCAGGCGCAGTGATGTCACCTGGAGTGTGGGAAAACCCACCCAGCAGTGCTGAGATCTTGGGAGAGGGGAGATGCAGAGGAAGGTGAAGATGACGTGGCTGGGAGGTGGGGTGTAAGGTCATTTCTGTTGCAGTAACCTGACTGACTTGTGGCAGGCAGGCAGATACTGTGATATCATCAAGCTCATCACAATCCCCATGGAGACACAGATGACAGCTCATGCAGTGGAGAGGGGTAGATGTAGGGAAAGCGAACATGGTTGGGCTGTTGCATGTGAAGTCACGTAATGACAGCAGTGTGATTGGCCAGGAGGAGGCAGGCATCATGAAGTCATCAAGGACACCAGCTGGGAAGGCAGCAGAGAGATGACTGTGCCCCTGGTGAGGCCCTGTCCTGGGGCGAAGCCCCCTGTACTTGACATAGGAACCTATGGGACATGGCAGGAGAAATTGATGGATGTGACAGACAACACATTATTACAACACGGCATCTTACTGGCATCATGGAGACATGGTGGGATGGCACCTATGACTGCAGTGTTGGAATGGATGGATAAAGGCTCCTTAGGAAGGAGAGGCAGGGGAGCCGAGGAGGGGGTGTCCCCCTCTATGTCAATGACCAGCTGGAGTGCATGGAGCTCTACCTGGGGAAGGATGAGGAATCTCCTAGGAGCTTATGGGTCAGGAATAATGAGAAAGGAGGGACAGGTGACATTCTTGTGGGGGTCTGCTACAGGCCACCCAACCAGGAAGACCGAGCAGATGAGGCCCTCTATAGAGAGATGGGAGCAGCCTCACGTTTACAAGCCCCGGTCCTCATGGGGGACTTCAACCACCCTGCTATCTGTTGGAGGGACAACACAGCAGGGCATAAGCAATCCAGGAGGTTCCTGGAATGCGTTGATGGTAACTGCCTTCTCCAAGTGATAGAGGAGCCAATGAGGAGAGGTGCTATTAACAATTAACTCTATCCCAGCTGAAACCAGGACACTATGCACCCCTTATCCTATACCAATGATGTCATGCTCAGTTCCCATACCTTCAGCTACTTCCTGGCCAATCATCATCACCCTTTCCATCCTTTTGAGATATGTAGACAATGATATATATGTATATATATATGTATACACACACAGAGAGATATCATTCCTTTAGTTTATGGGTCATGTTCACAAAACGTTTGTTGAGTTCATTGAGTTCCCGACTCTGGGCTCCATCTGTCATACCAGTCTTTCTGGGCAGGAGGGATGGTGCAAAGTCCTCTCCATCAGCAGAGCAGGATTGGGCTTCAGTGCGGTGTGACGAGCAGGTGACATTGGATGCAGCAGGAGGATGGTGTGCACTGTTGGCTTGTTGCATGCTGGAGTCAGTTCTGGTTCCATCACAACTGCGCTTCGCTCAGTTTTATCACGGTTCATTCTTGGTTGATGTAAGTGATTCTTACTGTAGTACTATGGATATAGCGTATAACAATTATAGTAATGATAACAGACAGTAGCAGGGTTATATAGCAACTAATATCATACAGGTTAATTCTGGCTATTCTCACCTAAAATCAAATCCCCTTGAGGCACACATCGGACTTCCCCATCTTTTCTCATCACCCACCAAGTGCACCCAGGTCCTTGAGCAAGAGCAATCCCACGAATGGGTTTACCTTTGCCTGAGGCAGGAGTAACCCAGACTTTCTTCCCTAACATATTTTTTGTGTGCACTACAGGAGAAAAAGAAAGTTGGCGAATAATGAAAATGGCCTTTGTCTGGACAGCCTGCATCTGAAAAGGTGACTTTTGAAACGGTCATTGTATCGGGACAGGTGAAAGTATAAGAAAGATTAAAGGAATACAATACAGCGCGTAACAGGCAGAATAGTGGTACTGAAGTTACAGGGGAAGGTGGCTATTTCTTTGGAATATCCCTTTGGAAAGGTGATGGGATTGGTAGAGGTCTCCTTTTTCTCCTACTCTTTGTTCATTCAGATACCCCTCACTTATCTGGTTGCTGCTTGAGCTTCAGGGAATTAAAAGCTTGCCTGTCTTTCAGTAGTCTAGTTGTCTCCTTAGTCAGCTCCTTAACTATGATTATATCTACCTTTTTCACCTCCCTACCTAAAATGTTTCTCATAAGATTATCCCTTGTAGAGAGGCAACCTCATTAGACACAGCTTGTACTTAGCGCATGGTTGCGGAGTGTCTTTTATTGTTTATGAAACTTCAGCATGCTTTACTTTTCTTTGCTTGCAAAGAGGAAAAGTCCTGCTGTGCCCATGTGCAGCCAGTTCTCTAAGGACAGCAGGTGGGAGCTGATGCAAGGGAGCCGTAACATCCAGCTTCAGACTTGGGTGGAGAAGTCTGATGTAAGGCAAAGTAAGTAATCTCAGTCCCAGGTGGCCAAAGGCAGAAATGGTGAGGTTGGAGAGGTGAGGAGCAAGGTTGTCTATACAGTGTCACACCTCAAGGGACTGCTTTCTGTACCTGTCCAGTCCCCCTGAGGAGACAGTCTGCATCAATATCAAACACAGAATGCTTCTATGCTCTCTTCTTTAAAACGAAAAGTAATAGAAAATAGCTGTTAATATAAAAAATCATTTTTATGAGATACACTTTGAAATCTTCCTCCTTAACTATACTAGGAAACGTCTCTAATTAGCTGTACAAATCTTGAAGACTTGAAGAACATTACAGGAAGAGACATGGCTTGTTAGGGCATTCTGCAGTTTAATGAGCCCCATAGTGCATTTGGGACTCATTAAAGGAACCTCAGGTACTGAGAGGAGATTGAAGAAACTGCTCAAGAAGTCAGAAGCAAAACTCAAAGTACCTTGCAGCATTAATGGGCCCCACTGAGGGCCATGACTGGCAAAGGCTCCCCATGGACTCGTTAGAGCAGATAATTGGAGGCTGTGATTCCAGGTAGGCCAAGGCACTGTGCAGGTGGCTCTGATGCTGAGAAAACCCTGGCTTTGTTTGATGAAGCAGAAAGCCAAGCCCTCACCCCCAGGCCCTGGGACCTCAGATCCTGTCCCTCACACATGGCTCAGGGCTCTTCCTGGGGGCAGAGGGATGTGAGGGTGAGCAATGCCGAGTGCAGGAAAAATTCTATGCAACCTCTGGGCCTCCCGAAGCAGGGGCGAGAACAAAACAAATCCAGAGACTCAGAAGAAAATGTCTCCTGGTAGGCCTCGGTGGTAAAGGCAACTGCCATAGCCACGGGGAAAAAGCCCTTGGTCCTGTTGAGCCTTTTGGCCTTGCCAGAGCCCTTTGCCATCTCTACTGCAGGCTGTCCTGTGCTGTCCCATGCCTGCACCTCTTTCCCTTCAGGCTGTTGATACCCATCTTGCTTTCCCACCTAGCTCTCACCCTCGCTTTCTCTATCTTCACACATGTCTCTCCACCCATCATTCGCTGTTCCTTGAAACACAAAGCCATGGGCTGATCCAGACTCCCTCTGGGTGACCTCTTACACCACAAGGCTACCCTTTGAGTGAGACTTCTTTTTCCTCACCTCCAGTCAGAACCTTCCAAGCCGCACTTTGTGGAGGTTTCTGTCTCTTCCCACTACCAAGAAAAGCTCCATTACCTCTGAAACCACCCTTCAAGCAGTTGCTGGCTGTCGCACTTTCTCCGCTGCGACAATCTAGGGAAAACAACACGCCGCCAGGGACTCGCCCTGGGGAGAAAACGGACTAACACAGATACTGTGGATCAAACGATTTCTCCGTTTATTAACTGTGCAACACTCGGTTATCTATGTTTCTAGTATCTACTCACACATAAGCCATTTCTTGATTGGTTAACATGTGCCGTTCAAGCGCTTAAACAATAGTCTAATTGGATAAAGTCCTCTAATCACGCGAATAGTTTCCTCCACCTGCATGCTGTCTTGCACTCTGTCTTCAGTCACATCGCCCTCCTGTTATCAGTCACATACGCCCGATCTTGTTTTACTTTTTGTGCATTCTTCAGCAAGCTCACAATAATTGTGCCTTTGTGCAGTTAGTAAACTTACAACAACAGTTGTGCCTTGTGCAGTTTCCTTCGTCCTCCCACAATTTCTCCCACAAATTCTCCCACAGCAGGCTACTGCTATAGTGCCCTGAGCCTCCACTTCACCAGGCTCAAGAAGCCCAGGTCCCTCAGCCTCTCCACAGACGTCCCAAACCCCAGCCTAGCACATCTCCTCTGACCCTCTCCAGTTCCTCCTCATTCCTCCAGAACAGGGAGCCCCACATGCACACACACTAGCCTGGAGGTTGCCACACCAGTGCTGAGTCAAGGGGGATGAGAACTCCCTTCTCTGGGTGGCCATGCTCCCCTGCTAATGCAGCCCTGTAGGCAGTTGGCCTCATTCAAGGTGAGCATGCACCTCTGCCTCATATAGCATCCCTCATAACAGCCAGGCCCAGCTCCTCAGGGTCACCCCTGAGCTATTCAGATCCCAGCGTGCCCTCATGTATGGGGTTATTCTGTCCTCAGGTGCAGGACTGACCATGGAGCCTTGTAAAGCTTCATGAGGTTTCTACTGACCAAATCCCAGAGGTTTGCAGGGTCCCCCAGGAGTGAAGCTCCATTGTGCAGTTGTTAATGTGTGCATGCAGGCAGCTCACCCTGACTTGTGGTGCCTCTGACAAGGCAACAGCTTGAGGAATTGCAGGACATCACAGACAATAAAGGGAAGTACCTTTTCAATGGAATTGCTGACCAGGAGAGGAATTCCCATGGGGACAAGCTCAGAAAATGAGGGTAAAAGGATACAAAACGAGGGCCAGGGAGAAAAGGGTAAAGAGGGATGGGCTATTTACATGGGGGGTACATGGATGGTCAAGGGGAAGTAATTGAGAGTGGGAAAAGGGGGGAAAAGAAAAGAAAAGGTGAAGCAATGGAAATGATCATGGCTGTTTTGGGGGTACCTGCCAAGGAGCCCTACAACTGAGCAACCATGCCTGGAGTGGGAGAGGAAAGTCACAGATCATCTGACCAAACTTCTTTCCAGCTGTCTTCAGTGGTCACCAAGAACCCGAGTGCTTTACCTCCCATGAAAAAGGGAAGATCAGTTGAGGATGGAAATGCAGAATCATTCATGTTGGGAGGGACCTCAGGAGGTCTTTAGGCCAACCTCTTACTCGCAGCAGGGTCAGCTCTGGGGTCAGAGCAGGGTGCTCAGGGCTTCACGCATTCTGGGCTTGAAAAGCTCCAAGGATGGAGATGACACAAGCTCTCTGGGAAATCTGCTCCAGTGCTTGAGTGTCTTCAGAGTTTTTCTTAAAGTGTTTCCTTATCTGTTTCAGCTGATGCCCATTGGCCTTCATCCTCCCATCATGCACAACAGTGAAGAGCCCAGATGCATTTTCATGATGACATCCAAGAAGGTATGGGAAGGCTCTTACTAGGTCTCCCCAAAACCTTCTCTTCTCCTTGGTTTGCACCTTTACTGCAAGCAAGTCCAACGGCATCCTGGGCTGCATTAGGAAGAGCACTGCCAGCAGGTTGGATGCAGTCATCCTTCCTCTCTGCTCTGCACTGCTACAATTTGTCTTGCTCACTTGCCTCAGGGTTTTCTACCCTTTAACCTCACTCACAGTGCAGCCAAAGCTGCCCTCCAACTCCTCCACCAGCCCTGCCTTCTTTTCCTGTGAAAAAGAAGTCCAGGAGTGTATCTCATCATGTTGGGTCATGGAACACCTTTGACCTTCCCTTCAACTGAGGCCTTCTAGCAGAGGTCCATGGTCTTCCAAGTCTGCAGTGACTAACAGGGCCTAAAATTGTGTCCCTTCCTCCAGCCGTCTGAGGGACACCTCATCTTCTTCCCAACCTTCATCAGGCAGTTCAGGGATCCTGACCAGAAGACCATGGTACCTGGAGGAGTGAGTGATCCATGTAACAGTAAACCTAAGCAGAGCCAGGCCTGGGCTGGGCTGTGCTCCACTTACAGCTTGGCCTTCAGGCTGTGTTGTGCTAAGCATATCTCAATGCAGGATAAACTTGATTGTAGCAGAGAAACCTGCAGGAAGCTCCCAGCTGGTACCAGCAATTAGGCCACCTGCATGTCCTTACCTGCACCTAAAACTGCAGAAACAAACATCCCCTTCTGGGATAGTAGGAAAGATGACAAGAATTGTTTTCTTGTAAGAAAACACTGAAAGAGCTCCCAGGACCAAACCAGGATAACCCTTACCTGGGTGGGATCTGCACAGCTTGCTGCACAATGAACAAAGGCACCTCCTGAGGCAAAACAACACACAAGTCTGCTGCAGGCCTATCAGGGATGCCAGCAGAGGTGCCCTCACAGCCACCTTCCCAGCCATGTGTCTCCTGCTGGCCCATGAGATCCTGAGGCACAGCTGACCTCATCACAGCATTCCCACCCATCTCTTCCTTGTGGCCCAGGATCTGATCAGATAAAGGTCACCTCACATTCCTCTTCCAATGCCATGGCTCTGCTTTGGGACCTCACCATCCCTGCCCTGCCCCCAGGAACCAAACAGCCTAAATTAGGGTAGGAAAGGGGTTCAAGGTGAGGGCCTTAGAGCATGGGAATGAGGGCTTCAGGTGTTAAGTGTTCAGGTTAGGGTTTAGGGATTAGAGCTCACCTTTCAGGGTTAGGGATTAGGCAAAGGTTTAGGGTGATGGTCTGGTGTTCTGCTTTGGCTGTCTGGTTAGTCTTTAGGGTGTGGCCTCACCAGTGCTGAGTAAAGGGGAAGGATCCCCACCACCAGCCTGCTGGCAACACTCCTCCTAATGCAACCCAGGATACCCTCAGCCTTCTTTGCAGCCAGGGCACATTGCTGGCTGATGGTCAACTTGGTGCCCACCAGAACATTTTCTCCAAAACTCTATTCCAGCTTTGCAGGTAGCTGGGTTTCCCCCAGCACAGAGTGGTGCCTGGAGTTATTGCCCCCCTCCCAGGGGCAGGACTTTACACTTTCCCTGGTTGAATTTCATGAGGTTCCTCTCTCCCCATTTCTGTTTGGCCCTTCCTCTATTTCTAAGCAACAACATTAGCTCACAACCCTACCCCTCAATGGCACCACTCACCCTCTTGGGAATCCACTACCCTAATCCCTTACCTCAAGCCTTACCTCTGAGCTAAATCTTACTCTTACCCTATAACCCCTGTGGGTGGAGCTCATTTGGTACCCACATTTGTATTGCAGATGGTTGGGGAGCACCATTACCAAGCAGGAAGTGAGACATCTGGTCCCAGGACAAGATCTGCCTGATGGGGCTGGAGCTTACAGCTGCAGTGTCTCTGAGTCATTGCCCCACATAAGGTCTGTTTGATACATGGCCATGTTCCTGGAAATAATGCCATTTGGGTGACTTAGTCTCACCATCAAAACTAGGCAGGATGAATCCCATCCCTGGCAAGGAGCATGCATAAACTGAGAGAACTGCCCTCCAGTTGCACAGCTTTGGCCTTGGCATGGTAAGCACCTTCTGGGCCTGAATGGACAAGCACAGCTGTGCCCTGCCTGCAAAGCTCAGGAACTGTTCTCCACTCTTAGAGAAAAAATGAGCACATTTTTCATCAGCTGAAATGCATCAAACACTGTTCCTTCACAGACAATGTTTTCCCATCATGTCAACATGGAAATTTCCAGCTCATGTACTATGCTCAGGAGTAGAAATATTGATTTTCCCCATTACACCCGTGACACTGCTCTGCCTAGTATCCTGTGTATTGACTCTCACCACTCTCTCACAGGTTTCCACATGTCCTGCTTGAACTGACCATTTCTAAAGAAATCTTTCCAGCAGACTGCCTGGACGTCTGCATTTCCCAGTGTCCATCCAGCTTTCCTCTTCTCATTGGTCTCTACCCATTCAAACACCTCTCAGCTACCCAGGTGCTGCTCAGAGCTTGAGGTGCTTTAAAGCTTGCCTTGTCTTTCAGTAGTCTGCTTGATGGTCTCTTGAGCCAACTCCTCCATTGTGGTTGTACCTGTTCTCCTGAGTATCTCACTGAAAGTGTTCCACTAAGGTGACCCACAGCAGAAAGTGGACTTCAGTGGAGGAAACTTGGACTTCATACATTATTTTTTAATGAATTGTTTTTCTTTGCTACATTTTGTTTTTAATAATGGCAGGTAAGCACCATTCTTCTGTGATAGTGTGCAGCTGGCTCTCCAAATAAAGCCAGTGGGAATCTGTGCAGAAGAGGTGAATCATTCAGCTATAGACTTTAGTAGGAAAAGCTTGGATTTGAGAAATCATGATGCAAGTCCAGGTGACCCCTGAGAGAAATGATGGATGAAGGTGGTGGTGAGGGACCAATGATGACGATGGGGCACAGGACAATGATGTCCCATACATTGTCTGACAGAAACAATCTTACTGTTTCCTACATGTTCAGACATTATCGGCAGATTCTGTGGATCAATATGAATTGGAGAAGGCTGAGATTACGTGTTCTGTAAGCGGCAAGACAAAGAAAACTGGAAACAGAAGAAATCCTGATTTTTTTGTTACTTATCATTTCAATCTTCTCTGCTTGGCTCTACTCCTGAAATTTCTCCAATGAGCCACAGAAGACTTGAAGAGTTAGGGAAAGTTATGCACAGAGGCGTGGCCTGTTAGGGTGTTTTGCATGTTAAGGAGCCCTCTGGTGCCAAGTTCCTGAACTGCAGATACTGAAAGCAGAAATAAGCCTTTGACAAAGTGGAAGGCAGAAGAAAACCCCAAGTTTCTGAGGGTGTTGGAGGCCCCACTGAGGGCCAACACTGACAAAGCCATCAAGGGAATGACCAGTCAATGTGTGGGTCCCTGGGGGCTAAATAGGCAAAATCTTGGAGACACTGGTTGCAGGTGGCAAAGGCAATGTGCTGGTGGCTCTGATCACATGTAAGCCCCTGGTGTTTGTTAATCATCAGAGTGGCCAAGCCCTGACCCCCAGGGCCTGGTAAAAGAGGTCCTTTCCCTCATGCATTGCTCAGGGCTCTACTGAGGGTCAGTGTGAGTGCGGGTGTGTGTACAACTTGGTGGTAGATTTTGTTGCTTTAAACACAAAGCTCTGTGGGTGTTCTGGGGATTTGGCAATGCCTGTGAATTCCCCACAACCCGTCCAGCTTCTTTCATAGCCCTGCTGACATTCCTCAATCACCTGAGATGTCCCAGTCCCAGATTTGTTTGCATCCTCAGTTTGGATCCATATCCCAGCACCGCACTGCCATTCCTCCTGCTGCTGCTGCCCTAAAAATCACAACTTGAACTATTCCACAGTAGCATGACTGCCACTTGATCCTTTGGGTACCCTTCTGGCCTGTAACACACTCTCTGCGACACACACCCTGCTCTCTCCCTCCACTCGCATCAGTCTCCCAAAATGTTCTCACTTCCCCTGCAGCAATGAGACCTCACTCCAGGAGGTTCATGGATTCTCCAGGCTCATGGATGTTTCCTGAATTCCAGGCAAGTGTGGGTAGTGAAGGAGAGGAAGACAGGAAGGTCGGCTCACGGGCCATGAGGAGCAGTGTTCAGCCACCCCCAGCAATGGGCATTCCCCATCTGCTGGGTTGAGGCACGCTCCCATGACGGAAACTTCTCATATAAGCCCTGGTTTGTGCAGGGTCCTGCAGCCACACTCCCAGGGCACACCTACTCCTCCTCCACCTACAGACATCAACTGCTTTCCATTGCTGGGCTCAGGTGTGGTTGTAAGGATTTGTTAAAGCCCTGAACCATCTCCTTGATTCTTGATGTCTTCCCTCTACCCTTTCTCGCATCACTACACACCTCCAATCACTGCCTAATCACTACTGAGAAGTTAAGCAGGTCTCAAGGCTTTCCTCAGGTAATGACCATTAATGACCATGGTTTCTCCATTCACCATTCAGGGATCTGAGAAACACCAGTTGAGGAAGCACTTCAAGATGTGTGAGGGGAGGACCTCCCTGAGGCACCTCTGTGCTCTTGGAGGTCTGAGTGCTTTTGCAAGGCTCCAGGAGTTCATTAGGTGCCATGCATTTGGTGTTCCTTTCTTGAAACACAAAGCCTTGCGCTGATCCAGACTCCCTCAGGGTTGCCTATTGTACAATAGCACTACGTGATGTTGATAAATTTATTAACTTCCTTCCTGTCATTCAGTCTTACTTGACAAGGTAGCTATTAATTTCACATGTGTAACCTCTGGCATGAAGTTTTTAGCCCAGTGATTTTTCTCTCATTGCTAACTATCATCATTTAATGGCAAGAGCTCTCTCCTGGGAGGAATGACCCTTTGCATGGGTACTTGGAGAGATCATTCTTGTGCTTGGAGGAGCCTGTCCTGTCAGGCCTGTCAGATGTGCTCATGCTCCTTCACCCTTCAGAGCTGCTTCCCATGGCACCACCTGGATCAGTCTCCCAAGGAAGTCAAAGACTTCTCCTCTGGAGTCCAGAGTCTGTTCTCTGCTGCTGGCCTTCCTCAATGCCCTTTAGTGTCTGAGACCCCACTGTTTCATGGTCATGAAGCTAAGGCTGACGCTGGTGATCACATCCTGACAAGCTTTTCCTTGTTGGCCAGGGTCAAGTCCAGGTGAGCATCACCTTTGTTGGCCCACCTAACAACTCTGTTAAGAAGTTATCCCACGATCTTCCAGAATGTTGGCACCCAGTTGCTTTGCCTGGCCAGTGAATGCCAGGGCACTTCCAGTCCCCCATAGGCACCTGCTCATCAACTTGGAGACTTCCTCGGGTGCTGACAAAAGACCTTTTCTGTTTACTCTCCCATCATCAAGCAGTTTGTAACTGCCAGCACAATGTCACTTTTACGGACTTCTCTGATCCTCAGTGACAAAAGCTAACCCAACCTGTTGCCTGTCACATGGAGGACCTCCATCAATCCAAGCTTCCCCTTCATACAGGGGGCATCCACCCTCCTCCTCCTTCTTGCCTCCATGCTACACCTCCTGGGGTCCCAGCCATCTAAAGGGACATAAGATTATCTGTACAATTCTCCCCTTTAGACTGCTAGACCTAAGGAAGAGCATTCTAAATGATGCCTCTCAGAGTCTGAGTGCCTTCCTTACTGGGATCAGAACAGACCAACACTTCCTGGTGAAAAACACTCTCTCAGTACCCTTGATTGCAGCCCCTCTGGTCCCATGGACTGGTAAGGGTGTGGTTTGCTAGGTAAGCCCTGGCGTGATCCTCATCCACCACTGGTTGTTCCCCTTTTCCTTCTAGAGTCCCGCCTCAAAGCACAAAGGCCTGGGAGACCTTGCTGGCGGTAACTGATTCAAAGACGAAATAGGCGATCTCAGATCTCTCTATACCTACTCTCACTTAATGTATTAGTGGTCCTGTAGTATCTCTCTTTCTTTTTTATCTGTTCCTGATGTAGCAAGAGCTCCTCTTGGTGCCCTTGAATTGCCTTTTGAGTTTCAGCTGACTTTTGGTATGAACCACAGCTGTGCTTAGAGGATGCTGTCTTTGAAGGCAAGATGTACCCAGGAACACTGTTCAAATGCTTGGGCTGTTCCTTGGTTGGATCATCAAGGGAGTGAGAAATGACTGTGGAGTGATGTGCTTTGTGATCACGTAATGCCTGCAGGTAATGGGTAGAAGAAGGGACAGAATTTGCCTCTCTGATGGCATCTGGTGACTGGTGCCTCTGACTGATGGCAGCGGTCAATGGCACAAAGGCACCAAATCATACTCTCTGAGATGCCATCTGGGGTGTCTGTCGCACACTCCCCCTGAAGGAGAACTGCTTTTCGTGTAGGACCTGTGATTTCTGTGCCAGCCCTGGCATCTCCTGTAGCTCTGTGGGCCTGGATCTGAACACTGAATTGAGTAGCTGCTCTGAATTCGGTAACCCAAGGTGGGGCTGAACATGAGACAACTGCCAATATTATCAGTCAAGGTCTCGTAAATCCAACAGATGGAGAAGAGAAAGCGAGAGCCTGAGCTCTCCCTATGGCACATGACTCCATTCCATTGGAGGAATAGCTCTATAGGCCACCCTGAACATCATGAGGAGGGACAGATTCCCTCACCCTTAATTTGGGCATCAGCTGTCATTTCAGTTGGCCAAAAGCAATTCCCCAGGAGCTGCCAAGAAGAGGCACTCAGATGTTGTCCTGTCTCTATATCAGCCTGCACATATCTTGGATCTGTCTCGATTACCTGCAACATCTCTTTGACCACCTCTGGCACCTCCAATGTCACCAGACATTTGCATCTGAACAGCTCACTCCTGGCCTCCATCACCATTACTTAGCATGGGAGCTGAGACAAGGAGCTGACATGCAGGTGCTTATTTAATGCAGACCTGCACTGAGGCAAGAGGAATCCCAGCTCCCGTGGGTTTGTGGTGGGCATGGGAGGGAGCTGAGTCCCTTTCCAGCCCCAGGACTACAATCCCAGCATGAGATGCTTCCATGGACCCGGATTACTCCCTTCCCTCAGCAGGGCTAAAGGAGATCCCTGCCTGTCACTGTCTGCGTGTCCTGCCCAATGATGGCACAAGAAAGAGGCTGCCCAGGGAAGTGGCTGAGTCACCCTCCTTGGAGGTATTTCAAAGACATGGTGTTTGGGGACATGGTTTACTGGTGGACTTGCTAGTGTTAGGTTCATGGTTGGACTTGATGTTCTTAAGGGTCTTTTCCAATCTCAGTCATTCTGTGATTCTAAGACCAGTTGATTCTTGGACCTAAGTCTGTCTCTCAGCAGAGCAATGACCCTGCTGGAAAGCAGTGTCCCTCCCCAGGTGCGGGAGGGAACATCAGTGATTGCTTCAGCCTGTTTGCCAGCAGGTTCCCCTGGAGCCCCAGGGACACCTGGAGGGAGCCCAGAGGGGGCAGAGAAAGTGCTGCCTTGGGCTGGTCCTCTGCTGCTGAGCTGGGCTGGGCTCCTGGGACAGAGGGAGCTCCTGGCAAGCGGGCAGCACTGCAGAGAGACAGCTCTGCCCAGGAGCAGGGCTGGGGGCACTGCCTGCAGGCATCAAGAGGAGACCTGCAAGGCAGAGAGAGCTTAAAGGCAGTGTGGAGTGGGAGGATGCTGAGAGCTCACTGCAGGAGAAATCTTCACAGCCCTCTGCATGGTAAGTCTCTGGGTGCAGGGCAATAAAGCTTCAGTTCCTGCAGGGATCTCCGAACACTGGCACATCTGACAGTGTATGGGATCTGGCAGGGGGACTGTCTTCGTTTCTCTGTTGTAGAGGAGAAGGATGTGCTCCAGAGCAGGGCTTCCCTGGTGCACTGTCAGAGGGACAGGGCATGAGGGCTGCCTTCTCCTGGCACCATCTGCAGGGGTGTGAAGCCAGGTGTGCATCCAGGGGTGCCCAGGGCTGTCCTTCAGAGCAGGGTCCTGGTGTTTCAGGGGCTGAGTGGTGGAGCAGGGACTTTGCTGCCTGCCAGGGCCAGCACTCAGCCTGCGCAGGGAACTCCCCATGACAGTGTGGGGAGAAGGTGTGGGTGAAAGAAACAACCCCTGGAAGGGCAGAGCAGCGTGCTTCTGCTGTTGAGAGCGTGCTGCGTGGGTCAGGTTTGCTCACAGCTCCAGCTTAGCCCTGGGCATTTCCGAGGGCACTTCCAAGAAGAACATCAAGGCAGCATTGTTCTGAAAGGTAAGGGATATTTGAATTTTTATCATCTTGGTGGGAAGTGTGAGACTAGAATTTATTTCTGCCCTCTGGAGAAGGTACTGAGACCCCCATTGTCCTTAGGACTTGCCTGAGGTGCTCCTTAGCCCCTGCACACACAGAGATGCCCCTGGGCAGTGCCCGGCTGCCAGGAGGGGTCTGCAGGGCAGAGCTGAGCACACACAGCGGGTGGAATGGGGTCTGTGAGCAGGGACAGGGAGGAGACAAGCAGATGGAGAAGCAGCTGCCAACAGGGACAGCTCCAGGCGGCAGAGACAGGGGCAGGGAGTGAGAGGGAGCTGCCCCCAGCAATGCCATGGGAGGGGGGATTCAGGCACCTCCCTGCCATCACTGGAGAAACCTGTGGTCTTTTCTCCCACCCAGCAGATCCTCTGCCCTTCTGGCCATGGGGACTCAGTCACCTTCTCAGTGGCCTCAGCCCTGTAGTAGGAAGAAATTGTCAAATACGCTACCATCTGTCCCTGCCCTGCCTCCATCAGCAGCAGCTCTGTAGTGTTTATCCATTTTCATGCTCCTGTCCCTGCTCTTCTTGTTGTCATCCCTGGACTGGAATGGGGCGGGGTGGGATTCAGATGCACTTCAGAGATTTGAGCATGTGTCGTGGTTTAACCCCAGCCAGCAACTAAACACCACGCAGCCGCTCACTCACTCCCCCCGACACCCAGTGGGATGGGGGAGAAAATTGGGACAAGAAAGAAATCTTGTGGGTTGAGATAAGAATGGTTTAATAGAATGTAAAAAGAAGACACTAATAATGATAATGATAACACTAATAAAGGGACAACAGTAATGATAAAAGGATTGGAATATACAAATGATGCACAGTGCAATTGCTCACCACCCGCTGGTCAACGCCCAGTAAATCCCCGAGCGGCTATCCCCCCCGCCTCCACTCCCCCCAGTTTCTATACTAGGCAGGATGTCACATGGTATGGAATACCCCGTTGGCCACTTTGGCTCAGCCGCCCTGGCTGTGTCTTGTGCCAGCTTCTTGTACCCCTCCAGCTTTCTCGCTGGCTGGGCATGAGAAGCTGAAAAATCCTCGACTTTACACTAAACATTACTTGGCAACAACTGAAAACATCAGTGTTATCAACATTCTTCGGATACTGAACTCAAAACATAGCACTGTACCAGCTATTAGGAAGAGAATTAACTCTATCCCAGCTGAAACCAGGACACCATGGGATGAAAGTGTCCCAATCCCCTCCTAATCCCCAGGCTCCCAGTGATACAAATGACAAAACTCTCCTGTCAGGACACCTCATCTTTAGGACATTTGCTTCTTTCGCTGCCAAAAGCACTCCTTAAGTGTGGTAGGGAAGTGAGAACAAAGTACTCAAAACAAAATCCGCTCGGCTCTTCTCCGCTTTTGGTTGAATTGGGAGCGACAATGCTGAAAAGCTCTTTGACATGATGAGTGGATTTAATATTAGATCACTCCGAGTTCCTATGTACCTCTTGCAGTAGGGCAGGACTGACTCATCAGGAGCCCACAGCAGAGCCCACTGCTCCCACTGTCACCCTGAGCCAGCACCAGGCATATCTCATGAAAGGGACCTGCCAAAGGTCTTTCTGAGATAGGAGAGGCAGCTTTGCTGGGTTTTCTATGAGAAATGTGTTAGGTTTAGCTCAGAGAAGTCTCTTCTAACTTGTCACTGTCTTTCCCCCTTGAACAGTGCCCCATGCCCGGAAGAAGCTGATGTCCAACAGCAGCTCCATCACTGAGTTCCTCTTCCTGGCATTTGCAGACACGCGACAGCTGCAGCTCTTGCACTTCTGGCTCTTCCTGGGCATCTACCTGGCTGCCCTCCTGGGCAACGGCCTCATCATCTCCGCTGTAGCCTGTGACCACTGCCTCCACACCCCCATGTACTTCTTCCTCCTCAACCTCTCCCTCCTTGACCTGGGCTCCATGTCCACCACTGTTCCCCAATCCATGGCCAATTCCCTGTGGGGCAGCAGGGCCATCTCATACTGGGGGTGTGTTGCACAGGTCTTTTTCTTCCTCTTCCTGATCACAGCGGAATATTCTCTCCTCACCATCATGGCCTACGACCGCTACGTTGCCATCTGCCAACCCCTGCACTACGGGACCCTCCTGGGCAGCAGAGCTTGTGTCCACATGGCAGCAGCTGCCTGGGGCAGTGGGTTTCTCTATGCTGTGCTGCACACGGCCAATACATTTTCACTACCACTCTGCCAAGGCAATGCTGTGGGCCAGTTCTTCTGTGAAATCCCCCACATCCTCAAGCTCTCCTGCTCACGCTCCTACCTCAGGGAAGTTGGGCTTCTTGTGCTTAGTGCCTGTTTGGCATTTGGGTGTTTTGTTTTCATTCTTTTCTCCTATGTGCAGATCTTCAGGGCTGTGCTGAGGATCCCCTCTGAGCAGGGACGGCACAAAGCCTTTTTCCACGTGCCTCCCTCACCTGGCTGTGGTCTCCCTCTTTATCAGCACTGCAGTATTTGCCTACCTGAAGCCCCCATCCCTCACCTCCCCAGTTCTAGACCTGGTGGTGGCAGTTCTGTACTCGGTGGTGCCTCCAGCAGTGAACCCCCTCCTCTACAGCATGAGGAACCAGGAGCTCAAGGATGCCCTGTGGAAAATGATGAGCGGGTGCTTTTCAGAAGCAATAAACTGCCTGGTTTTTTCTACAGAGCATACATAATGTAACTCATTATATACCCAGCCTGCCTTCTCAGGTTCTTGGGCAGGGGGAGTGGGGGTTCTTTGTTTTTCTTGTGATAATGTTGTGCTCAATGAAATTTTATTATACAGCCCACTTCTAATTCACTGTCTACCTGTAGAATTTGACCTAGACGCTGTATAAATGAGGCACAGTTCTCGCTCTGTTATTCAACACAATAAAGGACCCTCCAGCAACTTGTTTGCCCAAGATCCTTCCTCTGAGAACCTGGTGAAGTAGCAGGGCAGTGCCTGTGTGCAGAGGGGAAGGGGAAAAGAGTCTCAGCACAGCAGCAGTGCCAGGGAGCACCAGCACTTGGTCTTCCCAGAGCTGCTCTTTCCACTCCCACACTCTCCTTCTGAGTCCCTGGCTTGATGTAAGGCTGGAGTGCTCTGGCAGCTCGGTCACAGTCCTGCAGTGTGGCAGGATCTGAAGGGAGAATCTTGGTTCTGAGGAATTGTTGTATTTATACTGCCTTTGTCACTCCGTCCCCTGCCCCACTGGCCACTGGGACCAGGGTTGCCTCAGCTGCCTTCCTTGTGCTGACAGCACATTTAGAGAAGCCCTTCTGGGTTCCCTCCCCACACATGGCCATTTCCAGCCACCACTGAGCTTTGGCTTTGTTTTATCCATCCCTGCACCCACAGGCCAGGTGTCTGTCTGCCTCCTGGGCAGGCTGTTCCCCCTCCAGCCTCCCTGCACTTCCTTCTGGGGTTTGACCTCCTAAGTCAGGGGGGTCCCTGTTCATCCATGCTGACCTCTTGCCAGGCCCTGGTCAACTCCCTCTGCAGCAGGCTGCTTCTTCCTGGGCTTTGAGAACATTGTCCCTGAAGATCCAGGAGGGACTCACAGCCCCTTTGTCCTCCAGGACAGTCCAAGCACAGCCTCAGCTAACAGAAATCAGCTCTCCTGCAGTCCTGCAATGTCATTCTGTTACTTGTCATACTTCTCCACCATCTCATGGTGGTTGCAGCCATGGCTGCCCTCCTCCTTCCCATCCCCAGCCAGATCCACCTTGTCTGTCAGGAAGAGACCAGCCCTCGACAGCTCATTGAGTGTCTCTATCAAAATGCTGTCTTCCACACCCTGCAGGAATCTCCTGGCTTGCTTGTGCCCAGCCCTGCTGCCCTCCCAGCAGACTGTGGGGGTGCTTCAACTTGCCATGTCATCGAGGACCTGTGACCGTGAGGCTTCCTCCAAGGCAAGGCTCCGTGCACGCCAGCCTCCCCTTTGCACAGAGCTCCCCTCCACCCCTGCCTTCCTGAGGAGCCCTTGGCACCCATGGCTGCCCTCCCACCACTCCAGCTGTCCCACCAGGGCTCTGCCGTCCCCGTGGGTTGGGGGAGCACGTTGCTGCCTGCCCAGCAGAAACGAGAGTGCTGGGGAGGGGAGAGGAGAGGCAGGTAAAGGGGAAGGGTTGTGGCAGGTTGGCTGGGAGGTGACTCCTGTTGCCAGAAGAGGATGATGCAAAGAGAGTCATGGTAGGTGGGAGGTGGATTTTGAAGTCACTTCTTTGGAAGCAACCCAATTGGCCAGGTGCTGAGGCAGGCGCAGTGATGTCACCTGGAGTGTCGGGAAATGCACCCAGCAGTGCTGAGATCTTGGGAGAGGGGAGATGCAGAGGCAGGTGAAGATGGCATGGCTGGGAGGTGGATTGTGAGGCCATTTCTCTTGCTGCTTGACTTGTTGCATCACAAACCCCGATATGTCACATATGGCAGCTCATTCAGTGGAGAGGGGTAGAGGTAGGCAGAGCCAACATGGTTGGGCTGTTGCTTGCTATGTCACCTCATGACAGCAATGTGATTGGCCAGGAGCAGGCAGGCATCATGAGGACATCAAGGACACCAGATGGGAAGGCAGCAGAGATGACTGTGTCCCTGGTGAGGCCCTGCCCTGGGGTGAAGCCACCTGTACGTGACATGGGAACCTATGGGCCGTGGCAGGAGAAATTGCAGGATGTGACAGAATAGCATGAGAAGGGACCAGCAGTATGGGCAGCACCTTGTGTCCCTGCTGGGTCTCACAGGTGGCTGCAGATGTGAGAAGCGGCCAAAGTGCACAGAGAGGAGCACTGGGGACCTTCTGGGCAGTCAACACTTGCAAGGCCATCAGTGCCTGGGGATGTCATCAGGGATGCCCTTGAAGTCCCAGAGGACCAAGGCAATGGTGTCCAAGCTATCAAATTTGGGTACAAATGGAGAAAACCTGAGACCTTTGGGGAAAAAGTAATTGGTGATGGTTATGAATTGTGGTGGAGACTGGGGCAGAGAAAGGGAAGGGTCAAGGCGCATCGTGGAAGAAGAAGCCTGTGGAAGTTTGGGAAAGAGAGGGCTGCAATGGGCCAGGTGCCTTTTGGGAGGTGGCTGGTCAGTGCTGGTCTGGCCAAAGCCTGTGCCTGATCACCATGGTCTGTCCTGCATATTCTACTGGTTTCAGTTGCGGTAGAGTTAATTAACTTCATAGTAACTTGTATGGGGCTATGTTTTAGATTTGTGATGGAAACAGTGTTGCTAACACACCAATGTTTTAGTCATTGCTGACCAGTGCTTGCACAGTGCCAAGGCATTTTCTGCTTCTCACGCTGCCCTGCCAGCGAGTAGGCTGGGGGTGTAGAAGATGTTGGGAGGGGACACAGCTGGGACAGCTGACCCCAACTGACCAAAGGGATCTTCTGTACCATAGGATGTCATGCTTAGCTATAAAATCTGGGGGAAGAAGGAGGAAAGGGGGAGGGTTCAGAGTGATGGTGTTTGTCTTCCCAAGTAACCATTACATATGATGGAGCCCTGCTTTCCTGGAGATGGCTGAACACCTGCCTGTCGATGGGAAGCAGTGAATGAATTCCTTATTTTGCTTTGCCTGAGTGCACAGCTTTTGCTTTACTTATTAAACTGCTTTGATCTCAGTCCTTGAGTTTTCTCACTTTTACCTTTCCCATCATCTCTCCCATCCTGCTGTGGAGGAGCGAGCAAGCAGCCGCGTTCTGCTTAGCTGACTACCGGGGTTAAACTACAACATTTATTAAACTCCGCTCCTGGCTTTTTTCTGTGTGAGTAGGCTCACTGCTGTGTTTGTTTGGGGCGTGAATGCGTGTACATGCTTTGCTGGTCAATTCTAATATATGGACCACTTGTGGAACCTTCTCACCCGATCAGCCTGAGAGGGGGAACGGGATGGGGCCCATTGTGTTGCTCATGGTTGTGTAAGTGCTGCTGTCAGTGTGGTGGCTGTCAAGGTGCTGTTGCCCCTTGGTGTTGGTCTGTGTTGTGTTGGCTGTGTCCATCTTTGTTTCCTTGCAGATACCTGGATTTAGTGCTTTCCCTTTGGTTGACTCCGCCTTGGGCCATCTCTCACTTTGTGGGGCTCCAGTCAGTGCCCACCCCAGGCACACACAGTCCAAGCATATCTCACGGGCTCTGCAGGCAGCTCCAGATTCCTCTCCCGGAGGATGTCCCCTGCCCTGTCACATGTTGGGACAGCGCAGTATGACAGTCTCTCAGTGAGCATTCACCAACTCCACTGTCAGTAGACAACAAGGGACGTGTCCTAAATCCAACCCTTGTTCTCTAGCAGCTACCAATGTGAAAATGAGCTTTTTACTCAGGCCATTTTGGGGTGAAATTCCTGGGCCTGTTGTTGACATCAGCTTTGGAAAAGCAGCCAAATCTTGAGGAAATGCATAGGGGAGATGGCATTTTTCTATAGAGATGCTGTGATAGGATCAGCTCTGAAACAGTGTTAGGAACACATTTACACAGGTGTGAGGTGAGAGAGGGAGAGATGGGTTCCTTTCTTAGGAGAGTGAGCTGAATACAAGCAATTATGTAGGAACAATTTAACCATAAATAACAATACAGGCAATGCTAACAAAAAAATGGATAAAACAATAAAGAAAGTACAGGCCTGCATTGCGATACACTAGAGGTCACTTGTGGAGAGTGATGGAAAGTTTATCAAGATTGACAAATATCCATGAAATCCCTTTCCTGACAGACTCCTTGAGCTCCTGGTTCCTCATGCTGTAGAGGAGGGGGTTCACTGCTGGAGGCACCACCGAGTACAGAACTGCCAGCACCAGATCGAAGGATGGGGAGGAGATGGAGGGGGGCTTCAGGCAGACAACCATGGCAGTGCTGATAAACAGGGAGACCACGTCCAGGTGAGGGAGGCACATGGAAAAGGTTTTGTTGACTTCACTTTGCCACCTGCAATCCCCTGCAGCATGTCTCTGGTCTCAAGCACAGCATTTGCAGACATTGGGACTTGGGCACTTGGTACTGGGTTTGCCTGTGACAAGTCTGAGCTTTTCCCGAGTGCCACAGCAGAGGTGCTGCAGCCCAAACATGCACCCATGCCGTCATTCTGGGGCACAGACAGGAGGTGCTGCAGTCCCATGTGCCACTATAGACTTTTGACATTGATGGAAGAAATAGCGAGGGGTGGTGGGACAGCTCACAGTGGTGCTGCCATGGTGCCTGTGGGCTGTGCAGGAGAGGCAGGCTGGAATGATGAGGAGGGGGATGCCCTCCATCTGAAGGAGCTTGTCATATGTGTGGAGCTCCTCTGTGGGACATGCAACAGGTTGGGTGAGCCCTTGTGGGTGAGAGGAGAGGTCCCTTAGTGTGGCATCTTGGTAGGAGATGGAGAACCTGCAACCAGGGTAAGGAATTGGACTAACCCTTATTTAAGCAACCCAGGGAAGACTCCAGGTCCACGACCTCTGGTCTTATTGGGGACTTTAATGACCCTGACACTCACTGGAAGTGGAGCACAGCAGGATGCATGCTGTCCAGCAGATGTCAGGAGACAGTCAGGAGGGATTGGCCACTCAAAACCTCATGCTATCCAGTAAAGGTTCATCCAAAGTCCTGCCCCTAAAGTGGATGAAGGCTCTGAAATGACATGGGACAGGGACTGCCTAGGCGGGTAGCAGCTCTGCAGGAAAGGGTCTGCGGATCTCTGGGTTACATTAGGCAAAAAAGGAGCCATCAGCAAAGATGGCCAACAACATCTTGGTCTGTATGAGCAGGAGCACAGCCAGTGGAAGTGATTATCTCCCTCTGCTCAGCACTTGTTACACCACAGCTAGCATACTTGCCCAGGTTTTCATTCCTCACAATGCCAGAGAGACACTGGCAAGCCGCAGAGCTGCAAAAGTTCAGCAGAGGGCCACAGAGATGGTCAGTGTTGGAGCACTTGCCCTGCTAGGAGAGGCTGAGGGAGCTGGGTTTGTTCAGACTGGAGAATGGAGGGCTTTGCACAGAGGGTGTAACAGACGTGCCTTGCCTACAGTGAGGTATCCAAGAAGACGCTGTGGTGCAAGGCAATGAGCTGAAACATGAGAGGGTCAGGCTCAATACAGGGAGAAACTTTTGCAACGTGAGGACAGTCAGACATGGGAAGCCGTTTCCCAGAGAGTCCATTGCCTCCATTCCTGGCAGTTTCTCAGACCCATCTGGATAAAACCATGAGAAACTCAGTGTGACCCTGCTTTGCGTGTAGTGTTCTCTACAGAGATCTAGCAAGGTCCCTTCCAGCCTAGATGACACTTTCATGCCATACCCTTCATGTCCTCAACATTAGGGAAAGCACTCAGGTTCCCTCTGACTGTGGAACTAATTCACATCAAGTACAAGGCAGCATCACAGGCACCCCAAACAGTCCCAGTGACATCCCTGGCCTCACACCTTCCAAGAAGTCCAGCCTCCCCTGGCTGGCTGGGATGGAGGTAATTTTCTTCCTAGCAGCCTGTACAGTTCCATGTTTGGGATTTGTGACCAAACCAGTGTTGATAACACTCCCATGCCTTGGCTATTGCTGAACAGTGCTTGCACAGGGCCAAGGCTTTTGCCATTGCTCACGCTTCCCTGCCAGTGAGTAGGCTGGGAGTGGGCAAGAAGTTAAGAGGGGACACAGCCAGGATGACTGACCCCAGCTGTCCAGAGGGATATCCCATCCCATATGATGTCATGCTCAGCGATAAAAGCTGGCGGAAGAAGAAGGAAGAGGGGGAACATTTGGATTTACACCATCTCTCTTCCCCAATAACTGTTACTGGTGACAGAGCCCTGCTTTCCTGGAAATGACTAAACACCTGCCTGCCAATGGGAAGGAGTGAATGAATTCCTTGTTTCCCTTTGCTTGTGAGCACAGCTTTTGCTTTACCTGTTCAAGTCTCCTCATCTTGACCCTTGAGTTGTTCTCACTTTGCCCTTCCGATTCTTTCCCCATCCCTCAGGAGAGAGGAGTGAGTGATCAGCTGGGTGAGGGCTTAGCGGCTACATTGTGCACTTATTTCTATTTTCACTACAAAGAGTAACGGTACCATGCCCTAGAATTTCTTCTCCTTCTTGATGATGATAAATGTGATTTCTTGACTTTTATTCCTGTCATTCATTCTTACTTGACAAGACAGCTATAATTTCAGAGTATTTAGCCTCTGGCAGGAAGTTTTTAGAACAGTGCTTTTTCTCTCATTGCTAACTCTTTCTTATCCTGTCATGGTAACACCTCTCAGACAATGTTGCCCCTCATTCATTTCTGCTCTCTATCTTTCATCCTTATTTCAAGCGTGTGTGTGCATGTGTATGTGTTTGTGAGGAGTGTACTTTTTTCCTAAAGAATGTCAAGGGACAGATCCGAAACTGGAGAAAAGCACAAAGCAGGCCAAATGTTTATGTGGCGGACACTGATGCACCACCATTCTCTTCATTTTGGATCTCTCAAGACCTAACCCTTCAGCAGAGTGCCTGCAAGGTCTGAAGTCCCTCCATCTGCCCTGTAGGTCGGCACTGAAGGTGAAACTACTCTGGTCAGAGGTGGTGTTCTGATTCTCCTCACAGCCTACAACACCACAGGGTCAGGAGATATTCCAGGACACCTCAAGGGGCATCATACTCCTCTGGACAAAAAAGTGGAATCTCAGGGCTCATGGCCTACCAATACCTGTGTTCAGGGATCTGGTCAAATGACCCATCTCCATCTCTGTATTGGTGCTTAAGTTTGCTCAAGGAACCCTTGAGTTGATCCCCATCCACCGCTGGTTGTCCTCCTCCACAGGAGGAGAACACAGGGGGCATCCCCTCAACACAGGGGGTATCCCCCCCACTCATCCTCCCTGCCAGTCTCTCCAGTAGAGGCTGTTTTCCTCCACTGCAGAACCCCATGCAGGTAAGCTGTCCCACCACATCTCATTTAATCCAAAACCCTCACAGCTGTGTGACAAGCCACAGGGCTCTTCCAAACTATAAAAATAGCCCGTTGCTGCTGTCACCGTCACATCCCCTTGTCCCACTGACACCAAGCTGTGCAGCCTCTGTATTAAACACACCCCTTGGCCGTGTTTATACGGGATACAAAACGCGCTTCAGCCACAGGGTAGAAGTTTCAGAGCTCCTTTGTGACTTGAACCTTTCTGAGAGTTCTTTGCCTACCTCAGTTTGTGGGAAGTTATTCAGATATTACCTCCAACCCTGGCAAGTCTCCTTTTCCTTTAGGATTTAGTATTTTGAGTACTGAGAGATTGAGAGGTACTCTCCTTGCCATTTTGTACGTTGGTGCCAAAACTGATCTGTACCTTCAGACTATGTAAATAAGGGCATTTATGCCACAGACGTTCCTTTGGTTGTAGTGATGCCAGAGGTGAAAGACGGGGCTTTGGTTCCCTCTGCAGGAACTTTGCAGAGATGCAGAGAGCATGCATGGTTTCCTCACCATTCCTTACCAGCGCACCAAGGGACATTTGCTACCACACTGTCAGGGGAGATTCGGACTTGACGTGAGGAAACATTTCTTTCCCAAGAGGGTGGTCACAGCCTGAAACAGGCTTCCTGGAGAGGTGGTGGATGCCCCATGCCTGTCAGTGTTGAAGAGGCATTTGGACAATGCCCTTAATACCATGCTTGAACTTTTGGTCAGCCCTGAAATGGTCGGGTAGTTGGACTAGATGATGGTTGTAGCTGAAAAATTCTATTCTAGTCTAGTCTAGTCTAGTCTAGTGTAGTCTGTTCTGTTCTACTCTACGCTGTTCCCTGTGCTCACCATGAGTCAAATACCGATGAGACTGTTATTTGCCTGAAAAGCCAGGGGGTTTTCAGCTCCAAAAACACTTTGAAGGACACTGTGATGGGTTGACCCTGGCTGGTTGCCAGGTGCCCACCAAAGCCGCTCTATCACTCCCCCTCCTCAACTAGGAGGGGAGAGAAAATATAACAAAGAGCTTGTGGGTCGAGATAAGGACAGGAGAGAGATCACTCACCACTTACCGTCACGGGCAAAACAGACTCAACTTGGGGAAAATTAACTCACTTTATTACAAATCAACCAGAGCAGAGTAATGAGAAATAAAACCAAATCTCAGAACACCTTCCCTCCACCCCTCCCTTCTTCCCAGGCACAGCTTCACTCCCGGCTTCTCTACCAACCCCCCCAGCGGCACAGGGGGACGGGGAATGGGGTTTACGGTCAGTTCATCACATGTTGTTTTCTGCCGCTTCATCCTCCTCAGGGGGAGGACTCATCACACTCTTCCCTGCTCCAGCGTGGGGTCCCACCCACGGGAGACAGTCCTCCACGAACTTCTCCAACGTGGGCCCTTCCCACGGGCTGCAGTTCTTCACGAACTGCTCCAGCATGGGTCCTTTCCACGGTGTGCAGTCCTTCAGGAGCACTCTGCTCCAGCGTGGGTCCCCCACGGGGTCACAAGTCCTGCCAGAAAACCTGCTCCATGGGCTCCTCTCTCCACAGATCCGCAGGTCCTGCCAGGAACCTGCTCCAGCGCGGGCTTCCCACGGGGTCACAGCCTCCTTCGGGAAACCCACCTGCTCCAGCGTGGGGTCTTCCACGGGCTACAGGTGGATATCTGCTCCACCGTGGACCTCCATGGACTGCAGGGGGACGGCCTGCCTCACCATGGTCTTCACCATGGGCTGCAGGGGAATCTCTGCTCCGGCGCCTGGAGCATCTCCTCCCCCCTCCTTCTTCACTGACCTTGGTGTCCGCAGGGTTGTTTCTCTTACATGTTCTCACTCCTCTCTCCGGCTGCCGAATCCCGCCTGTCCCAACTTTTTTCCTTCTTAAAAATGTTATCACAGAGGCGTTACCACTATCGCTGATTGGCTCGGCCTTGGCCGGCGGCGGGTCCGTCTTAGAGCTGGCTGGTATTGGCTCTCTCTCTCGAATGCAGGGGAAGCTTCCAGCAGCTTCTTACAGAAGCCACCCCTGTAACCCCCCCCCCGCTACCAAAACCTTGCCACACAAAACCAATACAGACACAGAAACACAAAGGTTACAAGTGGAAACAGGATATTATTCTTATTTTTCTGAGTCTGTTTCAGAGCCGATGCTCGCAAGCATTAACACCGTGTGCCCGTGTAGCCAGGATCAGGCTGATGTATTCTTCAGTTGAGCTTAAGAAAACATCCTTTGCAGCCTGGCAAAGGCAAGTCACAGAGCTACAGAAAGTAGCAGCAGGAATACAGGCCAAGCAGTCCCTGTATTCTGAAGACTGAGAATGTGAAGAATGAGGATCAGGACCAACCACACACAAAAGAAGAGGAAGAAGAAGAAGGAGGTGTGTGGTACCGTGGGGTATTTTCCAAAGTATGACAGGTAGAGGTGAAATGCGTATTTTTGTGTTTGGCAACTTGCTCCGCCGCTGTGCTTCTTGGCCAACGATGCATGAAAGGCGCTCTCATGCCGGCCCTGCGCTTGATTTGCATGCAGGGAGAGGTGAAAAGTGGCAGCTCCTGATGGGGCAGCAAGCCTGGAGCCCTTCCAAGCACAGGCTGTTTTGCCCAAGCCAGAACCCCTGGGGAAACGATGCTAAGGGAAGAGCAGAGCTCACTCCCGCTCCAGACTGGTATTGGGCAAGAGAGCCCGAGAGAGCCAGGGCACGAGCGGTGCCTTGGAGGCGCAAGAGCAGCAGGCAAGGACCTAGGCGAAAGGGCCCAGAGGAGCCCGGACAAGTGGTCCTGCTCAGTGCTGCAGAGGAAGGCAAAAAAACCCCGGGGCCCAGTGCCAATCTGCCCCGGGGGAAAATTCCTTCCTGACCCCAGAGCTGGCGATCGGCTATTCCCTGAGCACGTGAGCAAGACCTGCCTCCCGGTCCCACAGGCTGGTCACACCTCCCATGGGATGCTCAGCCTCAGATTTCTTCAAGGCAGCTACACAAGATGATTTTACTCCTTTGGAGGAAGCACTTTCCTCTGGGATCCACCTGAAACTCCTCCCAGGCATCTCCCAGAGTCTTTTGACCTCTCCTTTATGTACCTAAGATCTCAGGTGCCAGCCCCAGACTCCCCCAAGGAAGCTACCCTTGAGGTTTTTTCTTTTTTGGTGGAAGCTCTCCCCTCTGGGATCCACCTGTGACTCCTCCCAGCAACTTCCAGAGGCTTTTGATCTCCCTTTTAGGGACCTGAGATCCCAGGTCACAGCCACAGACTTCTCCTAGGCAGCTACACAAGATGAGTTTTCTCCTTTGTAGGACGCCCTTTCCTCCGGGATCCACCTGAGGTCCCAGATAGCAGCCCCAGAATTTTCCATGGAAACTGCGCAAGATGATTTTTCTCCTTTGCAGGAAGCTCTCTCCTCCGGGATCGACCCAAGACTCCTCTCAAGCATCTCCCAGAGTCTTTTGACCTCTGCTTTACGTACCTAAGATTTCAGGTCTCAGGCCCAGACTCCTCCAAGGAAGCTACCCTTGAGGGTTTTTTTTCTTTTTTGGAGGAAGCTCTCCCTCCAGCATCCCCCTGTTAAGCTTACCTCAGCTTCCGATATGGACAATTCTTGGCATCCCCCCTTCACTCCAGAGAACCAGATGGCTTCCTGATGGCACCAGCGTACACTATGCACCAGTGTCTACCAAAGCCTTATACTTCTGTGGGTCTGATGTGCCAGGCCATTGAATCCTCACAGTCCAGTATATCCGGTCATCCCTTTCCTCCTCCTGGCCGAAGACAGGGACCCTCTATTGCAGTTCCTCGTCAGAGTATTCACTGTCTGACCCTAGCGGTGCCAGACCAGAAGTCCCCTCACCAGAATCAAGGGAGGTGGTTTCAGTTCTTCTATGCCTGGAGGATCGCTGATTGCTTTCTTGGGCCTCTACAGCAACTACGCTGACGGCCTTCTTCTCAGGCGTCCTGGTTTCAGCTGGGATAGAGTTAATTGTCTTCCTAGTAGCTGGTACGGTGCTATGTTTTGAGTTCAGTATGAGAAGACTGTTGGTAACACTGATGTTTTCAGTTGTTGCTAAGTAGTGTTTAGACCAAAGTCAAGGATTTTTCAGCTTCTCATGCCCAGCCAGCGAGAAAGCTGGACGGGCACAAGAAGTTGGCACAGGACGGAGCCAGGGCAGATGACCCAAACTGGCCAACGGGGTATTCCATACCATGTGACACCACATCTAGTATAGGAACTGGGGGGAGTGGGGGCAGGGGATCGCCGCTCGGGGACTAGCTGGTTGTCGGTCGGTGGGCGGTGAGCAATTGCACTGCGCATCATTTGTACATTCCAATCCTTTTATTATTACTGTTGTCATTTTATTAGTGTTATCATTATTAGTTTCTTCTTTTCTGTTCTATTAAACCGTTCTTATCTCAACCCACGAGTTCTACTTCTTTTCCCGATTTCCTCCCCCATCCCACTGCGGGGGGGGGGGGAGTGAGTGAGTGAGCGGCTGCGTGGTGCTTAGTTGCTGGCTGGGGTTAAACCACGACATCAGGTGACCCCTTCTTAACAGCTGTCTTCCCTCTCAGTTCACATACACGGGGGGCTTCCAGCTTAAAGGTGGGTTCACCATCCCGCTTCCTCAAGTCCTCCCCTTGGTCACGCAGGAAGAACCAGAGTACACCATGCAGCATACGCCTTGGGCTCCCTTTCCCTCTGACTGGGGCGGGAGAGGACTGATTTCTTGGAGTGTCCCTAACAGCCAAGGCACTGTCCTGTAGGGATGAGGAGACACAGAGATTTTCTTCAAAGTTTTGGAGCCAAGACGACACTTTCTCCACAGTTGGTGTTTCCATATCTGGGCAATACATTGCTGCCAAGCTGTTAGAATACGACACTGGGGCACCTTGAATCACCTTTCTCCACATGGCCCATGTGCACAGGACATCCTCTGGATCTTTGGAGACCTCCTCATCATCTAGATCACTGTAGATGACTTCCAGCACTGCTAACTCTCTCAGGTACTGGATGCCTTCATCTGTGGTAGTCCACTTTCCTGAGGAGTTCACAGATCTTCCTTGAGTGGATATCTTGCCCTCACGCTTGAGAGAAGCCGGCTCCAGAGACTGCAAATTGCTGCCTCTTTTCCAGTTCCTCTTCCAATTCCCTGGTTTCTAGCGAGGGATCCCAGCTGTTGGGCTTCCTTGCCTTCCAGTTGCTGACTGTTGGCCCTGTTATCCCAGCATTGGAGCGGCCAGGCAGCAATCCGCTCACCTGGCTGGTGGCTGTAGCCTTTGCGCATGTCTTGAAGTTCTGAGGACGTCAGGGACCGGGTAGTTTCCGCTTCCTGTCTAAGTTCTCTCACTCCTTCCTCCAATTTCTTTGTTGAAGGACCAGCTTCTAGATTAAGCCTTTCCTCTTCTTCTTCTTCCCTCACTAATCGGTGATATGGACCCGTTGATCTCCTTGTCCACTCTTTCTTTTTCGCTACTGGGGCAATTACTGTAGTTGTTGTTGTTTGGGTCCCTATCTCAACCGTAGTCCTCTGAGAGTGTTGAACTATGGCTCGGTAGGCGTAGGCCAGGCCCCAGTACAGTGCGAGAAGCTACTGGTTTTCACTGGGATAGGCAAGGCACCCTTCTATCAGGTGGCGTGTCAGTTTGCCAGGGTTGCTTGGCTGTTTGGGTGTAAAGTCCCAGGATATGGGAGGTGATAACCATCCTAGGAATTTGTCCAAATCCTTCCATGTACCCTGCCACCCAGGGACTGGTTGCTTGAGGGCACGTTTCAGTATTGCCTCACCCAAAACTTGTCTTCTCTTATACCAGGATGAGACCAGATTCCACAATACCCATAATATACTACCAGTATTAATTATTAGTCTTGAACAGCTCACATAAGGGTGAACAAGGACCTTGGGAGCCTGCATAATAAAACCATTCACATCAATGCCCGGTAGGGAGAGGGAGATGTGTCCCCTCATCTCCTCCACAAGATAGCTCCCACAGCACAGCAAAGCCATCAGTGCCAGGGCAAAGCACAGAGCCATTATTTGTATTACCACATTCCCAAACTCAGCAAAATAGACATAAGCAAGCAGCCAACAAACGCCGTGACCTGCACAGGAGCTTGCCACTTAATAACTAGCTATAGCACGCTTAATGCAAAACTGCTGTTGTCGTTGCCCCACATTGGGTCCCAAAAAGGACTGTGGTGGGTTTACCCTGGCTGGGTGCTAGGTGCCCACCAAAGCCGCTCTATCACTCCCCCTCCTCAGCTGGACAGGGGGGAGAAAGTAGAACAAAAGACTCGTGCGTCAAGATAAGGACAGCTTAATAAAGTGAAAGCAAAGAAAAACAAATGATGTTATTCTCTACTTCCCATCAGTAGGCGATGTCTGGCTGCTTCCTGGGAAGCAGGGCTTCGGTACACGTAGTGGTTGCTCCGGAAGACAAAAATGCCCCCCCTTCCATCTCCCTTTACTTAACTTTTATATCTGAGCTGACATCATATGGTATGGAATATCTGTTTGATTAGTTTAGGTCAGCTGTCCTGGCTATGTCCCCTCCCAAGATCTTTCCCAGTCCCAGCCTGCCGTTGAGGGGGGCAAAAATGTTGGAGAGACAGCCTTGATGCTGTGCCAGTGCTGCTCAGCAGTAGCCAAAACACTGGTGTGTTATCAACACCTTTCTAGCTACAGATGCGGAGCACAGTGCTATGAGGGCTGCTATGGGGAGAATTAACTGCATCTCAGCCAGACCCAATACAGGAACAGAAAGAGAGAAATAAAATGAGGGAGAAGGGCTGAGGAGTCATAACGCTATGATTGAAACAACAGACAAAAGTATAGCCAAGCAATTAACTAGTAATTATTCATAAGTTTTGCAGTTCTTTGCTCTTATGACTAGATGTTCCTGTACGCTACATGAGAACAATGTTGAAACTGACCACATGTGACTGAAACTGCGTTAAGCTTCAAGATCAAAGAACAAGGACAAGAACAAAGACTTCAAGGACAGCCAACAAGAACTTCAAATAGGTTGGTGGTCGCAAAAGCAGCCCTTCAACTCAAATGGATCCTTCATGGCACATGATCGGATGTAGGCAGTACTAAGATAATCAGTTGCAATCATTTTTATGTATATGTATACTGATCTGATTAATATGCAATTAGTTATTCTATATATAACCTGTTTGTGCTAAAGCTGTGGCATGCACGCTAGGTGGAACTATCCCCCGTGCATCCAGTGCTGCAATAAAGAATGCCTGCTTTCTAAAACTCCAAAACAAGTCTTAGAGAGTTTCTTCAAATGGCTTTTCGGTATCAACGCATGTAATAATTTCCAGGAGTGAGTCTGCTCTGGGGCTTGGAGCCCCCAACACTCCCCCTGCCCCTGGGACGCCTTGGTAGTTGGTTGGTTGGCTCCTGGGCTGATGAGCTGCTGGGCAGAGGTGGAGGCTGCCAAAAATGATCAGGGTGCAGCACGCTAGAAGACAGGAGAAAAGTGACAGCCTGCTGGAGAGAGGGGGTGTAACGAGAAAGTATGAGGCGGAGAACGGGACAGCCAGAGAAGGACGGGGACAGGGAGCCTGACAGGGATGGAGAAAGAAGCAGCAGGGAGAGGAGGAAGAGAAAGCGGGACAGAGACCAACAAGGAAGGTTGGAGGATGGAAATGCAGAAAAAGACTGGTATGCGCAGCATGATGGAGAGGGAATTAAAAAGAACAAGTCAGGGAGTTGGACTGAAAGATGGAGAAACACAAAAAAGTTACAAGGAACAGGGCGCAGAAGGAGGAATGAAATGACAGGGAGTCAGGACAACAAATGATGGAGGGAAGGGGCAGGGGGATGGGAAACAACACAAAACAAACCGCATAGCTACACACGCTACAGGGCAGAGAGGGAAGAATTAAGATGGGGTGACAGGGAGGAATTAATGAAGAGCAACAAAGAGCTGGCTAGAGAGGTGGAGAAAGGCAAAAGATCACATGGATGACAGGGCAGAGAGGGAGGAATTAAAAAACCAGGGTCAGGGAGCTGGACAGAAAGGCAGAAATAAAATGGGAAGAAGCAACAGGCCACAGGGCAGAGAGAGAGGAATTGATAAATAGGGACAGGGGACCAGACAGAGCATGACAGAGAACAGAAGAAAAAGCAGTGGGCTACAGGGAAGAGAGAGGAATTAAAGAACAGGGAGTGGGAGCCAGAGAGAGACATAGAGAAAGCGGGGTGGCGGGGGAAGCAACGGCCTAAAAGACATATAGTGAGGAAGTAAAAACTAGTGGCAGGGAGCCAGACAAAAGAGATGGGAAAAGACAGACAAATAGCGTGGGGCTACGAGACAGACTGTGGAATTAAAACAGAGAGGGGAAGCACAACAGAGAGAGAGAGACCCAGGGAAAAGTCCACACAGGCTATGGGGGGCAGAGGGAGGAATTCAGAACTGGGCACAGGGAGCCAAACAGAGAGAGATGGAAATTGCAGGGAATAGCTCTGTGTGCAGGAAGAAGGAGGAATTAAGAAATAGGGACAGGGAGCTGGACAGAGAGGGTTGGAGAAAGGCAAAAATATCAGCATAGTACAGGGCAGAGAGGAAGAATTTAAAAAGGGGGGCAGTGAGACTGATGTAGAGAGATGGAGAAAAGAAAAAAGCGACGGGCTATGCAGCAGAGAGGGAGGAATTAAAAACCAGGGACAGGAGCTGGACGAGAGAGATGAGGAAAGATAAATAACAACATTGTGCTACAAGGCCAAGAGGGATGGAGATAGATGGAGAAGGAAGAAAAAAAGCACTGGTCTGCAGGACAGAGATAGAGTGAGAAAAGACAGTGACAGGCAGCAGGACAGAGTGACAGAGAACAAAAAGACTGCAGAGGGAATAAGACAGAGAAATGGCGGGGGGAGACAAGGAGAAGGACACAGAAATGGGACAGGGCGGATGGGATCCAAGGAACTACAGGCCTGTCAGCCTCACCTCGGTACCGGGGAAGATTATGGAGCGGTTCATCTTGAGTGTGCTCACATGGCATGTGCGGGACAACCAGGGGATCGGGCACAGCCAGCATGGGTTTATGAAAGGCAGGTCCTGCTTGACCAACCTGATCTCCTTCTATGACCAGGTGACCCACCTAGTGGATGAGGGAAAGGCTGTGGATGTTGTCTACCTGGACTTCAGTAAAGTCTTTGACACTGTCTCTCACAGCATACTCCTTGAGAAGCTGGTGGCTCATGGCTTAGACAGGTGTACTCTTCGCTGGGTAAAAAACAGGCTGGATGGCCAAGCCCAGAGAGTTGTGGTGAAGAGAGTTAAATCTGGTTGGCAAACGGTCACAAGTGGTGTTCCCCAGGGCTCAGTGTTGGGACCAGTTCTCTTTAGTATCTTTATCAATGATCTAGACGAGGGGCTTGAGTGTACCCTCAGTAAGTTCGCAGATGACACCGAGTTGGGAGGGAGGGTTGATCTGCTCGAGGGTAGGAAGGCTTTACACAGGGATCTGGACAGGCTGGATTGATGGGCCGAGGCCAATTGTATGAGGTTCAACAAGGCCAAGTGCCCGTTCCTGCACTTTGGTTGCAACAACCCCATGCAGCGCTACAGGCGTGGGGAAGAGCGGCTGGAAAGCTGCCTGGCAGAAGAAGACCTGGGGGAGCTGGTTGATGGCTGGCTGAATATGAGCCAGAAATAGCGTGGCCAGCAGGAGTAGGAAAGCGATTGTTCCCCTGTACTTGGCACTGGTGAGGCCACACCTTGAGTCCTGTGTTCAGTTTTGGGCCCCTCACTACGGGAAAGACATTGAGGTGCTGGAGCGTGTCCAGAGAAGGGCAACAAAGCTGGTGAAGGACCTGGAGCACCAGTCTTATGAGGAGCGGTGGAGGGAACTGGGGTTGTTTAGCCTGGAGAAAAGGACGCTGAGGGGAGACCTTATAGCTCTCTACAACTACCTGAAAGGAGGTTGTAGCGAGGTGGGTACTGGTCTCTACTATCAAGTAACTAGGGATAGGAAGAGAGGAAATGGCCTCAAGTTGTGGTAGGGAAGGTTTAGATCGGATATTAGAAAAAATTTCTTTACTGAAAGGGTTGTCAGGCATTGGAACAGGCTGCCCAGGGAAGTGGTGGAGTCACCATCCCTGGAGGTGTTCAAAAAACATGTAGATGTGGCACTTTGGGACATGATTTAGTGGGCATGGTGGTGTTGGGTTGATGGTTGGACTTAATGATCTTAGAGGTCCTTTCCAAATTTAATGATTTGATTCGATTTAATTCGATTCTATTCTAGGGAGCAGAACAGACATGTAGCAAGAAAGGAAAAAAGGCAGGGAGGGAGAACAAAGGGAGAGAGACACAAGGACCAGAAGAAGGACAAAGGGATGGAAGAGACAAAAAATAGTGATGGGCTGCAGGACAGAGATGGAGGAATTAAAAAAAAAAAAGACACAGGGAACATGACGGAATGAGAGCAAGAAAAAAGGCACAGAGCAGGACAGCACTGGAGGAAAAAACAACTGTGATAGTGAAAGAGATATGGAGGAAGAGAGAAAGGAGAGAAGGGACAGCTAGCTGGACAGGGAGATACAGTTAGAAAGGATGGAAGAGAGAATGGGACAGAGACGGAAAGACAGAAAAGATAGCGAGAGGAAGCAGGGCAGAGGGACAGCAATAGAAGAAAAAAGGGGCAGGGATCTGGACAGATGGAGAAACAAGCAGGAGGGACAAATACGATGGGACAGGAAGTAAGACAGAGTGACAGACGAGAATAATGACAAGAGATGGAGAGAGAGACTGTGAGAAGCACAGGAGGTTGGAGAAAGAGTCGTGTTAGGAACCCTGCAGAGAGACAGAAGACATGAATAAAAGGAGCAGGGAGCACCACAAAGGGTCAGAGAAACAGAACAGCAGGAAGGAGAACTGGGACAGTGAGATACAGAATGAAAAAAACCAGATGTTATACACACATTATCCAGTGACCAAGCCCATTTCAGAGTTACACAGTGCCTCAGCCCCTTTGAGAAAAGTTACACATTGACCGAGCCCATTTCGGCGGCGCACAGAACCCAAGCAAATTTCAAAGCGACACAGTTACCTAGCCCATTTCACAGTTACGCAGCTACAGAGCCAATTTCAAAGCTGCGCAATTACTAGAGCCAGTAATGCGCACCCTTTCTATTAACCCATCCACAGCTACATTTACCTCTAGGTATCTACAACTCTCCCTCGGATGCCTAATTCTAATGGACGCTTTCACTTACTTATAACAGCTAAGTTTACCTATAGGCACTAAACGCGCACACTTCGCTCTGCACTTGCCTTTGCGATTGCCATTAGTACTGTGATTCTCACGGGGAGACCTAATTACCTGTCTTTTTTTCATTTTATTTTTATTGTTTCATTTGGTCCATTACTGACTCCAAGTACGTTCAGCTATGTCAGTATTTACAGTCCAATTCTACAATGTACTTTTACTACGAGGTATAGAAAATAGTTACGGCCTCATTGGTCAAATATTTGCCACTATTACATTTATTCCCCTTTTAATCATTATTTTTACAAATACATTTAAACTCCAAAAATTTAGCATTACCTTAAGAAGAATTGCCATTATTTAGTGCCTGCGATTCTCTACAGAGTGGTCTTTTCCACATTCCTCGCTCCCATTACATCTATCGCTTCACGTTCAGAAGTCCTCCTCCCCGAGGTGATATTACCTCCACGATCCCTGTTCCCGAGCAGAAAACGAGCGAGCTCTGCTCTTCTTGACAGACTGTCCACTTCCACACCTAGGCACAAAAATAAGAATTGAAAAATATCATTACATCACAAACTGCAAAGACCACCCGAAGATTTTCCAAACCCACCACGGAAAAATACAGTTACACCCATGCACTTCACAACCCTGGCCTCCTCAATGCTGGCCATCTAGTACAACTCCCCACACCCTTCGCCTGCAAAATCCTCAACTGTCTTCTAAAGATCATCGACTGAACAACATATTTCCCTGTGCTGACCGGCAATTGCCACCTTCCAGGGGAGCACTCCACGGGAACGCTGTTCCCGGGAGCCTTGAAAAAAATCGCCCTGCCTGCAAAAACGCTGGCCCGAGCCCAATCCCCCATCCAAACATTGGCGATGAACATCGCCTCACGGAGCAGCTGGGACCAGGGAAAAAAAAAAACGGTTGGGGAAAAACCAATTTTCCCGAGCCCAACCTCCTTCCAAACTCCCCACAAACTACCCTTCCGTTACACCAATGTTTCAACATACACCATCATCTCCACCACCCATGCTTTTTCAACCCGCTACTTAGATTTCACAGTGCTACCTGTCACAGTCCAACGTCCATAGCAGCCACTTCACCTAAATGCAAGGTTCCTTCAACCGCCCTGTGCCCCGTGCCCACCTGCAAAAACAACACACAAAACTGTTGAATAGACAATTCATCCTTGGCCAAAAAAATCCTCCAGCGCTCCCCTTGCCTGCTTCCCACCTCTTCCAAAAATAACATATCCTCACAGTCAACGTCCTCCATGGCACTTGAAAAACCACATCATCACAAACACAGAGCTGTCCCAAAGTTACCGATCACTGCGAGGCCCGTCACGCTGCTAGTCAGACCGCGAGGCCTTGACCATTTCTAGAGGCTTGCCACAAAGCGTCCACATAAACAATATGAACACCATTGCCCAGGTACTGCCTTACCCTATGCTACTTCGTGATCCGATTGCAATCCACTCGACTCCTCGCATGCAAAGAACCCAAAGTCATTTAACCCTCTGTGCTGTCTCTGCAATGCCATACAATACACACACAAACATAGAGCCATGCAATTCACATGCAAATATAACACCGTAAAAGGCAGTATTCTTATCTCAAGTCAAGGCAAAACAACTCGGAGCACTGCCGTACCAGACAAAACACAAGACGGGGCCAATGCAAGAGACTCTCAGATTGCAGTCAGTACAAGCACAGAGCGGTAGAACACAAACCAATATAGAGCAATACAATGTGAGACAGTCTCACGTGACAGCCAATACAAGTACAGACCAGAACAACGCAAGACAAAACCAAATACAGGCCAATAAATTGCAAAACAACGCAAAGCGCAGCAAGGCAAGGCAATCTCGTAGAGCCACCAGCTGCATCTTCCCTCCGACTCCTTCACAGACCCACCTTTTCACAGCACTCCGCTCCCCTCCTCCGTTGCTCTGTGGCATGCATCTTGTCCCTCCACGTCTCAGAAAAACCATATTGAACAAGTCACCTGGATACAGAGCAAGAGCTTAACAATTCCAGAAGTCTCAATTCCATCTAGGAATACCATCTGGAGTCCAAATCCTTCTGAAAGCCGGTTTTGCCATAAAAGAAAGTAAGATCAAGGGACCTGCACAGGAGATCCAGTTTTTAGGAATAAAATGGCAAGATGGACGTCGTCAGATCCCAATGGACGTGGTCAACAAAATAGGAGCTATGTCCCCACCGACTAATAAAAAGGAAACACAGGCCTTCTTAGGTGTTGTGGGGTTTTGGAGAATGCATATTCCAAATTACAGTCTGATTGTAAGCCCTCTCTATCAAGTGACCCGGAAGAAGAATGATTTTAAATGGGGCCCTGAGCAACCAAATAATAAAAAGGAAACACAGCCTGCCATAAAGGAAAAAAAAAAAAAGGCCAAACTTTAAGCCCATCACATCCAAGCCTTAACTCCTTAGAGATTCAAATCTGCTTCACTACCCCTCAACAGCCCCTGCCACACGGTTCCAATCATCTCCACAAAACGCTATCGATGTGGCTGTCCACACAGCTGTAAAAGGAACTAGGCCTTAAGCCTTACTGTTTCTAAGACTATTCATATTAGACATATAACTAATGATTAGAAATTGGTTTAGATATGATTAATAGAATGCAGGTGCTTATAAAACAACATGCATAAGCTGCTTATTCGTCCCATGTGTCTCCCCCTCCATGGCTGGCTTAAAACCCAGTCAAGCTGAATCAACAGAAGAAGGATCATACATCTCAGACCTAAGACGTGGGAGTAAGTGATTAACTTTACAACAAGATAAATTAATAGAATAGCCTGAGTGATTTTCAGAAATTCAAAGGTGATCTTTGATGTGTAAGAAGATAAGTGATTGTGGTGACCGGAGACCTTCTGCCTACAACCACTAACTTCAGAAGAACCAGGACAAGACAATAAGAATCAATTGAGACAGGAAAATGTATTAGACTTTTGAAAGCACTGGAGAATAGAGAAGTGAGAGTTTGTAGAAGAATGCCTAGAACTTCTTTTGACAAATCATCAATTACGTATTGTTTTGTAAAATCGTATATATATAGAAGGCGTTTTTGAGTTATCTTTTGCCATTCACTGCGGTGGTGGCCCGACTCTGAGTCGTTAATAAAGCAAACCTAGAGAAACCCATGTTTGAAAACCCTTTAACAGGAGGCCAGCAGCATCCTGGCTTGTGTCAGAAATGGTGTGGCCAGCAGGACTAGGGGAGTGATCGTCCCCCTGTACTCAGCACTGGTGAGGCCGCATCTCAAATACTGTGTTCAGTTTTGGGCCCCTCACTACAAGAAAGACACTGAGGTGCTGGAGCGTGTCCAGAGAAGAGCAACAAAGCTGGTGAAGGGTCTGGAGAAGAAGGAGAAGGGTCTAGAGAACTTATGAGGAGCAGCTGAGGGAACTGGGGTTGTTTAGTCTGGAGAAAAGGAGGCTGAGGGGAGACCTTATAGCTCTCTACAGCTACCTGAAAGAAGGTTGTAGCGAGGTGGGGGTTGGTCTCTTCTCCCAAGTTAGAAGTGATAGGACGAGAGGAAATGGCCTCAAGTTGCACCAGGGGAGGTTTAGCTTGGAGATTAGGAAAAATTTATTCACCAAAAGGGTTGTCAAGCATTGGAACAGGCTGCCCGGGAAAGTGGTGGAGTCATCATCCCCGGAGGCATTTGTGATAGTGTGCTCCCCCCCCAAAACCTGACCTTTATTTCCAATAATCCTGCTCAAGTGATAACCACCAGTGGGGGTCGTGATGGATGTGTCTGGTCGTGATGGCTGCGTCCGGCTCAACGTGGATTCAGGAGAGATAGATAACACCACAATAGCTGAGGGCTAGTCGAGCACGCTCTTACCGAACCACGGCTGGTATGCAAATACGACTATAAGTCAATCGTCTTACTCCATAAATAGTGGACAGCCCAGAGCCTGTTGAGCTCTCCTGCATGGCAGCAGGCTGGGGGTTAAGGAAATAAGGAGAAATTAAGAAATAGCAACAGCAAACTAAGAGAGACAGAAAAACCTTTAAAAGCAACAGAGTACAAGACAGAAAAGAATAAAAAGTATAAACAGCAAACTGGATAAAAGTTGACATAAGCAATGGCATTAGGGAAAGACAAGAAAAAACTGTAAAGGAAAGGATTCGGGGAGAAAGAGAGGAGAATGGAAAGAAAATTTTAACAGCAATGGGGTAAGGAACAGACAGGAAAGAATTTTAAAGGGATAGGGAGCTTGATAAAAGGAGAAATAAAATTTCAGAAGTGGAAGGAGTAAGAAGAGAGACAAAAAATAGGGGCAACAAACTAAATCAACAGAGATGTCAAAAGAAAATGTAAAAGCGACAGCATAGAACAGAGAAAAAATTAAAAAGTAGGGAGAGCAGAATGGATAAAAGTTGACAGTAAGAAAACTTTAAAAGTGATTGAGATTGAGAACATGGGATTGAGAACAGGGAGGAAAGAACAGGGAGGCTCAGCTAACTAAATAAACAAAGACATGGAAAAAAAAGTTAAGAAGTGATGAAGTAGAGGACAGGCAGGAAGAAATAAACACAGAGAGGGAACTGGATAAACGTAGACAGAGAGAGAAAATTCAGAAAGCAAGAGGGTACTGGCCATACTGGCAAGAAGTTAAATATCAGGAGGGGAAGCCCCGGGGAAAGCACCTTGGAAGAGCGATCGGGTGCAGAGCAGAGGAAGTCACTGAAAACAGACACAGGTCGCTGAGCAGAGGGAGACCTAGAAACGCAATTTTCACCAGCAACAGGGAAGAAGGCAGTGTGGGAAGAATGAAATAACAGCAGGTGGGGAGCCAGAAAGGGAGAGGCACAGAAAGGAAATGTCGAAGGTGACGAGGTACAGGGCAGCGTTGGCAGGAGTTGCTCTCCTCCGGGGAGCAGGACATCCCGAAAGGGAGATGGAGGCAGAGACAGGCAGAGATTTGGAGAAGCACGGCAGCGACGGGCCCGGACGCGCAACTCACCGCAGCTCCTGGTGTCAGCAGGAGACCCTCGCCATCCCAAGGCTCCTCGCTCTGCCTCTGCCCCTTTCTCCTCCGCAATGCCAGCTGTCCGACCCAGGAGCGAGCGGTGGGTGCCTCCATACTCCTCTCCCAGGAGGCTTCCCACAGGAGCTCCCTCTGGAACAGAAACCTCACCAGCTGCACCTGCAGCCTTTTAAACCACCAGCCCAGCCCCATCGTCACCTCGTGGGTCCCACATGAGCTGCCCCAGCCCACCCCACAGCTCCTCACCCCCCCCAGACCCTGCCCAGGGACCCCAGACCCTCCCAGGGGGACAGAGAAATATTTATTCACCCAGGGACAGGAGACATCAGCCAGCAGCTTGAGGTTCAGTGCCGCAGGACAGAGGGAGGGAGGAGGGATGCCAGAAGAGGTGGAGGAGTGAGCCGGGATAGGGTAAAATTAAACCCAGGAAAAAATAAAAAAATATGGGTGTGGTGCCAGATAGAGACAATGTAGGAAAAATGTCAATGGTGACGCGGTACAGGGCAGCACTGGCAGAAGAGGAAAAGGTTTGGGGAACTGGACAGATAGGTGGGCAGGTGGAGAGGGAGACAGAGGCAGGGAGAGACCTGGAGACCTTCTGCAGACCTGCTGCGGTCACCGACCCCACGCACGCACCGGCTGTGAGGACCAGCCCAGCCAAAGCCGGGACCACTGCAGCCCACCGCAGCGGGGTCCTGCTCGGTGCCACACCACCAGCCACCACCTCCTGCCCATCCTGCGACAGCTACGCAGCTATCGGTCCCTTCAGCTGCAAAAATTGTCTTTCCAATGTCCGTAAATCGTCCATCAAACATCTACCGCCGTCTCAGCCAGCCCCGTGGCTCCGGCTTCACCCATCGTGGTGGTCGCCCAGGCCAGGAGAGGCGACCCGGGCCACCGAGGCCGGCTCCGGTGGGGACACGGCGGCACACGTCCTGCCACGGGTGGAAGCGCAGGTTGCAGCACCTTCAAGGTATCTCCGCCGCTGCGTCCACGGCGCAAACCGCCGTGGGGTTTGATGTCGCAGCAAACTCCCTCCCCTGGCCTCTTCTCACGGTGGTGGGGGGGGGGGGGGGGGGCGAATTGTCCACGGGCCACCGGCCCATCGGGGTGTCCCTACTCTGGTGACACCCCCACCCTGAGTGCCAACCCCCCCCCCCCCACGATGGCAGCAGTGGCGTGTGGTTTGGGGGTCATACTTCAAGTGGTTGCTGGAGTTGGGGGATGGTGAAGCTTGGGGGGGGGCAAGGAAGGGGGTTCAGAGGGGATTTGGGGTGTCCCCCGTCCCCCCACAGCCGCCCCGCGTACCTGGGGTGCTCCTCTGCCGGGGGTGCTGCTCCGTGGCCGCCAGCCCACGCGCGTCCCCCGACAGTCGGCCCCGAGGGTCCGCTGCAACGGTCAGCCCCGCGTCAGTTGTCCCCAAAGTCCCCCAAGAGCCCGTCCCGATGACAGTGTCCCCCCCCCCCCCACGTCACCCGACAGTCGTCCCCCATGCTGGTCACCCCCCCGCCCCGTGTCCCACCCCCCCGCGGTGCCGGCTGTTTGGCGCACGGGTGACGGTGACACCCTGTCCCCCACCCCGTCCCCCTGCAGCGCTGGGGGTGCTGGAGCCGTGGGGTGCCGCAGGGTCCGCTGTTCCTGGGGGGCTGCTGCCCCCCCCCCAAACATTCCTCATCACCCCCAAGAATGCCCAGACGCCGGGGTGTCCCCCCCCTCACCCCCTCTGACCTCACCGGGGAGGGGGCCCAATCCCGTGACCCGCAGCGGTGCCCCCACCCACCCCCAATCGATAAAGGCTCTGGCGGGCTGGTGACGGCATTTTGGGGGGAATCCCGGGGGTTTTGGGACTCAGCCCAAGGAGGTGCCAGGGCGGAGTGGAGCGGAAACCGTTTATTGGTGACGTGCGCTGGGAGCACCAGGGCTCTACTGGGAGCGCTGGGACCCATACTGGGACCACTGTGATTGCACTGGAGGTGCGCTGGGAGCCTTGGGGCCTGTACTGGGAGCACTGGGCCCATACTGGGATTGTACTTGGGCAGCTGCAGCCCAGGCTAGCATTCTAGTGAGAGCACTGGGCCCCTACTGGAAACACTGGAGCTCCTAATGGGAACACTGGGGCTCATACTGGGATCTTACTTTAACTGTAGCTCAGGCTGGCATCATATTGGGAGCACTGGTGCTATACTGGGAGCGCTGGGGTCCATACTGGGATCTGACTCAGCTGCGGCTCAGGCTGGCATCGTACTTGACAGCACTGGTGCTATATTGGAAGCACTGGGCCCATACTGGGAGTGTGGCAGCCCACACTAGGATCGTGCTGGAAGAGCTGTGGCTCAGGCTGGCATCATACTGGGAGCACTGGGCCCATACTGGGATAGTGTTTGGAAAGCTGTGACCCAGACTGGCATTGTACTGGAAACACAGGTGCTATACTGGGAGCGTTTGGTCCCATACCAGGATCATACTCGGACAGCTATGACCCAGACCGGCATCGTACTGGGAGCGTTGGGGCCCGTACTGGGATCGTGCTTGAAGAGCTGCGGCTCAGGCTGGCATCGTACTGGGAGTGCTGGGCCCGTACTGGGCCGGTGCCGCGCGGTACTGGGCCGTACTGGTGCGCTCAGGGGCCGGGGGGGTCCCCGTCGCCCCCCCGCACCAGCAGCACTGGCCCCAGCCCCTCCGTCAGCACCTCCAGGAACTCCAGGTCTGACCCACGTCAAGGGCCTGACCCACGGCTGACCCACAAGTGCCCCCCCCACTGCCCCACAACTGCCCCCCAATTCCCCCCAACTGCCCCCCCCATCTCCCAGCCACCCCAGAACTGCCCCAAATTTCCCCCAATCGACCCATAAGTCACCTCCAACTGCCCCCCCCCACCCCAGTTCCCCCCACTGACCCATTTTGCCCCAGTCTTCCCCACGGTTTCCCCGTGCATCTAGGAGCGCTGGTCCATCATCAGCGTCTGCTCGTAGGTGTACGCCGAGACGTCGCTGTTGTGCTGCGGGTAAAAGATGCAAGCGGTTTTTTTTTTGGGTGGGGGGACACCCAGGCAGGTTTTTTTTTGGGGGGTGGGGGGACACCCAGGTCTCACCAGCTCGACGACGTGGGTCTGGGCGGGCAGCCCCCTCCGGCGGGCGACGGCCTCCAGCAGCCGCCGCAGCCGCACGCTGTTGTCCTCCAGCAACGCCACCGTGAACAGACGCACCCGGCACCCCCGCCAGGCCTGGGGTGACCCACGGCGACCCACGGTGACCCACGGCACCCACACTGACCCACGGTGACCCACAGCACCCCACGGTGCCCGACCCACGGAGCCCCACAGTGACCCACGGCCCCCGACCCACCGCACCCACAGCGCCCGTCCCGCGGCACCCTGCAGTCCCCACGGCACCCCATAGCGCCTGCCCCACGGCACCCCAGAGCCCCCCCACAGCACCCACCCCTGCCCCCCAGTACCCCAGAGCCCCCCCACAGCACCCGTTGCTCCCAATGGCACCCACTCGACTCACAGCACCCCATAACCCCCCCCATAGTACCCATAACCCCCCAACACCCCTTAGTCCCCCCCCAGCACCCACCCTGGCCCCCCCAGCACTCCCTAAGCCCCACAGAAACCACCTGGGCCCCCCTCCCAGCACCCCACAACCCCCCCACTCCCTCTCCTGCCCTATAGAACCCATAGCCCCCCCAGCACCCACCCTGGCCCCCCAGCACTCCCTAAGCCCCACAGCACCCACCCTGCCCACCCCCAGGACCCCACAACCCCCCCCACTCCCCCTCCTGCCCTATAGAACCCATAGCCCCCCCCAGCATCCCCCTGGCCCCCCAGCACCCCCTAGCCCCCCCCCCCCCCCCAGCACCCCATAGCACCCCCACTCCCTCTCCTGCCTTATAGAACCCATAGCCCCCCCAGAACCCACCCTGGCCCCCCCAGCACTCCCTAGCCCCCCCCCGCAGCACCCCATAGCCCCCCCACTCCCTCTCCTGCCCTAAAGTACTCGTAGCCCCCCCCCAGCGCCCCCCCCCCAGCCCCACGTACGGGGTGCTGTCGCAGCAGCAGGGGCAGGAGGGTGAGCAGCCGCCCGTCGCCCACCACCCACCAGACGTCCAGGGTCCCCCCCGGTGCACCGGCCCCCAGCGGTCCCTTGGCCACCAGCAGCGCCCGGCCACCGGCCCCCGCCACCAGCAGCAGCTCTAGGGAGACAGCGGGGAAGGGCGGGGGGGGGGCTTGGGGGGGTGCAGACCCCCACGGCCCCCACCTCTGGAGAGAGGGTGGGGGGGGGTCCCAGCCCCTCAGGACCCCCGGGTCGCCTGTCCCTGCCACATCCACATCCCACCTTGTTCTCCCATGTCCCCACATCTGCCCCCCCGTCCCCTCCTGCCCCCCATGTCCCCCCCCATGACCCCCCCCTTTCCCCCCTGTTCCCCTGTGTCTGTCCCCTGTTCCCCCACATTCCCCCCCCTTCTCCCCATGCCTCCCTGTATCCCACCCCCACGTCCCCAAATTCGCCCGTATCCCCCTTCTTCCCCCCCCCCCGCGTCCCGCCCCCCGTACCGACAAATCTCCGGGCAGCCACGGGGTCGTGCCGCCGGCGCCAGCCGTGGGGCCAGCCCATCAGGACGGCATTGGGGCGTAGGGCCCCCAGCCCCCAGCCCTGCACCAGTGCCGCCAGTCCCGGCCCCCGACCCGGTGCCACCAGCACCTGTACGAAGCCCCGCGCCCCCGCCCCGGCCAGCCCTGCCCGCAGCGCCTGGAGGGGCAGGGGGGTGAGGGGAGAGAGCGGTCAGGGGCTGGGGGTGTCTCCCGGTGTGGGGAGGGGGGTGGACACCTCATAGGGAGACGGAGCTATGGGGAGACAAATCTCATAGGGACCCCCCCACCCTGGGGACCCCAGCCCACAAGGATCTAAATGTATAGGGACCCTGACCCATAGGGATGTGCTTCTATAGGGATCCAGCCCTGTAGGGACCATGACTCATAAAAAACCCACAGAAAACCAGCTCCGTAGGGATGCTGATCCATAGGGACCCTGATCCATAAGATCCTAGCTCCATAGGGACACAGCTCCCATAGCAACCCACCTCCATAGGGACCCTGACCCATAGGGACACACACCCATAGGCACCCAGCTCCGTAGGAACCATGACCCATAAGGACCCACACCCACAGAAAACCAGCTCCATAGTGATACTGACTCATAGAAATCCTAATCCATAAGAACCCAGCTCCATAGGGACCATGATCTGTAGCGACCCACACCCACACAAAACCAGCTCCATAGGGACCCTGACCCACAGGGACACAGCTCCCATAGGAACACACCTCCATAGGGACCCTGACCCGTAGGAACACGCTCCCATAGGAACCCAGCTCCTTAGCAACCACGACCCATAAGGACCCACACCCATAGAAAACCAGCTCCGTAGGGATGCTGACCCGTAGGGACCCTGACACATAAGAACCCAGCTCCATAGGGACCCAGTTCCGTAGGCACCCTGATCCGTAGGAACGCAGTCCCATAGGAACCATGACCCGTAACGACCCACACCCACAGAAAACCAGCTGTATATGGATGCTGACTTATAGAGGCCCTAATCCATAAGAACCCAGCTCCATAGGGACCACGATCTGTAGGGATCCACAGCCACAGAAAACAAGCTCCATAGGGACCCTGACCCATAGGGACACAGCTGCATAGGGACCCTGACACATAACAACCCAGCTCCATAGGGATCCAGCTCCGTAGGGACCCTGGCCCATACGGACCCAGCTCCATAGGGACCATGATCCGTAGGGACCCACACCCACAGAAAACCAGCTCCATAGGGACGCTGACCCATAAGAATCCAGCTCCACACCGACCCCAGCTCCCATAAGGAACCCAGCTCCATAGGGACCCACCTCCATAGGGACCCCAACCCATAGGGACGCGCTCCTATAGGAACCATGATCAGTAGGGACCCCCCAGCCACAGAAAACCACCTCCATAGGGATGCTGACCCATAGGGACCCTGACCCATAAAAACCCAGCTTCATAGGGAGCCTGACCCATAACAACCCAGCTCCATAGGGACCCTGACCCATAACAACCTAGCTCCATAGGGACCCAGCTCTGTAGGGACCCACCTCCATAGGGACCCTGACCCGTAGGCACCCAGCCCCACAGGGGCCACCCCCCTGGCAGGGACGCTGACCTGCTCGGTGGCGCGGGTGCGGGGCTGGTCCTGAGGCAGGTCCCCGGGGATGACGGAGCCGACAGCCGTCAGCCCCTTCCCCGCCTGCAGCTGGGCGGCCAGGGCCAGCAACTGGGGCTGCGTCGCCCGCAGCTCCTCGTCCAGCTTCAGCAGCACCAGCAGCTGCGGCCTGCGAAGGCAAGGAAGGCGAGACAGGCAAACGCGCGCACAGGCACGCATCTGGGACCCCGGCATCCGGGGGGGGGGCTCCACCGAGAGTGGGGTGCTCACCTCCAGCTGGGTGCGGGGGGCTGCCCGTCTTCCAGGCGCAGGAGGGCGAAGCGGGCAGTGCTGAGGGAGAGACCCCACAGTCCTTCCCCCCACTCGCTCTGCGCCCTGCAAGGGAGAGGAGAGCAGCGGTAGGGTACCCCAGCATCCGAAAAGGGACCCCGACCCCCCGGCGGGTGTGGGGACCCCCCCTCACCCGCGGTACTCCAGGTACTTGTAGGCGGTGGCAGCAATACCCAAGGCCAGGAGAGCACAGTACCAGCAGGTCACCAGCATCAGCCCCAGGCACAGCCCTGCTCCCGCCAGCGACACCCCCCTGAGGGGAACCCAGGTGTTGGATGGTGGGGACCCCCGGCATCCGGAGGGGGGGACCCCGGCATCCCCGGGGGGACCCCGGTGTCCGGGTTGGAGCGGGCTGCGGGGCGGAGGGGGGTCCCGCGGGTCTTACCAGTGGTAGAGGCAGCAGCGGGGGCTCCAGCAGGGGGGGGGCAACAGCCCCTGCAGGGCACAGGCCAGGTTGAGCCCCAGGTAAGACGTCAGCCAGAACCTGTGACGAAGAGTTGGGGGGGAAGGAGGGCGTCGTCACCGCGTCGACGACATCGCCCCGGCTCTCAGAGGCTGCGACGTCAGGGCTTGTCACCGCACACGGAGAGGACGGGCGCCAGCAGGTCGAGGGAGCCAAGGAGGACGCCCAGCTCGGCCACCGCCGCCGTCGCCGCCAGCGGCCAGAGCCGACCCCGACCCAGCGCCTGCGGGGGGGGTGGGGAAGGGACGACAGAGAAAAAGATAAGGGCGCGGTGACGCCCCACAGCACAGTGCCGCGATGGCGGGGGACGGGGGACACACACACACACACGCGTGGGGCACTCACGTGGGGCAGGGGCAGGGCACGGGTCCGGGCCAGCCCCCGCAGCAGCCGGCTGCCCCCCAGCAGCGCCTGCAGCCTGGCCCCCGCCGCCGACAACAGGGCCCAGGCCAGTGGCACCCACGGGGACGGCCACGAGGCTGCCCTCACCACTGGCGTCCCACGCAGAGACCCGCCGAACCTGGGGGGACTGAGGTGTCACAATCTTCGGGGGACCCCCCCTGAAGACATTGAGGATCTCCCTAGGGACACCAGTGACCTCCCGCAGGGGACGCCACTGGGACATTGGGGACCCCCATAGGGGCACTGGGGACCCTCTGGGGACCCCCCTAGGGACAGCATTTGGACACTGGGGACCCCCTCGGGGGCACGGGAGATGGCATGGGGACATCGGGGACATCCCTGGAAACACTGGGGACACCCTTAGGGATACACTGGACTCGCTGGAGACACCACCAGGACATAGGGGACCTCCCCAGGGCTGGCAAACAAACACTGGGGACGCCTCAGGGACACCCCAAGGACACCAGTAAGACATAAGGAACTGTCTGGGGACACCACTGGGACACTGCAGGACTCGCTAGGGATACCAGGGACCCCCCGGGGACACTAGGGACACCTTTGGGACATTAAGGACTCCCTGGGTACACTGGGAACCCCCTCCAAGACACCAGTGGGACACAAGGAACTGTCTGGGGACACTACTGGGATGCTGCAGGACCTCCCTAGGGATACCAGGGACCCCCCCTGGGGACACCAGGATCCCTGGGGACACCACTGGGACGCTGCAGGACCCCTCTAGGGATACCAGGGACCCCCCCTGGGGACACCAGGATCCCTGGGGACACCACTGGGACGCTACGGACCCGCCGGGGACATTCACTTGTCACGCAGCAGCTGCCCCTTGACAGAAGCCCCCAGCAGCAGGGCCACGCTCAGGTCTACACTGTCAAGGAAACGCCCCCCCAAAACCAGGCACCCCCACCCCAAAACGGGGTGACCCCCCTTTCTGGGTGACCCTCCCCAACCACCCCACACAGAGGGGTCACCGCCTCTCAAAACCCCCTGCCGTTCCCCCACACAGCGCTCCTCCCTCCAGACGCTCCCCTTTCTCAAGAAGAATGCCAATTTCAGGGTGCCCCCCCCCCAATCCCTTGCCTCCCCCCGGATTTCAGCGTCCCCCCTAAAATCATGGGGCGGATGCAACCCAGGGCGGTGACCAGGCCGGCCCCCAGGCTCCCGGCCGGGACGGAGCGGGCGACGTCACGGAGCTCCCCGGAGCGGCTGCAGCCCCACAGCACCCCTGCCCCCGGGACGCTTGGGTCTGGGTGTCATCGTTCCCCCCCGCCATCCCGTCTCTCCCCAGGGTCCCACCCGCAGCCCCCCTGGATCCACCCCACCCTGGGGGGGGGCCCCCCCACAGATACCTGGGTCCTCTTTCAGGGTCCCTCCCGAACACCCGGGTCCCCTCCCGCAGGCCTGGGTCCCCTGCCAGGATGTTGGGGTTCCCTCCTTGGACCCCCGGGTGTCCCCCACCCTGCACTTGTCCCCCTCCCGGATGCCGGGGTCTCCACCTTGCGCCCCTGGGTGTGTCCCCCACTCACCATGCCCATGTCCCCTCCCTGGCGCCTGGGTTTGCCCAAAACACGTCCCTTCCCAAACACCTGGGGGGGGGGGGGGGGGGGGGTCCCCCCCCACCGCGGCCGGGGTCCCCGCACTCACCCGACACGGTGGGCAGGCTCAGCCCCAGCAGGACCCCGAAGGAAGAGTCGTCGTCGTCGTCATCCTCGGCCCCGCCCGGCCCCACCCTCAGCCCTGGCTTGGTGGGGCAGGGCCACAAGTTCTCTGTGGGGTGGGGAGCAGGGTGGGGCACGCCCGGGTCCCTCCCCCCCCCCCCCCCCCCCCCCCCGTTCTCCCATATCCTTGGTGCTCCGGTGTAGTACCATTACCTCTACTGGTACTCCAGTGTACACCTGCTGTCCTAATGGCACTCTGGGCTAGACCTGGCCTCCCTACCTGATGCTACAAGATTGGCCAGGTGTCCCTACCTGATGCTCCGGGGTAGGAGTGGCATCCCTACCTGATGCTCCAGAGTAGTACCGTTACCCGTACTGTTACTCCAGGGTACAACGCTTGTCACAATGGGCGTGCAGGGGTAGACCCGCCCCGCCTACCTAACACTCTGGGGTAGGCCTGGCAACCCTACCTGATGCTGCGGGGTAGTACCGTTACCCTACTGGTACTCCTGGGTAGTACCGGTACCCTTACTGGTACTGCCGTGTACACCTGGTGTCACAATGGGCGCGCGGGGGTAGACCCGCCCTCCCTACCTGACCCTCTGGGCAAGACCTGGCATCCCTACTGGCTCTCCGGGGTAGACCTGGCCTCCCTCCCCGATGCTCCAAGATTGGCCAGGCATCCCTACTTGACTCTCCAGGGTAGTACCGGTACCCCTACTGTTACTCCGGGGTACACCTGGTGTCACAATGGGCGTGCGGGAGTAGACCCGCCTTCCCTACCTGACCGTCTGGTGTACGCCTGGCATCCCTACCTGATGCTCCGGGGTAGGCCTGGCGTCCCAAACTGATGCTCCACGGTAGTACCATTACCACTACTGGTACTCCAGGGTAGTGCCAGTATGCCTACTGGTACCCATTGGTACATTTTCTTCCCCTACTGGCGCTCCGGGCTTGTCCTGGCCTCCCTACCTGATGTTCCATGATTGGCCAGGCGTCCCTACCTGATGCTCTGGGGTAGTACCGGTACCACTACTGGTACTCCAGGGTATACCTGGTATCACAATGGGCGTGCGGGGGTAGACCTGCCCTCCCGACCTGACCCTCTGGGGATGTTCTGTTATCCCTATCTGATACTCCCGGTTAAGACTAACTTACTAACAGAGTAACTTACTAAGCAGAGTAACTCTTACTCTGCTTCCCTGGGCAGCCTCTTTCTTGTGCCATCATTAGGCAGGACACGCAGACAGTGACAGGCAGGGATCTCCTTTAGCCCTGCTGAGGAAGGGAGTAATCCGGGTCCATGGAAGCATCTCATGCTGGGATTGTAGTCCTGGGGCTGGAAAGGGACTCAGCTCCCTCCCATGCCCACCACAAACCCACGGGAGCTGGGATTCCTCTTGCCTCAGTGCAGGTCTGCATTGAATAAGCACCTGCATGTCAGCTCCTTGTCTCAGCTCCCATGCTAAGTAATGGTGATGGAGGCCAGGAGTGAGCTGTTCAGATGCAAATGTCTGGTGACATTGGAGGTGCCAGAGGTGGTCAAAGAGATGTTGCAGGTAATCGAGACAGATCCAAGATATGTGCAGGCTGATATAGAGACAGGACAACATCTGAGTGCCTCTTCTTGGCAGCTCCTGGGGAATTGCTTTTGGCCAACTGAAATGACAGCTGATGCCCAAATTAAGGGTGAGGGAATCTGTCCCTCCTCATGATGTTCAGGGTGGCCTATAGAGCTATTCCTCCAATGGAATGGAGTCATGTGCCATAGGGAGAGCTCAGGCTCTCTCTTTCTCTTCTCCATCTGTTGGATTTACGAGACCTTGACTGATAATATTGGCAGTTGTCTCATGTTCAGCCCCACCTTGGGTTACCGAATTCAGAGCAGCTACTCAATTCAGTGTTCAGATCCAGGCCCACAGAGCTACTGGAGATGCCAGGGCTGGCATTGAAATCACAGGGCCTATACGAAAAGCAATTCTTCTTCAGGGAGGGTGTGCAACAGACACCCCAGATGGCATGTCGGAGAGTATGATTTGGTGCCTTTGTGCCATTAATGGTTGCCATCAGTCAGAGGCACCAGTCATCAGATGTCATCAGAGAGGCAAATTCCATCCCTTCTTCTACCCATTAGCTGCAGGCATTGCCTGATCACAAAGCACATCACACTGGGGTCCTTTCTCACTCCCTTGATGATCTGACCAAGGAACAGCCCAAGCATTTGAACAGTGTTCCTGGGTACATCTTGCCTTCAAAGACAGCATCATCCAAGCACAACCATACTTCATACCAAAACTCAGCTGAAATGCAAATGGCCATGCAAGGGCACCAAGGGGAGATATTGATACTTCAGGAACAGTTAAAGAAGAAAGAGAGATACTACGGGACCACTATTAAATTAAATGATAATAGGTGTAGAGAGATCTCAGATTGTCTATGTTGTCTTTGCCTCAGTTAACACCAGCAAGGTCTCCCAGGCCTTTGTGCTTTGAGGCAGGACTCTGGAAGGGAAAGGGGAACAACCAGTGGTGGATGAGGATCACGCCAGGGCTTACCTAGCAAACTACACCCTTACCAGTCCATGGGACCAAAGGGGCTGCAATCAAGGGTACTGAGACAGTGTTTTTCACCAGGAAGTGTTGGTCTGTTCTGATCCCAGTAAGGAAGGCACTCAGACTCTCTCAGACATCATTTAGAATGCTCTTCCTTCGGTCTAGCACTCTAAGGGGAGAATTGTTCAGATAATCTTATGTCCCTTTAGATGGCTGGAACCCCAGGAGGTGTAGCATGGAGGTAGAAGAATGAGGAGGGTGTATGCCCTGTGTATGAAGGGAAGCTCGGATTGATAGGGGTGTTCTATGTGACAGGCAACAGGTTGGGTTAGCTTTTGTCACAGAGGATCAGAGGAGTCAGTAAGAGTGACATTGTGCTGGCAGTTACAAGCTACTTGATGATGGGACAGGAAACAGAAAAGGTCTTTTGTCAGCGCCCGAGGAACTCTTCAGGTTACAGAGCAGGTGCCTACGGGTGACTGGAAGTGCCCTGGCATTCACTGGCCAGGCAAAACAACAGGGTGCCAACATTCTGGAGGGTCTTGGGACAACTTCTTAACAGAGCTGCTAGGTGGGCCAACAAGGCTGATGCTCACCTGGACCTGACCCTGGCCCACAAGGAAAAGCTGGTCAGGATGTGATCACCAGTGTCAGCCTTGGCTTCATGACCATGAAACAATGGGGTCTCAGACACCAAAGGGCAGTGAGATCCCAGCATGAGATGCCTCTATAGACTCAGCTGGCTCCCTTCCCTCAGCAGGGCTAAAGGAGATCCCTGCCTGTCACTGTCTGCGTGTCCTGCCCAATGATGGCACAAGAAAGAGGCTGCCCAGGGAAGTGGCTGAGTCACCCTCCTTGGAGGTATTTAAAAGACATGGTGTTTAGGGACACGGTTTAATGGTGGACTTGCTAGTGTTAGGTTCACGGTTGGACTTAGTGATCTTAAGGGTCTTTTCCAACCGCAATGATTCTATGATTCTCAGAAAAGTTGATTCGTGGACCTAAGTCTGTCTCTCAGCAGAGCAATGACCCTGCTGGAAAGCAGTGTCTCTCCCCAGGTGCGGGAGGGAACATCAGTGATTGCTTCAGCCTGTTTGCCAGCAGGTTCCCCTGGAGCCCCAGGGACACCTGGAGGGAGCCCAGAGGGGGCAGAGAAAGTGCTGCCTTGGGCTGGTCCTCTGCTGCTGAGCTGGGCTGGGCTCCTGGGACAGAGGGAGCTCATGGCAAGTGAGCAGAGCTGCAGAGAGACAGCTCTGCCCAGGAGCAGGGCTGGGGGCACTGCCTGCAGGCATCGAGAGGAGACCTGCAAGGCAGAGAGAGCTTAAAGGCAGTGTGGAGTGGGAGGATGCTGAGAGCTCAGTGCGGGAGAAGTCTTCACAGCCCTCTGCATGGTAAGTCTCTGGGTGCAGGGCAATAGAGCTTCAGTTCCTGCAGGGATCTCCGAACACTGGCACATCTGACAGTGTATGGGATCTGGCAGGGGGACTGTCTTCGTTTCTCTGGTGTAGAGGAGAAGGATGTGCTCCAGAGCAGGGCTTCCCTGCTGCGCTGTCAGAGGGACAGAGCATGAGGGCTGCCTTCTCCTGGCACCATCTGCAGGGGTGTGAAGCCAGGTGTGCATCCAGGGGTGCCCAGGGCTGTCCTTCAGAGCAGGGTCCTGGTGTTTCAGGGGCTGAGTGATGGAGCAGGGACTTTGCTGCCTGCCAGGGTCAGCACTCAGCCTGCGCAGGGAACTCCCCGGGAGAGTGTGGGGAGAAGGTGTGGGTGAAAGAAATGACCCCTGGAAGGGCAGAGCAGGGTGCTTCTGCTGTCAGGAACGTGCTGCATGAGTCATGTTTGCTCACAGCTCCAGCTTAGCCCTGGGCATTTCCAAGGGGACTTTCAAGAAGAACGTCAAGGCAGCATTTTCCTGAAAGGTAAGGAGTCTTTGCTTTGAATTGTTATTGTCCTGGTGGGTGGTTGTGCATTGTGAGACTAAAATTTATTTGTCCCCTCTGGAGAAGGCACCGAGTTCCCAGTTTTCCTTAGGACTTGCCTGAGGTGCTCCTTAGCCCCTGTACACACAGAGATGCCCCTGGGCAGTGCCCGGCTGCCAGGAGGGGTCTGCAGGGCAGAGCTGAGCACACAGTGGGTGGTTTGGGGTCTGTGAGCAGGGACAGGGAGGAGACAAGGGGACAGAGAAGCAGCTGCCGACAGGGACAGCTCCAGGCAGCAGAGACAGGGGCAGGGAGTGAGAGGGAGCTACTCCCAGCAATGCCATGGGAGGGGGGATTCAGGCACCTCCCTGCTATCAGTGGGGAAAACCTGTGGTCTTTTGTCCCACCCAGCAGATCCTCTGCCCTTATGGCCATGGGGACTCAGTCACCTTCTCAGTTGCCTCAGCCCTGTAGTAGGAAGAAATTATCAAATGCCCTACCATCTGTCCCTGTCCTGCCTCCATTGGCAGCAGGTCTGTAGTGTTTATCCATTTTCGTCCTCCTGTCCCTGCTCCACTTGTTCTTGTCACTGGAGAGGAATGGGGAGGGGGGATTTGGGTGCATTTCAGAGATTTGTCCATGTGAGTAAAATATCCCAATCCCCTCCTAATCCCCAGTCTCCCAGTGATACAAATGACAAAACTCTCCTTTCAGGACACCCCATCTTTAGGGCATTCACTTCTTTACCCTGCCAAAAGCACTCATTAAGTGACGTGTGGAAACCAGAACAAATACTCAAAACAAAATCCCCAGTTTTGGTTGAACTGGGAGTGACAATGCTGAAAAACTGTTTGACATGACACGTTCATTTAATCTAAGATGACCCCATGTTCCTATTTAACTCTTGCTGTAGGGCAGGACTGACTCCCCTGTAGCCCACAGCAGAGCCTGCTGCTCCCAGTGCGTCCTCAGCCAGCACCAAGCACAGCTCATGAAAGCGACCTGCCAAAGGTCTTTCTGAAATACGAGAGGCAGCTTTGGTGGGGTTTCTATGAGAAATGCATTAGGTTTAGCTAAAGAATTTTCTTCTAACTTGTCAATGTCTTTTCCCTCTTGAACAGTGCCCCATGCCCAGAGGAAGCTAATGTCCAACGGCAGCTTCATCACCGAATTCCTCCTCCTGGCATTTGCAGACATGCGACAGCTGCAGCTCTTGCACTTCTGGCTCTTCCTGGGCATCTACCTGGCTGCCCTCCTGGCCAATGGCCTCATCATAACCACTGTAGCCTGTGACCACCGCCTCCACACCCCCATGTACTTCTTCCTCCTCAACCTCTCCCTGCTTGACCTGGGCTCCATCTCCACCACCATTCCCCAATCCGTGGCCAATTCCCTGTGGGGCAGCAGGGCCATTTCCTACTGGGGATGTGCTGCACAGGTCTTTTTCTTTACCTTTTTGATCGTAGCGGAGTATTGTGTCCTCACCATCATGGCCTACGACCGCTACTTTGCCATCTGCCAACCCCTGCACTACGGGACCCTCCTGGGCAGCAGAGCTTGTGTCCGCATGGCAGCAGCTGCCTGGGGCTGTGGGTTTCTCAATGCTGTGCTGCACATGGCCAATACATTTTCACTATCACTCTGCCAAGGCAATGTTGTGGGCCAGTTCTTCTGTGAAATCCCTCACATCCTCAAGCTCTCCTGTTCAAGCTCCTACCTCAGGGAAGTTGGGCTTCTTGTGCTTAGTGCCTGTTTGGCATTTGGTTGTTTTGTTTTCATTCTTTTCTCCTATGTGCAGATCTTCAGGGCTGTGCTGAGGATCCCCTCTGAGCAGGGACAGCACAAAGCCTTTTCCACGTGCCTCCCTCACCTGGCCGTGGTCTCCCTGTTTGTCAGCACTGCAGTGTTTGCCTACCTGAAGCCCCACTCCATCTCTTCCCCACCCCTCGACCTGGTGGTGGCAGTTCTGTACTCGGTGGTGCCTCCAGCAGTGAACCCCCTCCTCTACAGCATGAGGAACCAGGAGCTCAAGGATGCCCTGAGGAAAATGATGAACAGGTGCTTTTCAGAATGAATTTTTCCTGTTTTCTTTTGCAGAGCATTCATAATGTAACTCATTACAGGCCCAGCCTGTCTACTCAGATTCCTGTTTGTGGTGGCGGTGGTGTTTATTTTTCTAGTCATAATGTGCACAATGAAATTTTATGATTCATCCCACTTCTAATTCACTGTCTACCTATAGAATATGACCCAGAGTCTGTGTAAATGAGGCGCAGTGCTCTCTGTGTATTTCAACACAATAAAGGACCCTGCAGCGACTTGTTTGCATGAGATCCTACCTCTGAGAAGTTGGTGAAGCTGCAGGGCAGTGCCTGTGTGAAGAGGGGAAGGGGAAAAGGTTCTCAGCACAGCAGCAGTTCCAGGCAGCACCAGCGTTTGATCTTTCTGAGCTGCTCTCTTTCCACTCCCACACTCTCCTTCTGAGCCCCCGGCTTGGTGTAAGGCCTGAGTACTCTGGCAGCTCGGTCACAGTCCTGCTATGTGGCAGGAGTCTTAAGAGAGATTCTTTGTTCTGAGGACTTGCTGTATTTATAATGGCTTTGTCACTCTGTCCCCTGCCCCACTGGCCACTAGGACCAGGGTTCCCTCAGCTGCCTTCCTTGTGCTGACAACACATTTAGAGAAGCCCTTCTGGGTGCCCTCCCCATGCATGGTGAGGCAGTACATCCCACCCCCCCATCCTGCCAGCAGGAAACAAAACTTCTCCAGGAAGGGAGAAGGGGAAGGAAACCCTGGAGGCTGCAGGTTGAAATTTGAACTGGCCAATCGAGATGTGCCAGGTACACCGAGGTGACCCTCCTAGCCAATAGAATTAATTGACCACAGGTCAGATTCGACAGGGGTATAAACGGGGTCCTGCCGGAGGACACGTTGGCAGTCCTCCTCAGAGCAGCGGGTCTGCAGTTCGGGACTCCCCCTCGGGCCAGGGCACCGCCCGAGGTAACTCCTCGAGGGAGAGGGCCCGCAGCTTTTAGGTGAGTGATACGCACATTTTGAGCCGCCACTTTAAATCTTGGGGATTCTTAAGTCGGCCGTGTAGTATTAATTCCCTTTACACCATTGAGCCTGTGATTTTATAAAATGTTACCAGACTTCTAACTTACTTTTGCTAAAGAATAAATCTGAGCTTTAACACTTGTTGGATTTGGTTAGTTGTGCATCCGTAACAAATGGGCGTAGTCGGCAGGATGGTGTTAGTGGAGGAATTATTACGGAGGCACGGCTGCAGCCCTTCTCCCCCAGGTCTGGACTGGGCGAAGGAGAAGTGGTCCAACCCTGCAGCGGTCGTGGAGAGAGTAGAACTGTGCCGCGGAAGTAGTCCGCGAGACAGCAAAGGCAGTGTGTGGGCCCTCCTGGGCGCCTGCTGGATTCAAGGACAGAACTGTGATTCTGCTAAAAGGCAAGGGGAAATAGATTGTCTGAAGGTGGAATTGGAGGAAAGGGACATGTGGCCCCTTATTGAAACAGAAGGGCATGCGGGTCCACACGGTGGGAGCCCCTGGAGCGCTGTTTGCATGGCCCCTCGGTCAGGACCTGAGCTCGGCGAGTTGCAAGCTAAGTTTTCGTGCAAGCCGGGAGAAACCGCAACTGAGTATTTGTGGAGAGTTTCTGTAACGGGGGCACACCGGATACTGTTGAGTGATGATGAAGCAAGAAATTACTGGGGACCGGGAGTGTTTCTGAATGATGGACCGACGGGGGATCGGTCAATAACATCCAGAGTAGCTTACTGGGCTGGGGGTGTGGACCCCAAGGAGAGAGGAGAATCTGTTACTATCCGGGCAAAGGGATTGTCGGAGTTAACGGAGGGGGTGCAAAAAGCCGCCTGTGTTCAGGCTATGTATGATAGAGGGCAGCAAGGGATACCGATGACTGCACCGGTGGATCCCCGACACCTCAGACCCCTTATTAGAGGTCTGCCGGACGCTTTAAAAATACACGTCCAGTCCCTCAGAGAACGAATCCAGGGGGCCATTGATCGTAACTGACAGAACCCCCAGGGGCCGGCCGCGCACGTGATGACTTGGGAGGAAGTACTGCACAGGATAGTAGTTTACGGGCGCGAGATGGGATGGACGGAGCCGAGCGGTGGCACGGAGGGCGGCAGGAAGGTCCGGGCAGCCGGTTGTAAGCCCCGCCCCCTCGAGCGGTCTCGATCTCACAGGCGGGCAGACTGGAATTACGATCCCGAAAGGAACGATCTCTGGCGGAAGGCACTGGCACTGGGGGCACCCCGAGCCGTGCCGGACGGGCAGTCCGCTGACGACATCCGGAAGCTGGTGGAGTTACTGGAGGGGAAAGCTAGAGAACAGAGGGAAGCGCCAGCAAGCCCGCCCCCTCGGGAAGAGAAACGGGACCCTTTCGCGGCACTGGGAGAGGAACTGGAAGGGCTAAAAAACTAGAAGCTGCAGTTTGGGGTTCAGGCCACCCAATCCGCATGGTAAATACTTGCCAATGGTCTGCCGATAAAGAGCCTTACATACACATTCCTGTGGGCCCAAAACGGATAAGTTTGGAATTCTTAATCAATACAGGAGCCCAGATTAGTGTTTTAAATGAGCAACAAGCTAGTGAGCTGGGAAGTAGGCCATCAAGAAAGGCTATAAATATTAGGGGAGTAACAGGGGCAACAGAAAATTGCCCCATAGCCCGAACCCAACTTTGGCTACCGGGGGAGAAAAGAATGACAGCTGTGGAGGTGGCTTTAAGCCCCTATGAGGGAAATGTACTGGGATTTGATGTGCTGGCAGGCAGACAATGGTATCTACCCAATGGTAGGGTGTGGAGCTTTGGGGGCAGAGAGGCAGAGGCTATCCATGTGAGAGCATTGCAGATTGCTCCTGCACTACCGCAATCTAAAGTAACCCGTGTCCCTCAATAACCCCCTTCCAGCCGCTGCCAGGCGGGGCATTTTGGAAGTAATTAATGATCTGGAGAAAAGAGAGATCATCAGTCGCACACATTCTCCTTACAATTCCCCTGTTGGCCAGTCCGTAAATCAGATGGAAGGTGGCGACTAACAATTGATTATAGAAGATTGAATAGTAATACCCCACCATTAACTTCTGCCATCCCAAGTATCACCTCAGTAATAACAGCAATACAGGCTGCAGCCCACCCATGGATGGCTGCTTTAGATGTCAAAGATATGTTTTTTATCATTCCCCTAAGGGAAGAGGACAAACCCCAGTTTGCCTTCACTTGGGAAGGGACCCAGTATACCTTTAATCGACTTCCCCAGGGATATAAGCACTCCCCTACTATCGCTCACAATGCTTTAGCCAAGCTCCTTGATGCTGTGGAGGTACCACCAGGTGTCCACATCTATCAATATATAGATGATATCGTAGTTGGTGGGGACAACAAGGAACAGGTAGGGCAAGTGGCTGAGGCCATCTGGAATCTGTTGGTCAAGAATGGGCTAGACATTCCATCTTCTAAATCCCAAGGTCCAGGACAAGAAGTCAAATTCCTAGGGGCATGGTGGATAGCTGGTGCAGTTGCAGTACCTGATGACACTCTGTCAGAAATTGAAAAAGGACAGACTCCAAGTAACAAAACAGAATTACAACAGCTGCTAGGTACCTTGGGCTATTGGAGAAAACATATACCAGGATTTTCAGTGATTGGCCACCCTCTTTATGACTTGCTCCGAAAAAACAGGAAATGGGATTGGACTTTGCAACATACGGAAGCCCTCACCACTCTGAAAGATGAGCTTAAGGCTTGTCAGAGACTAGGTCCATTGCACCCACAAGATCCATTGAGAGTGGAATGGGGATTTGCTGAACATGCCTCATACTGTAGTGTGTTTCAAAAGGGGCCACAGGGACCAGCCAGGCCTTTATTATTTTCTTCCACTGCATTCAAAGAAACGGAGCAACAATATTCAGATTGGGAAAAGGGGGTCCTCTCCCCCACTAGAGCAGTTAAAGAGGCTGAAAAGCTGTGTACCTCACAAGATGTTATAGTACAGGGCCCTTTCCCTCTCTTAAATTCAATCCTCAATGGGTCACCTCCTCCGGAGGGAGTAGCCCAAAAGGCCACAGTTAGGAAATGGTATGCATACCTAGAAGGGATAAGCCAATTGCTCCCACTAAAGGAGGTTCTGACTAAAGTTTTCAAACTACAGCAACCTGTAAACCCTGACCCAGCCTTGCTGGTTCAACCATGTAAAACTTCTCCGATTGAGGACGCACCCGAATTTGTGGCAGGCTCAGATATGCAAGGAGTGTGGTTCACAGATGCATCTGCCCATCGAGTGGGATCAAAATGGCAATATAAAGCAGTGGCATTGGAGATTAGTACTGGAAAGACAGTCGAAGAAGAGGGTGACGGTAGTGCACAAGTAGGAGAACTACGGGCTTTGTTACTGGCCGTAAAGAATGGTGCTACCATCGTCTATACTGACTCTTACGCAACCTTTAAGGGTGCTACAGAGTGGTTATGTCAGTGGGAATCTAGTAAGTGGGAAGTAGGTCACATGAAAGTGTGGAGGACAGAGGATTGGCGACGTCTCCTGGCAATAGGGAGATCCCAACCTTTAAAGGTGGGATGGGTGAAGGGACATGCTCGGGATGGAACCCCAGCTGCGAAATGGAATCAGCAGGTGGACCACCTGGCCCAAATCAGGATGGTCACCAGTGAGAAGGAGGATTGGGATAGACTAGCAGAATGGTTGCATATCAAACGAGGTCACTCAAGGAAAGCAGATCTCTATTATGAATGCCAATCTCGGGGTTGGCCAGTGTCTATGAAAACCTGTGAAGCAATTCTTACAGCTTGCCCGCAATGCCGAATAAGGCTTAAAGCTAATCACCCAAACCAAGCTCCGGCCCAGCATATCAGACAAGGCAAGGCTCTTTGGAGCACGTGGCAGGTTGATTACATTGGTCCTTTAAAACCATCTCATGGGCAGAAGTATATTTTGGCAGGAGTGGAAGTGGTATCAGGATTGTCTATGGCAACGGCTGTTGGTACAGCCACTGGAAACCAGACAGTTCAGGTCTTGTGAGAGTGGTTTGGTATTCTGCCTACTCCTGAGTGCATTCAAAGTGACAACGGATCACATTTCACAGCCACAGTGGTACAAGACTGGGCGCGAGGGGAGGGCATCAAATGGGTGTTTGACACCCCATATTACCCCCAAGCCAATGGTATAGTTGAACGAACCAATGGCTTGATTAAAAAACATGCTGATGTCTCACGCCACAACTGGAACACACGATTACCACAGGCAGTTTTCACCGTCAACAGCCGATGGGGAAATTATGGTAGTCCAAAAATTCGAGCATTCGGTCCTATGGAACCATTAAGGGGTAAAGATTTTATTCCAGGCGACCAGAAACATCAGCTGCCACGGGAGACATACGTGGGCCAATCCGTCATGGTGAAACTGCCCTCCATTGGTATTGTTCCTATGACCTTAGCAAAACCCAGAGGCCTGCATGCCTGGGAAGCTTTGGATGGGAGCGGAAAGACTCACCGTATCAGTGCCCGGTGGATAATACCGGACTTCTAACCCTGCGACCCGGTTTTAAAACTGAGGCCTAGTTGTGCTTTTTTACAGGACCATGAAGGAACGAGGCACTCCAGTCCGTTTGCTGACAGTGATGACTGCGACAGACGTGGATGATGAAGATCTGGATAATAATGTCGTGGCAAAATGATGGACATTAATATCGTGAGTCCTTGACCTCACATGAGAGCAATATAACAATTATAGTGGATCATCAGATGTGACTATATCCTCCAACTAACCCATGGGATCACAGGGTGGGGTTGGAATGATACTACGCTAAGCTCTGAAATCTCACAAGGAGGCACTTGTTTCTGTCACGGGGTGGGAGACCAACATTCTCTAATCTTTAATAATGCTTGTAGTTATGATTGCTGTAATCTATATTGCAATAAGTTCTATCAAATACTTGGTAGTAAAGCCTGTACTAACGGTTAAGTATACTCCTTTAAACTGTCCATACACTGAATATTCATGTGTTTGATATTCCGCTTTGGTTCTAGACCAGAAAGGAACGATGACCCACAATGAGCGTCAACTCGCCAAACTGCACCCCCTTTTAACTTTGGAGGCAAGAGGTGACTGTACCACCACTCCAAAGAAACCAGTCGAATCATGACTGTGGTCACGGGGTGGATTGTGGCAGTACATCCCGCCCCGCCGCCCCATCCTGCCAGCAGGAAACAAAACTTCTCCAGGAAGGGAGAAGGGGAAGGAAACCCTGGAGGCTGCAGGTTGAAATTTGAACTGGCCAATTGAGATGCCCCAGGTACACCGAGGTGACCCTCCTAGCCAATAGAATTAAATGACCACAGGTCAGATTTGACAGGGGTATAAACGGGGTCCCGCCGGAGGACACGTTGGCAGTCCTCCTCAGAGCAGCGGGTCTGCAGTTCGGGACTCCCCCTCAGGCCGGGGCACCGCCTGAGGTAACTCCTCGAGGGAGAGGGCCCGCAGCTTTTAGGTGAGTGATACGCACATTTTGTGCCGCCACTTTAAATCTTGGGGATTCTTAAGTCGGCCGTGTAGTATTAATTCCCTTTACACCATTGAGCCTGTGATTTTATAAAATGTTACCAGACTTCTAACTTACTTTTGCTAAAGAATAAATCTGAGCTTTAACACTTGTTGGATTTGGTTAGTTGTGCATCCGTAACAAGCATGGAGAGTATTTAGTAACAGAGAGGAAGGATATAGGCAAGGGCAAAGGAAATTAATGGCTGTTATCCAGGAAGAAAGAGGAAGAGGGCCTAGACGAGACTTGCCCCGATTGGGCAAGGATCAACGCGCTTTGTGTAAGAAATTTGGTCATTGGAAAAAGGAATGCCCAAGGAACAAGGAGGATCAGAGGGCTCAAACTGGAAGAACGATAGCCCATGTGAAGGGAGATTGACGGGAACCTGGGAATCTACCCTAGCAGATCCACTGGTTATAATTAAGCTAGGGAAAACACAACAAGAGGTAGAATTTTTGGTGGATACAGGAGCAACATACTCGGTTCTGAATCAAGCTTTGATGCCCCTGGGAGATGATTATGTTGTGGTGAAAGGAGTGACTGGCCAAAGTGCAAAGGCATATTTTTGTAAACCTTTAGAATATAAATTAGGAAAACAGTGGGGCATTCACAAATTTTTATATATGCCCAACTCCCCTAAGGCACTTTTGGGAAGGGACTTGTTGGAACAATTGGGAGCAAAAATTGTATTCAAAAAGGGAGAAATTACTCTGGAGGTAAAAGATCAGCAATATATTCAAATATTGAGCCTAACCTTAACCAGTCTGCCCCTAGAAGGAAGCATTAATGAGGACATCTTAAACCAAGTGTACCCAGGGGTATGGGCTACTGATGCACCTGGAAGAGCGAAAAGTGCTCCACCTGTTGAAGTTAGGATCAAAGAAGGATGAAAGCCGGTAAGAATTAAACAATATCCCCTAAAGAAAGAAGACAGAGAAGGAATCCAGCCGGTGATAGAAAAATTTTTGCAGTTGGGATTACTAAAAGAGTGTGAGTCTGAATTCAATACCCCTATATTGCCTGTTCGGAAGCCCGATGGGTCATATCGGGTGGTCCAAGACTTATGGGCAGTGAATAAGATAACTGAAGATCTTTACCCGGTAGTGGCGAAACCATAGACTCTGTTGACTATATTAACACCTGAATTGACTTGGTTTACTGTTTTAGATTTGAAGGATGCTTTCTTTTGCCTCCCTCTCCATGAAGCCAGCCAAAACTTATTTGCATTTGAATGGAAAAAAACCCAAGACTAGTCGAAAGACCCAGCTCAATTGGACGGTGTTGCCACAAGGTTTTAAGAACAGTCCTACCATTTTTGGCAATCAGCTTGCAAAAGACTTAGAATCCTGGGAAGCCCCGTCTGAGGAGGGGAAGCTGTTGCAGTACGTGGATGATATCCTGATCGCCACAAAAACAGAGAAAGATTGTATGACGTGGACGGCGAGTCTGTTAAATTTCCTGGGACTCCAGGGGTACCGGGTATCCAAGAAAAAGGCACAGGTAATGCAACGCAAAGTGAATTACTTGGGCTATGAAATTAGTGCGGGACAAAGAACTTTGGGACAGGCCCGTAAAGAGGCAATATGTCAAACTTGGAGACCTCAGACAGTAAAAGAGTTACGGATTTTTCTGGGAATGACAGGGTGGTGCCGATTGTGGATCTATAATTATGGATTGCTTGATAAACCACTGTATGCATTGACAGCCACTGAGCAGAAACACCTTGAGTGGAACAAGGAGACCGAACGAGCCTTTGAGCTACTGAAAAAGGCTTTGATGTCGACCCGGGCCTTAGAACTCCCAGATGTGAGTAAGCCATTCCTTCTTTACTCCCATGAGAAGCAGGGCATTGCCCTGGGAATATTAGCACAAAACCTGGGTCCATATCGACGGGCAGTTGCCTACCTCTCTAAGCAGTTAGACACGACTGCAAAAGGTTGGCCTGGATGCCTGCGGGCGGTTGACTGAACATACTGGAAGCCCAAAAGTTTACTCTGGGCCAGAAAATGACTGTTCTGGTGTCTCACACAGTATCAGCAGTACTGGAAGCAAAAGGTGGACATTGGCTCTCTTCACAAAGATTCCTGACATATCAAGCTATATTGGTAGAGCAGGATGATGTGGAGATTGTAGTCACTAACATTGTTAACCCAGCTTCTTTTCTCAGCGGGAACACAAGAGAACCGGTACATCATGACTGTTTGGAAACCATCGAAGCAACATACGCCAGTCGCCCAGACCTGAAAGACAGCCCCATGGAAAACGGGGAAACTTGGTTCACAGACGGAAGCAGTTACGTCCTAAATGGTAATCGACACGCGGGATACGCCGTCACCACCAGCCAAGAGGTAATAGAATCAGGGGCTTTGTCCATGAACACCTCCGCACAGAAGGCAGAAATAATTGCTCCAACCCGCGCCCTGGAATTGGCCCAGGGCAAAGTTGTGAACATTTATACAGACTCAAAATATGCCTTTGGAGTTGTACACGCACATGGAGCAATTTGGAAGGAGAGAGGACTATTGAGTTCCCAAGGGAAAAATATTAAACACGCAGAAGAAATTCTGAAGTTACTGGAAGCTGTCCAGCTCCCTAAGAAAGTAGCAATTATGCATATTAAGGCACACCAGAAAGTGAGCTCAGATTTGGAAAAAGGGAGTGAACTGGTGGACAGAGAGGCAAAACAAGTGGCCAAAACAAAGGTAAAAATAGAAGGGGCCTTAATTCCTGATAGGCAAATCTCCCTAGAAGGTAAGCCAGAAGATACCAGGGATGATCAGAAGCTTATTACAGATTTAGGAAGGTCATATAATGAAGAAGGATGGGCTCATACCCCACAGGGAAAACTAATCGTTCTCTCTGGCTTACTGTGGCATCTGGTTCGGGAGGAGCATAGGAAAAGGCATTGGGGGACAGAGGCTCTGTATGAACATTTAATAAGAGAGATTGTGGCTAGAAATTTATACACCACGGTGAGACAGGTGACTCAACAGTATGACCTTTGCCTCCAGACTAATCCTAAGAATACCCCCAAGCCAGAAATGGGCCAGATTGGAAAAGGCAATGGGCCTGGACAACAATGGCAAATTGATTTTACAGAACTTCCAAGAAAAGGGGGGTATCGATATTTATTGGTATTAACTGATACCTTTTCAGGTTGGCCAGAAGCATTCCCAACAAGAACGGCTAAAGCTCGGGAGGTAACTAAAATACTGGTACAAGAGATAATACCATGTTTTGGGGTTCCAGCAACTGTATCCTCTGACAGAGGACCACATTTTGTCTCAAATATAGTACAACAAATTAGCCGCCATTTAGGTATAGATTGGCAGCTTCATACTCCATATCACCCCCAGTCGAGTGGTCAAGTGGAAAAAATGAACCACTTAATCAAACAGCAAATTGTTAAATTTGGACAAGAAGCAAATTTGACATGGCCTCAGTCTCTCCCTTTAGCCCTTCTGCGTATACGAACAAGACCAAGGGCGAAAGAAGGACTGAGCCCCTTTGAAATCCTGTATGGACAACCTCATGGGATACAGAGAGGGGTGTCTGTACAAGCGGGGGATGAAATTATGACTTCTTACATGGTAGCATTAGGTAAGCAACTTAATAAAATCAGGAAGCATGTGGTAGGGACTCGAGGGAGAGGTTTGGATGGGCCTGTACATAATATACAACCAGGAGATTATGTGTATATAAAGTCTCTTACAGAGAAAACTCTGGAGCCGCAGTGGGAAGGACCATTTCAAGTATTACTTACCTCCTTCACTGTGATTAGGATCAAGGAACAGAGCGCCTGGATCCATCACACTAGGGTGAAGAAGGCACCCAAAGGACAATGAACTTCACAAGAAAAGGGACCTTTGAAGCTCAAATTTATAAGACATTGATTGTCATGCTCCTGAGTTGGACCTTGCCCAAGGGGCAGGCTTGGGATCGAAATACTTATTTAAATATGACAGAGAGTATCTCGAAAGTACTAAATTTATCAGACTGTTGGGTATGCAATCCCCTTCCTCAGGGGAACATGGAACTCCCCTTTTTAGGAATCCCGACCACAAATTGGACATCTCTTACTAAGGACTGGCCAGACAGGAATGGATCATGCCTTTATGGAAATGGAAATACCCAGCGGGGACCCAGCTTTGATCTGGAAGTACCTGACCCTAAAGAGGTCTTAATTACTGGCCGTTGCTTAAATATTACAGATAATATTTGGGGAGACATGGACAATTGTAGCCTTGCGGAAAATCTGGGAACTTTTGATAAAGGAAAATTAGAACGTCTTGGACTGAACTTAACTATCAGTTTCTATTGTATCTGGAAACCAAAGAGGGGGGTCAGGAAAGAGGGGGCGAGGACAAGACAGAAGGGAGCCGCATCTCGGTCCAAGATGCAACACAGGGCCCGGATACTGGTGGCTCTGTGGGGATGGTAGGCCCAGAAAGAGTTTACCCCAGAACTGGAAGGGACACTGTGTTCGGGGATACCTTACACCTCAGACCAGTATATTCGAGGGAGCTTCACCTCCCCGAGGGTTTTTGAGAACACCTTGGCTCCGTGTAAAACAGACTGAAAACCCACTAATTATTCGAGGTACTAGGTACCATAGTTTTGTCTGATGGCTAATCCCCTCTTTAGGGGTAAGCGAGTTGGAGAAAGCTATCGTGAATATATCTGCTACATTAGAGATTATAGAAAATGCTACAACTGATGCGATTCGAGGGCTGCAACTGGAAATACAATCCCTAAGTAAAGTAGTACTCCAAAATAGAATGGGATTGGACATGCTTTTAGCAAAAGAAGGGGGCTTATGTGTAGTTATAAACCAAACTTGCTGTAGCTATATCAATCAAAACCAATGAATTGAAACAGATCTTGAAGAGATATGGGAAAAGACTAGAATACTACATGAAGCTTCCCAAGATGACACTTTTTGGGGCTTGACACACATATTAGAAAAATTAACCTCCTGGTTGCCAAATTTTGCATGGTTGAAGCAATTGTTTGTCACTATAATAATCATCATTTTTTTGTCTGTGGTCCTTTGCATAGTGGTTCGATGTGGCTTTTGGTGCTGTAAGAATACAGGAGACTCTTACAGCGAACGGAAAAAGAATCAGTTACGACGAAAACTCGAGTCCAGCAAATACTTTGAGAGGACGCTAGATAGGGAATCAATGTACTAGAAATACTAGGATTAGATATAGTAAAAGAATTTACTGTTTTCTAGAAAAGGGGGGACTGAGACAAGGGGAGTCAAAAGAATCGCAGTAGACATAATAAAGGGGGATGAAAGATGATGTTTAGCGCTTACCTTGTTGAAATTAGCTGACATAGAGACAGTCCTTGATAAGAAGAGCTGGTCCTAAGAACCAGCCAATAAGGTAGAGACAGTTCCTGATCAGAAGCAGGAGCAGGCCCCAAGAGCCAGCTAAGACTGGTCTTGCGGCTTGGGTGAATACCAAGAAACCACTGAGCCTGCGCAGGAAAAGAGGTTACTAGCGGTGACGAAGAGGAGTCATCTATCTTTATCTCTGCGACCACCAGATGACCACCATAAAGAGGCGCTGCGCAAGCGCAGTTGAGAGGAGACTATGGAAATGACCTCTCGGAACTCATTTTAATATGAAGCAGGGATAGATCATGCATATGTATAGGCGTATTGTGAATATGTAACACTTGACTGTATAAACTTGAAGCGAACTGCCGAGTCGGGTGTGTACGACTTTGGTGGGACTACCCCCTGTGCTGCCCAGCGCTGAATGAACATACCTACTTTTGAATCTCACTGATTGTGGAGTCTGTTTCCGCACGTCAAGGTAGGTAGGCCAGGTGTACCCCACCCGCGTGGGTAGGGAGGCCAGGTCAACCCTGCCCTTGCCTGTAGGGAGGCCAAATCTACCCTGCCTGTGCGGATAGGGAGGCCAGGCCTACCCCGGAGCATCATGTAGGGATACCAGGCTGACCCCACAGGGTCAGGTAGGGAGGGCGGGTCTAACCCCGTGCACCTGTAGGGACAGCAGGTGTACCCTGGACTACCAATAGGGGTACCGGTACCACCGTGCAGGATTCAGGTAGGGATGCCAGGCCTACCCCAGATTGTCAGGTAGTGATGGCGGTTCTACCCTCGCGCGCCCATTGGGACAGCAGGTGTTCCTGGAGTAGCAGTAGCGGTATCGGTAGTACCGCTGAGTGCCAGTAGGGGTACCGGTACTATCCCGGAGAGTCAGGTAGGGACGCCTGGCCGATACCAGAGCATCAGGTAGGGAGGCCAGGTCTACCCAGGAGCATCAGGCAGAGATGCCAGGCCTACCCCAGAGGGTCAGGTAGGGAGGCCTGGTCTACCCCGTCCGCGTTGGTAGGGAGGCCAGGTCTAGCCCACCTGCGCCAGCAGGGAGGCCTGGTCTACCCCGCACTTCACGACAGGGAGGCCTGGTCTACCCCATCCGTGCAGGTAGCGACGCCAAGCCTACTCTGGAGGGTCAGGTAGGGAGGACAGGTCTACCCAGCCCGCATCAGTAGGGAGGCCAGGTCAACCCTGCCCTTGCCGGTAGGGAGGCCAGGTCTACCTTGGCATGGGTAGGGATGCCAGGCCTAACCCAGAGGGTCAGGTAGGGACAGCGAGTCTACCCCCACGCGCCCGTTGGGACAGCAGGTGTACCCTGGAGTACCAGTAGGAGTACCAGAAATACCGCGGAAGATCAGGTACGGATACCAGGCCTATCCCCAATGGTCAAATAGGGAGGCCAGGTCTACCCCACCCGCGTGGGTAGGGAGGCCAAGCCTACCCCAGAGCGTCAGATAGGGATACCAGGTCAACCCCGGAGGTTCAGGTAGGGAGGGCGGGTCTACCCCCACGCGCCCATTGTGACACTAGGTGTACCCCGGAGTACAAGTAGGGGTACCAGTACTACCCCGGAGCGTCAGGTAGGGACGCCTGGCCAATCTTGGAGCATCGTGTAGGGAGGCCAGTTCTAGCCCGGAGCACCAGTATGGACAGCAGGTGTACCCCGGTGTGGGAACATATTTAGCTAACGGTCACAAGAGCATTCCAGACGCCTTTAGAAGGCCTTGAACAGAATAAAAAAGAAGACAAAAAAGAAAGATATCAATGAGAAGAACACAGGTGCGCATTCCACGATAAAGGGAACTTGGCACAACGAACCTCAATTCGGCAGTTTATCTTGACCAATTAGACTGAGACAATTCTCACATGTTTTAGTTATTATAACCAATTATGTCTTATGTTTATGCGCTTGTACAGTGTTGATATAACCAATCATTAAGTGTAACTAGGCGCGTGGACAGCGTGTGAATAATGTGTGTAACCAGTAGTAAAATAGCTAAACGCATATACAGATGTAACCAATGTATAAAAATGATGTCTGATGCTCTAGTAAAGGGTCTTCAACTATGATCATATTGATCTGTCGTTGAGTCCATAACTATGTTCCCGCAGATCCCCTGGGATATCCAGGCAGCTACAGATTCCCCTCCTGGAAGATGAATTCTGCCCTGTCACATGTGGGAAAGGGCTGGGTTTGTACCTCAGTGACCATTCATCATCTCCACTGTCACCAGGCACCAACAGGTGAGTCCTAAATCCACCCCTCTAGCAGATCACAAGATGACAATGAGCTTTTTGCCCTTGAAACCATAGATCAATAGGCCTTTTTGGGGTGCAGTGTCTCGGTCCTGTTCCTGACATGAGGCTTGGAAAAACAGCCCTACCATCAGGCAGTGCACAGGGAAGATCCCTTTTTGTTACAGAGATGCTATGAGGGAGTCAGCTTGGACCCAGTGTCACAAAGACACATTTTTATATGGTCCTCCAGGTGAGACAGAGGAGGTTCATGCTTCACATGAAGTATGGGAAGTCCAAGTATTGGTCTACGAACATGAAACCCCAAAGAGCAATAACAACAACGATAATAAAAGAAAGCATGGGCCTAGTACGGGAGTCACTTGTGGAAAAAGACTGGAAGTTTACTGGTATTGAAAAATGTCCATGAAATCACTTTCCTCAGGGCATTTTTGAGCTCCCTGTTCCTCATGCTAGAGATGAGAGGGCTCACAACTGGAGGCACCAGCGAGTACAGCACTGCCACCACCAGATCCAGGGATGGGGAGGAGATGGAGGGGGGCTTCAGATAGGCAATCATGCCAGGGCTGAAATACATGGAGACCACTCAGCCCACAAGACAGCAGCCCTAGCCAAGAGAACAAGGACCTCAGTTCTGGGTCCCAGCCCTACCAAAGCCCTTGGCTTTCCCCACCACAGGCTGTCCTATACTGTCCTATGTCAGTGATCGTTTCTCTGCAGATTTTTAACTTTCCCCCCCTGCTTCCCCAACTCACTCTGACCCCATGATATGCCAAGGTTTACCGATAACTGTCTGTCCTCGCTGTTGTTCAAACATAAAGCTGTAGTTTTCTGAGGGTTAGGCAATGTCTCTGAGCTCCCTGCAACCCACCTGGCTTCTTTCAAAGCCTTGTTTATGTTCCTCTAGCACCCAAGATGTGCTCCTCTAGCCCCAGGCTCACTTGAATTCTTACATGCACAGCTCTCTCTCTGCACTACAACGTGTCTCACATACCCTTCCCTCTTACCCCGCAGTGATGAAACTTCACCCCAGGAGGTCTGTGCATCCTCCACACTCATAGATGTTTCCTGAGGTCCATCCAAGTACGGGGAGTGAAGCAGGAAAAGAGCAAGGTCAGCTCATCTGGCATGATAGACACCCTCAGCAGCGGGCCTTCTCCATTTTCTAGGTATGCACATATCATAGAAGAATTTCTTTCATCCCTGACTTGCAGAAGAGGGATCTTCCTTCCCGACATCTTCCCAGGACACACCTCTTCCTCTTCCCCACCCTCAGACATCCACTGCTTTCCATTTCTGGCCTCAGAGAGGGTTTCAGGATTTGCTAAAGCCATCAGCCACTTCCTTGTTTCTCACTGACATCGCTCGACCCTCTCTCTGAACCCTACACATGGCCAATCAATCATTGCTGCTCAGAGCTGCTCGCTCTTCAGAAGAGGCCTTGAGATTCCTGCATATTCCTAGTGCTTATTAACTATCTTCCTGGCTCTCTCCAGAGCTCATGGCAAACGTTGTTGTCTACAACAGGGCCTTTATGACCACCTTTTATGAAATCATTGTCTTTTTGAGATCTTCTCTGCAGAAAGAGTAGCCACAGAAAAGCACCAAAAGCACCAAACCAGAGTCTGAGTGAAGTGCCAGTAAGAACCAAGTGAGCAACACCCAGGGCTCTGGCTTCCTGGCAAGGAGTCTCTCCTGTTTGTCACCTTTTCTCATGAAAGGAGCAGGAAAACTGTCCCTCCCATGGAGCTCTGCAGAAGGAAGATGGAGCTGTGCATAGCGTGAGGCGATACAAGTGGCATCAGCAGGTAGAGAAGACTCCTGTAGGGAAGGCATTTTGAGGGAGCACCCTGACTTCACCCAGATAAAAAAGAGACCAGGCAGTGTGCTGACATGATGAGGAGAAGTGTCCTGGGTAAAACAGTGTGGATTAGTGAAGGTGGGAGAGATTTGGTTTGCAGAGATTTGAGGTAGTACTTTCAGCGCATCAGCAGCCTGAGGTTTGGAGCCAAGGAAAAATATAGAAGATCTCAAGGACTTTTTGGAAGTAGTGGAACTATCACTAATAGAAGTAACAGGACAGTGCTGCAAGGGAACTCTTTTGTATTCTCGATGATGAACTGAAGCTATTTAGATTTTTTTGTCTTTTTACATGACAAAAATAGCTATGAGTTCTCAGGCATTAGCCTCTGGTATACAATTTTTAGAACAAGTGTCCATGATGGCACCTCCTGGCAGCTGCTTCACGGCCCCTGTCAGTGCCTTGTCCCTGTGCTGGCCCAGCCCCACTGACCATACATGGACGCACGGCCCCATTGTGCAGGCACAACATGGGAAAGGGGAGAGTCAGGGGTGGGGACCTTCCCCCCATTGTGATCCCTAAGATGGCCTTCAGATCACAGTTCCCGCATGACCTTCCTACTTTTGCAGCTTCCCCAGCACCTGACCCATGCCCTGCCGCAGCCTTGCACCATGTGGAGCTTTGCAGACAGCTCTGCTCCAGGGTCTGCCAGGGTCTGGGGAAGCAGAGATGCTGGGCAGGGCTGTCTGTTCCCCCAAACCAGCCCTTAGGACCAGCGGGAAGGTGGAGGTGGCCTCACAGCAAAACTCACCCGTAAACCTGAGGTGAACAGCAAGTGCTGGAAGTGGCAAATGAGAGATGCTGGGGGTGACAAAGGCCCTGAGCCACCTTCCCTGTCTGTCCACACTGCCAAGGGCACAGACCAGACTCCTCCTCTCCCCTACACCTGCATGTCTTCCATGCTTGCCACAAGCCCTGTCTCTAAATGACAAACCCCCGGTGTGACTCCTTGCCCTGCATGGTCACACACTACAAGCTATACACTGATATTTTTCTCTCCTGGGCACTTCCCAGCCCAGACCACCTCCCCCTAAACTCTTCCCACCTCCCCTGCCCTCTCCCCAGCACAGCCCAGTCTGGCATGGCCCCACAGCAGTGCCCACCACAGGGTGCGGCAGAGCTCTGGGCACTCACCCCACAGCCCCAGACCCTCTGAAGGGCACAGCAGCTCCTCGGGGGTGGAGAGGGCTTGTTACTGAAAAGCTCGGAATGAAGAACTTATCAACACCAATTTAGTGTAGATAAGCAGACACTTCTTTATTGACGGCCGGGTGCATGGGCGAGTCCTCTCACAAACCACGCACGCCTGTCTCCAAAACAATACACCTTATATTAAGACTTATCGATACATATTCATTAGATTTCCAAGAAAAGTTATACATATTCATTAGACTTCTGGGAAATCATTAGCATATGTAAATGTCCTTTACACAGGCGCAGTGAAGGTTTCTCCGAGGCGTGATAAGTCTTGGAGGCGGGTAGTTTTTGACTGGGAGGTGTGTTTTGGTATTATAATGAAGCAAAGTTCATCTAGAGTTTATGATTTCTTCATCGATGTTATGGCAACAGGTGCAATCCATCCTTTTTGACAGTAGCTATGCGGTTATCTCTAACGGCTCTAGCCAGGGACCTTCCAGGAGCCTTGTACTGCACATTCTATCCTTGGGGATCGGCCACTGCGTTCCAAACAGGCCGTTGTCAGGTAACGTACTGACAACTCTTACACCACCCCGTTGTCAGGTATTTCTTTATCTTATTATCTAAGTTCTAAATGTTACTACTAGATGATTTTAGCCAATTTCTCCGGCCTTGATACGGGGCTATACAGGGGATTTTACAGCAGACACTGGTTGGTGGTTAAATATATAAAATACAACATACATATGATTTTGTTAAAATATTAAAACTAAATATGATTAATTCTAACTAATAACAAATTAATGACAAATCAGTAACAGGCTGAGCCCCAGGGATGGGCGGTATCAAAGGCACAAGGCCTGAGGAGATCCCCTTGTATGATGGAAATGCTGCTATGGAGGCCAGCTCTGTCACACAAGTGCCCCCTGCCTGTCCTTGCCTGCAGTCACAGCCCTGCCACACGGCAGGACTCTAACCAAGCTTGAAGAGCACTCAGGCCTTCCACCAACCCAAGAGTTCAGAAGGAAAGCATGGAAGTGGGAAGAGAGCAGTTTGGGAAAGACCAAGCGCTGGTACTCCCTGGCAGTGCTGCTGTGCCAGGACTCTTTTCTTCTTCCCCTCTGCACACAGGCACTGCTCCCTGCAGCTGCAGGGAAGATCTTGGAGGAAGGAAATCAGAAGAACAAGTCACTGCAGGGACCTTTATTTTGTTTAAACACACAGAGGGTACGGCTCCTCATTTGCACAGCCTCCAGGGCACACAAAAGCTGGATATACTCTGAATTACAAACCGGAGGAATAAAGACATTTTTTTTGTGGAAAGCATTCAGATAAGTAAACCAAAGTGAAATAGAAGAAATAAAACCACACCCAAAATCACCATAAAAAGATCAGCAAAAGACAGGTTGGGTCTGTAATGAGATATAAGTACTATGCAGAAGACAAGAGTCAGTTTCTTGCTTCTGAAAAGCATCCAGTGATTAGTTTCCTCAGGGCATCCTTGATCTCCTGGTTTCTCATGCTGTAGATGAGGGGGTTCATGGCTAGAGGCACCACTGAGTACAGAACTGCCAGCACCAGGTCTAGGGATGGGGAGGAGATGGAGGGGGGCTTCAGGTAGGACATCGTGCCAGTGCTTACAAACAAGGAGACCACAGCGAGGTGAGGGAGGCACGTGGAAAAGGCTTTGTGCCGTCCCTGCTCGGAGGGGATCCTCAGCACAGCCCTGAAGATCTGCCCATAGGACAGCACAATGAAAACAAAACAACCAAATGTAAAACAGACACTAACTGCAAGTACCCCAACTTCCCTGAGGTAGGCATCTGAGCAGGAGAGCTTGAGGATCTGGGGGATTTCACAGAAGAACTGGTCCACAGAATTGCCTTGGCAGAAGGATAGTGAAAAGGTATTGGCAGTGTGCAGCACAGCATAGAGGAACCCACAGCCCCAGGCAGCTGCTGCCATGTGGACACAAGCTCTGCTGCCCAGGAGGGTCCCGTAGTGCAGGGGTTTGCAAATGGCAGCGTAGCGGTCATAGGCCATGACAGTGAGAAGAAAACAATCTGCTGAGATCACAAAGACTAACAGAAAGACCTGTGCAACACATCCTGCACAGGAGATGACCCTCTTGTCCCACAGGGAATTGGCCATGGCTTTGGGGACAGTGGTGGAGATGGAGCCCAAGTCAAGGAAGGCGAGGTTGAGGAGGAAGAAGTACATGGGTGTGTGGAGGTGGTGGTCACAGGCTATGGCGGTGATGATGAGGCCATTGGCCAGGAGGGCAGCCAGGTAGATGCCCAGGAAGAGCCAGAAGTGCAAGAGCTGCAGCTCCCATGTGTCAGCAAATGCCAGGAGAAGGAACTGGGTGATGGAGCTACCATTGGACATTTTCTTCCTCTGGGAATGGGGTGCTGTCAAAGTAGAAAAAAGACACTGAAGAGTCAGGGCATTATTCTCTGAGCAATATCAAAGCCATTTCCCATAGACCCTCCCACTCCTACACACACAGACACTTTTCCTTTTCTAGGAGACCTTCCTTCAGGCCTGCGGCTGGAGCCCTGTTTGGTGCTGGCCGAGCGTGTAATGAAGAGCAGGGCCTCTGCCCATGGGCTCTTGAAAAGTCAGCCCTGCTCTGCAGCAGTGGGTTCATGGGAACGGTGGAGGCAGGGGCCAGTCTGGTGTTTGACTTTGTCAGCTGAAACCGCTCCTAACGCAGAAGGGCTTGTCAGCATCTGCACTCCCATCTGCTAAGGGACCGGGAAGGTAAAACGAGTTTAAGAGTTCTTGCTTTTTTTACAGCTGCCCACATTGCCCCTGGGGAATTTACTTAGATCTCAGGAAACTTCAGCATTTCTGCTGCACTCCTGGAGAGCAGCGTGAGCCAGGCAAGTCAAGAGGATTGCCTGTGGCTTAGTGCAGAGAGAGGGGGAGCTGCTCTGTCCTTCTGTCTAGTTCCCACTTTCACTGTGCTTGCACCTTTCTGAGATGGAGGGTGATCATGCTCCCATGTTACCGTGAAAAGCCACCAGACACTACTCAGAGCAGAGACAACCACTGCAGACCACCAAATGTCTCATCCTGTCTCAAAGTCTCAGCACCCTGCTTCTAGTCAAGGACACACCGGGCTCATTTCACCAACCCAAGAGCATTTCCTCACTCACAGCATCTCTGTGCTTCTCCATGGGGCTTTCCGATAACAGAAAACTGCTATGAGACAGGTTTGCATCCTGCAGGGCAGCTAACAGCTTGGAAGGACACTTGGAGGTGATAGCCAAGTGACCTAATGTGCTGGCATCTCTGTAAGGGAGAATCAGCTCATTCCCCAGCCCCACAGACGGCATTGAGCATAACCCCTCAGATTATAGGAAAGCTGGGACACTTGTTCCCATGGACACAGCTGCATGGGAGGACCCACAAGATCAGTGTGTGACTCTGCAGCTGAAACTCCCATCCCCTACCAATTCCACGACCCTTTAAAGAGGACATTCCAAAGAAATATCAGTCCTCCCCTGTAACTTCCTTACCACTATTCTGCCTGTCCTACGGTGTATTTAGTTGCTCTAGTCTTTCATATACTTACACGTGTCCTGATACAATGACCATTTCTGAAAGTCATCTTTTCAGATGCAGACTGCCTAGGCAAAGGCCCTTTCCCTTATGCTCCACTGCTCTCCTTCCCTTTCTCTTTGTTCATCAAGATACCTCTCACCTATGCAGCTGCTTTGAGCTTCAGGGAGCTAAAAGCTTGCCTGTCCTCCAGTAGCCTAATTGTCTCTTTAGCCAATTCTTTAATTGTGTTTATCTCTAACTTTTTCGTATCTGTCACAAACATTTCTCATAAGACTGTCCCTTGTAGAAAGGCAGCCTCATTAGGGGCAGCTTGTACGTCGCATGTGGTTGAGGACTGTGACTTATTGTTTATGAAACTTCATCATGATTTTCTTTGCTTTGCTTGCAAACAGGAAAAATTCTTCTGAGCCTGTGTGCAGCCAGTTCTCTAAGGAGAGCAGGAGGGAGATGATGCAATGGAGCTGTAACCTCCAGCTGTAGAGATCAGTGGAGAAGCCTGAGGCAAGGAACAGAGATGTAAGCCCCAGGTGGCCAAGGTCAGAAGTGGTGAGGTTTGAGAGGTGAGGAGCAAGGGTGTCCACACAGTGTCAGACCTCAAGGGACTGCTTTTCCTAGTTGTCCAGACCTCCAGAGGAGACACTCTGGATCATTATCACTTGGAGAATGCTTCTATTACCTCTTCTTTAAACTGAAAAGTAATAAAAAACTACCCTTTAAAAGAAAAAAATCATGGGTATAGGTGCACTTTGAAATCTTCCTCCTTAACTACACTATGAAATTTTTCTAACTAGCTGTACAAGTCTTGAAGACTTGAAGAGAATTGCAGGAAGAAACATGGCTTCCTAGAGCTTTCTGTATCCTAATGAGCCCCATGATGTGTTTGAGGCTGAGCCCATGAACCTCAGCTACTGAGAGCAGACTGAAATAAACTTCTCAAGAAGCCAAAGTCAGAAGCAAAGTACCTTGAAGCATTAATGGACCCCACTGAGGGCCATTACTGACAAAGCTTCCCCAGGGACTCGTTAGAGCAGATAACTGGAGGCTGTGATTGCAGGTAGGCAAAAGCACTGTGCAGGTGGCTGTAATGCTGAGAAAACCCTTGGTTTGTTTTATGCAGCAGAAAGGCCAAGCCCTGATCCTCAGGCCCTGGGAAGGCAGATCCTGTCCCTCATGCATGGCTCAGGGCTCTTCCTGGGTCAGCAGGATGTGAGGGTGAGCAAGGCCAAGCGTAGGAAAACTGTGCAACACCTCCCAGCCTGCCCAGGCAGAGGTGAGGAAGACACTAAGTCCAGAGGCTCAAAAGCAGTTTTACCTGGTAGGCCTTGGTGGCAGAGGCAGCTGACAAAACCAAGACAACAAATACCTTGGACCTGTTCTGCCTTTCAGCCTTGCCAGCGCACTTGGCCATCTCTACTGCAGGCTGTCATAACCTGTCCCATGCCTTATCTCTTTCCCTTCAGGCTGTTGACGTCCATCTTGCTTTCCCACCTAGCTCTCACCCCAGCATTTCTATTCCTTCACTGATGTCTCCCCAGTGTGGCTGGATTTTCCTTGAAACACAACACCATGGGCTGATCTGGGCTCTCTCTGAGTGACCTCTTGCATCACAAGGCTACCCTTTGAGTGACATTTCTTTCTCAACACATCCAGTCTGAACCTTCCAAGTTGCACTTTGTGCAGGTTTCCTTCTCTTCCAAGAGAGAAGGTTAGGCTTTCAGGTTTTTTCCTACCAAGAAAAGCTCCATCATCTCTGAAGCCACCCTTTGAACAGGTGCACTGTACTGCTATAGTGCCCTGATCCTCCACTTCACCAGGCTAAAGAAGCCCAGGTCCCTCAGCCTCTCCAAAGAGGCCCCAACGCCCATCCTGGCAGATGTCCTCTGGGACCACTCCAGTTCTTCCCCACTCCTCCAGACCAGGGAACCCCACACCCAGACACACAAGTACAGATATGGCCACACCAGTGCCGAGGCCAGAGGGATGAGAACACCCTTGCCTGGGTGGCCACACTCCTCCGAGTACAGCCCTGTATGTAGTTGGCCTTATTCACGGTTTGTAGTGTTTGGTCTCTCAAATGGCATTTTAAATGAGACTGCACCGAGGCTGCGTGCCTTTCTTACTGGGGATGTAACAAACCAGAACCTCCAGGTACAGAACAACAACCAAGGCACGTGCCTGCTGCTGGCTGTCAGATTCTCAGGCAGAAGTGATGTCACAGCCGACATGCCAGCCATGTGTCTGCTGATGGCCAATGACCCCAAGAGATTGGAGATTCCTATGACCTGACACTCGCCTTCATGGCCATGTGCCTCCTGCTGGCCTATGAGCTTCTCAGACATAATTGGTGTCAGAATGATAGCCTAACGCATCAGCCTTCTTGTGGCATGTCAGCTGACCAGCCAGAAGTAACCTCACCATGATCTTCCAAGCCACGTGCCTGCTGCTGTCCCGTCACGTACTCAGGCAGAAGAGGTGTGAGAACCCATATCCGAGCCCTCTTCCTGGACGGGCCTACCAGGTACTTAGGGAAAGGGATTCTCACAATCAAGACGCTTTTGCTGGCCTGTCAGACACACTGGCAGATGTGAGCGTAGAAGCACATATGCCAGCCATGAGTCAAGGGCTGACCTATCAGCTCCTTCAGAAAGAAGTGACCTCACAGTCCCTTTCCCAGCCATGGTCCTGCTGCTGGCCTATCAACTCCAAGGACAGAAGGCACCTCACAGCCACCTTCCCAGTCATGTGTCTCCTGCTGGCCCATGAGATCCTGAGGCACAGCTGACCTCACCATAGCATTCCCACCCATCTCCTCCTTGTGGCCTACGAGCTCATCAGATACAGGTCACCTCACATTCCTCTCCCAATGCCATGTGACTGTTCTGGGACCTCAGGATCCCTGCCCTGGTCCCAAGGGGCCAAACAGCTTAAGTAAGGTTGAGGAGAGGTGACCAAGATGAGGGCAGTAGAGCGTGGGAAAGAGAGCTTCAGGGATTCGGTGTTCTGGTTGGAGCTTAGGGATTAGAGCTCACCTTTCAGGGTTGGGGATTAGGCAAAGGCTTAGGGAGAGAGTTTGGTGTCCTGCTGAGGTTCCCTGGCTAGTGTTTAAGGTGTGGGCTAGCATGGTGGGTTAGGGTTTTGTTTAGGGCTGGCATGAGGGCTAGGATTAAGGCCAACATGTTAATATTATGGGTAGAGGCTAGGGGCTAGGCTGAGCAACCAGGTAAGTGTAAGGGTAAGGGGTTATGGCTTTGGGATTTGGCTTAGATGCAAGCTTCAAGGTTAGGGATAGCCTAAGCTCAGTTAGGTTAGTAACAGTGGATTACTGTTGGGGGGGGAGGAGTATTTAGGGGTAGGGTTAGGGCTTAAGCTTACTAGTTAGAGATAGTGTGAAGGCTTAACAGGAATGTTTTCACAGTCAGTGTTTTCACAACAACGTCCCCTTAACCCATTTTACCTCTTCAAAATCTTTTGTGTCTGTTGGTCAAGCCCCTCTTCCCTCCCCCAAATCTCCCATTTATTTTGCCCAGGCTCCTCCTGACCTCCCCAAATGTGTCATCTTGTTGAGGGCAGCTTCCTGATGACCTTCATGACCTCAGAATATCTCTCTCCCTGCTGCTGCTGACCAGTCAGAAGTGACCTCACAGCCACCATCCAAGGGGACATACTGTCTGCTGTGCTTGAGAGGCCTCTTCACAGCCTACCCAGCAGCACTGGAGGGAGGTGATGTCCTGCACCACCCCCGAGGTTCCCTGCCTGCAAACCCACTCATACATCTGAAGGATTCCTGCATCACTTTTCCCACACGGGTGCTTCAGTTACCACAGGGCAGCTTGGATACCACAGCCACCTCTGTGCGGGCAACTGAAGCAAGTCCAGAAAGTAAATTTTAGAAAAATGTTGAAGCCTGTGCAGAAAAGGAAACCTATGTAATAGCAGAAAAAGTCTTAATTTCCATCTTTTAATGATCTTTTATGAAATTTTGCTGATCACAGAGGGATGCTGCTAGTATCTAGCTCCTCAGAGGACTTTGTACCACTGACAGAATTTGTTCCTGATTGTCCAGCCAACTTTTCATGCACTGCATCATCTGTGTCTTCAGTCCAGATGGCAACAATCAGAGAGAAGCAAGAAGAGGGACTACATACAGCAAGCGAGGTGATACATAACAGAACTGTAAAAAACAGAGCAACAACTCTAAGAACACATAAATCAACATAAAGACCAGCAACTATTAAACCACTATAATGAATGCTTATAACAAATTTGTTTTAACAAGCTCTGGTCAGGTTTGTCGTTATCTCAACCCTTCATGTCCCATGTTTGGCACCAAAATGGACTGTCATGGTTAAACCCCAGCCAGCAACTAAGCACCACGCAACTGCTCACTCACTCCCCCCCCCCCCCCCCCCCCCCCAGTGGGATGGGGGAGAAAATCGGGAAAAGAAGTAAAACCCACGGGTTGAGATAAGAACGGTTTAATAGAACAGAAAAGAAGAAACAAATAATGATAATGATAACACTAATAAAATGACAACAGCAATAATGAAAGGATTGGAATGTACAAATGATGCGCAGTGCAATTGCTCACCATCCACAGACCGGCACCCAGCTAGTCCCCGAGTGGCGATTCCCCGCCCCCACTTCCCAGTTCCTATACTAGATGGGACGTCACATGGTATGAAATACCCTGTTGGCCAGTTTGGGTCAGGTGCCCTGGCTGTGTCCTGTGCCAACTTCTTGTGCCCCTCCAGCTTTCTCGCTGGCTGGGCATGAGAAGCTGAAAAATCCTTGACTTTCGTCTAAACACTACTTAGCAACAACTGAAAACATCGGTGTTATCAACATTCTTCACATACTGAACTCAAAACATAGCACCGTACCAGCTACTAGGAAGACAGTTAACTCTATCCCAGCTGAAACTAGGACACAAACGATGTCCAGAACTGGTAGCACTTCCCTCCTATCATCCCTTTTTTGAGGTGGCCAGATCTTTATGGGCTATACAATGGCATAACATCATGGCCCTCCAAGTTCCAGACCCCAACTGACGCACCACAGAGGCCCAGAGCACAGCCAATGAAAGGAAATGCCATTCTTATTTGATAACCTGACAAACTTCTCCAACGAAATGGCTGCCTTGGTAGATGAGTAAGGCTTTCAACACTGTCTCCCATAAAATCCTCATAGAGAAGCTGCTGAAGGAGAGGCTGGATGAGCAGAGAGTGAGGTGGATTGAAAACTGGCTGAATGGCTGGGCCCACAGGATGGTGATCAGTGGCATGAGGTCTCACTGCAGGCCAGTCACCAGTGGTGCACTGCAGGGGTCAATACTGGGTCCAGTCCTGTCCCTTCAAACCTCTATGTAGTTTTGTGGTCCTGTGATATCCTTCAGGGAAATCAGCGCTACCGGGCACCTCTCTGAAGTGTCAGTGCACTGATGTGCGCAGCGAGCTGAACAAAGAGGAGGAATTAGACGTCTGTGTGTGGTTACAGTGAGCGACAGTCTCATGTGGAGAGCAGAGACGGTGTGAGATAGCACACAGCAGGATTGTGGCCAGGGACGGACAGGCTTGTAAGGCAAGGAGGGGGAGATGCCCTTTACGATAGAGAGAGCAGTGGGAATGCATGGATCTGCCTTGGGACAGGTGATGGGCCTTCTGTGAGCTCACGGGTCAGGATCAGCAGGCAGATCAACACTGTCCCAAGTGAGCACCGTAACAGACAGAACCCAAGCCATGGACTGAATGAACTCAATGGACATTTTGTGGCCATTTTACAGGGGTGGTCCATAGAGTAAGGGAATGATATCTGTGTTTAAATGAAAGGCTGGGAAGGGGGTGATGGTTACTGAGGCTGTATTGAGTAGTGTGAGACCTGAGCACGCAGTAAGCTGTATGGAATAAGAGGGGAAGCTTGTCCTGTTTTGGGGGCTGGGATAACTACTGCGCTTACGCACAGCTTTGCTTTACCTATTAAACTGTCCTTATGTCAACCCAGGAGTTTTCAAAATTTTACCCTTCTGATTCTCTCCCCCATCTCACCAGGGAGGAGTGAGCGAGCAGTTGTTGATGAGCTGAGCTGCCTACTGTGATTAACCCACAATACTACACCCTCCCTAGATCTCTCTGGACGGCAGCTCTGCCCTCCAGCATCTTGACTGTTTTTTCCATGCTTTAGTGGCATCTGTAAACCTGACAAGAGTGCACTCCAGTTCTTCCAGGCTATTGGTGTCCTGGGTTCAGCTGAGGTAGAGTTAATTTTCACAGGAATCTGGGAAGGGGCACAGCCAGGACAGCTGACCTGAACTAGCCAAGGAGCTATTCCATACCATGTGGCATCATGCTCAGTATATTAAATGGGGAATGGGCTGCGTGGGGGTCTCTCGGCTTTCAGTGGAGGAAGTGGCGGAGCGTCAGGTTCCAGGTGGTGAGGAATTGTACTGTGCATCACTCAGTATATTCTTTTATTAGTTCCGTTGTTGTTGTCGTAACTTCTCTATTTGTGTTGTCCCAGTAAATTGTCCTTATCTCAACCCATGAGATTCCATTTATTTTCTTTTCTCCTTTCTGATTCTCCTCCCCACCCCACCAGAGGGGGCAGAAGGAGTGAGTGACTGGCTGCGTGGTCCTTTGTTACCAGCTGGGCTGAAACTACGACAGTCCTTTTTGGCGTCCAGTGTGGGGCACAAAGGCTTGAGATAACAACAGATCTGGCCAGAGCGTGTTAAAACAAATTTGTTACACGCATTTCTTATATTAGTTAAACAGATGCTAGTCACAATGTTGGTTCATTTGTTCACATGGTGGCGTTTTGTAAGTTCTTATATACTCCATGTATTCCCTACGGTTACATTTATCATCTCTGGGAGAGGGATCAGGATTATCATTTTGCTATACTGGGCAATGTCACCTTATGAAATGATTACGTCACTGGTCAGGAGGTTAAGCTGGTATCTGTATGCAGCAGTGAGATCATTTCCATGCTTTGGGCGCCTTCTGTAGGATTTTATTGGCAATCGCACCCAATCCATGGGGAAGTCGGGGGGGATACTTCCCCTGTCTGTTCACCTCCCTTTTCTCCTTCCAGCTAATTACAACAGCTTTTGAGAATTTTGAATATCCTTGGGATGCGCAAGCCAGCATGCTGTTAGTGCTATGTCTCCTGAATATGTTTCAGGTCTTGTTTAGGGCTACAGAAAAGTTTTTTTAAGAATACCACCCAGAGATCTGCCCCAAGGCTGGATATTCATGGGCGGCACGGCATGTGGGAGGATATGGGCAGGTATCTAGAGAACTTCTCACCTCCAGTGTCTTGCAAGTTCACTCCCGAACAACCACAGAACCCTCATGAAGTGGTAGAATAGTTGAGAGGAAAAAGCTGTGGCTATTCCAGAGACACACAACTTACTGCACTGTGCTGGGCCTTGGCCAATATCTACCAAACACCGCTTGATATTAAGCAGCACCCTCAGGGGGAAGAGAGGGAAAACAGAGCAACAGGCACCATGGCTACCCCAACCCTGGCGACAGGCACTGCAGCTAAACCAGAGAACAAACCTGTGCCAGTATCAGTTGCCCCTGTACAGAAAAAGAAACACACAAAGAAATCAGTTCGCTTAGTGAGGGATGAAAGTGAACCAGGGTCATCACGAGAACAGGAGGAAGAGGCAGAACCTGAAATAATCACCCGATCTCTATCCCTGAGTTGTGTGACATGCGAAAAGATTTTGGCTGCCACCCAGGTGATCACATTGTTACCTGGCTGCTCCGATGATGGGATAATGGGGACAGTAGTTTGGAATTAGAGGGTAAGGAAGCCAAGCAGTTGGGATCCCTTTCTAGGGAAGGGAGCATTGACAAAGCGATTGGGAGAAAAACACAAGTCCTCAGCTTCTGGAGGCAACTTCTGTCAGGTGTGAAAGAAAGATACCCCTTCAAGGATGAAGTTACCTGTCACCAAGGCAAGTGGACCACCATGGAGAGAGGTATCCAGTACCTGAGGGAATTAGATGTGCTGGAGGTGATTTACAATGATCCAGAAAATGGGCAGTCACCCACAGAGCCAGATGAAGTCCAATGCACACAACCCATGTGGCGGAAGCTTCTACAAAGTGCACCACCAACTTATGCCAACTCATTGGCAGTAATGTCCTGGAAAGAAGGCTGTGGACAAATGGTGGACGAACTGGCTGTCCAACTCTGGCAATACGAAGGAAGTCTCTCTTCCTCCCTACAGGCCTGTGTCTTGGCTGTAGAGGAATTGTCCCGGGAGTTCCAGCAATTCAAAGTGGATATGACCTCCTCCGCACCTGTACAAAACCGCATCGCAGCTATTAGGAGTAAGCATTCCTCTGCCCAAGAGAAAGGAGGTAGGAAGGACACATGATGGGCTAACCTCTGTTTTTACCTGCGTGACCATGGAGAGGAAATGAGGAAGTGGGATGGAGAACCTACCTCAGTCCTAGATGCACGGGTACGGGAGTTGCGAGAAAAAGCAATCAGAAAAGAGAATTCCTCTTGGGAAACTGCTGCTCCAGTTTCCCGTGAGCAGTCCCCCAGATGCAGTAGAAGGGCTGATCTCATTTCTGATCCTCTTGAAGGGACTTCTGATTCACATTCGCAAAAAGTGAATAAGGGATACTCTAACCAGAATTAGAGGAGCCCTGCCTCCAGCCAGGTGAAGAAAAGGGACAACCCAGTCTACTGGTCAGGGTGGATTTGATGGCCTGGCACGTTAGACCCACAGGAGTACAAGGCTTTAGTAGACACCGACGCACAGTGCACTCTAGTGGCATCAAGTTATAAAGGGGCAGAACCCATCTGTATTTCTGGTGTGACAGGGGGATCCCAAGAGTTAACTGTATTGGAAGCTGAAGTAAGCCTAACTGGGAATGAATGGCAGAAACACCCCATTGTGACTGGTCCGGAGGCTCCATGTACCCTTGGCATAGACTATCTCAGGAGAGGGTATTTTAAGGACCCGAAGGGGTATCGATGGGCTTTTGGTACAGCTGCCTTGGAGACGGAGGGCACTGAACAACTGTCTACCCTGCCTGGTCTCTCTCAAGACCCTTCGGTTGTGGGGTTGCTGAGGGTTGAAGAACAACAAGTGCCAATTGCTACCACGACGGTGCACCAGCGGCAGTATCGCACCAGTCGAGACTCTCTCTGATTCCCATCCACAAGTTGATTCGCCAACTGGAGAACCAAGGAGTGATCAGCAAAACTCACTCACCCTTTAATAGTCCCATATGGACCGGGGTAGACCCGGACTACCCGGACGGGGTAGACCAGGACTCACTAGCGGCAAGGGCGGGCTAGACCTGGCCTCCCTCCCCGTGTGGACAGGGTAGGCGAGGCCTCCGTGCTGGCAACGGCGGGGTAGACCTGGCCTACCTACCTGCGGAGACACAGGACAACACACACAGACCAATGTGATCAGGTGAAGCCCACTTTACTAGAGCATCAGACATCATTTTATACATTAGTTACATCCGTACATGCGTTTAGCTATTTTACTATTGGTTGCACACATTATTCATGCACTGTCCACGCGCCTAAATACACCTAATGATTGGTTATATCAACACTGTACACGTGCATAAACATAAAACATAATTGGCTAAACTAACTAAAACATACGAGACTTGTCTCAGTCTAATTGGTCAAGATAAACTGCCAAATTGAGGTTGTTTGTGCCAAGTTCTCTTTATCGTGGAATGTGCACCTGTGTTTTTCTAATTGGTATCTTTCTTATTTTTGTCTTTGTTTATTCTGTTCAAGGCCTTCTAAAGGCATCTGGAATGCTCTTGTGACCGTTAGCTAAACATGTTCCCACAACACCTACCTGATGCTCCAGCCTTGTCCTGGCGTCCCTACCTGACACTCTGGGATAGTACCGGTACCACCACTGGTACTCCCGGGTAGTACCGGCACGCCTACTGGTTCTATGGGGTACACATGTGTCCCTAAGGGTGCTCGGGGGTAGGCCTGGAGTCCCTGTCAGATTGTGCGCGGTAGTACCGGTACCCCTACTGGTACACAGGGGTATACCTGCTGTCGCTACTGGCGCTCCGGGCTAGACCTTGCCTCCCTACCTGATGCTCCAAGATTGGCCAGGCGTCCCTACCTGACGCTCCGGGGTAGTACCGGTACCGCTACTTGTACTCCAGGGTACACCTGGTGTCAAAATGGGCACGCGGGGGTAGATGTACTCCAGGGTACACCTGGTGTCAAAATGGGCACGCGGGGGTAGACCAGCCCTCCCTACCAGCACTGTTCACAGGCTCATATGCAGGTTTTACACATTTCCCTAGTGACAGGCCAACCCCGGGCAAGGGCTTCACGATACAGATCTTTAGCTCCCGTATGTTTACGTTTTGTATGCAACCATTCTAGCAAATGATCCCAATCTTCTGTGATCTGGTCCTTTTGTACAGGAGCTAGTCTTGCTAATTCATCAGCTTTGTTGTTCCATTCTCCTGCCGAGCCCCCATCTACTTGATGAGAAACTACCCATTCCACAGCAAAGTTCCCTTGGCTTGCAATGATCAGGATTGCTTGCCACTTGTCCTTTTGCCACACTGAAATTCTGTTAACCTCCCATTCATTTTGCTCCCAGAAAGGGAGCCATTCAGTACATCCTTTAAACACTGCATAGGAATAGGAATCGGTATATATATGGACAGGGGAAGCGGTTTGTGCTTCATGCTTGAAAACGCTCCATACTGCAATTAATTCTCCTACCTGGGCACTCCCTTCTCCCTCTGTTATTATCTGTTCTTTAGTAGTAGTGTGGAGGGCTACTGCCCAGTATTTCCACACTTTCCTTCTTGCTTTGCCGAAGCGTCGGTAAACCAAGCATTCACTAACTGATTGTAGGAGAAAGGAGGGGCTACCCGAATAACTGAGATAGGTTTGTCTTGGCTGCCGTCCAGGCTTTCTGTTTCTTGGATAGCTAAGTTTTTTAAAGCTCCTTCAGTCACTGAGAAAAGGTTACAATAGTGTTCAATCTGGGCATACCACTTTCGTACCGAGGCTCTCTGGGCCACCCCGTCAGGAGGGGGGGTCCCGTTAGGGACTGCTTTTATAACTTTGAACGGGCCTCTTAGCACGATTGGTTGCTGACGCGTAATTTTCTCCACTTCTATGAGAGCCATGCTAACCACAAACAAACCTTTCTCCCATGCAGTATATCTCTTCTCAGCATCCTTAAAGCCACAGGAGTAAAATCCTACCGGGCGGGTTGGACCCTCAGGACCACGTTGCCAAATGTGTACTGACAATCCTGTTGTGGCAAACCCCCATTCTACCTGAAAGGGGTCTGTAGGGTGGATAGGGCCAAGAGCCTGATGAGCCGTTGCTTCAAAAATTAACAATTGCATTGCTTCTTCCTGAGAAGCAGTCCATTCCCATTTGGCCCCTTTTCTCAGTAAATCGTAAAGAGGTCTGGCAATGATAGAAAAGCCTGGGATATGTTTTCTCCAGAATACCAATAACCCTAAAGCATGCTGCAAATCCTTTTTTGATTCAGGCATTTTAATCTGATCTAGAGAAGTGAGGGTGTCTGGTGGGATACATGTCATTCCCCCTTTCCACCAAATTCCCAAAAACTTTACTTCTTGTGAGGGTTTTTGGACCTTTTCCGGGGGAATTTGCAAACCCAAGTTCTCCAAATAAGAGATTATGTTCTGTTGGGTTGCCCCCACCTCCTTTTCTTTATCTCCACCCACGAGAATATCATCAATATACTGATAGACAGCTATGCCATCGGCTTTTGGTATTTTCTCCATTTCTTGGGCCAAAGCGTGGTGAGCAAGTGTAGGGGAATGTTTCTATCCCTGAGGCAGCCGGATAAAGGTAAATTGTTGTCCCTCCCAAGTAAAAGCAAAATGATGTCTGTCTTCTGGTCGCAAAGGTATCATGAAAAACATATCTTTAACATCTATGGTTGCCATGATCGGATGAGCTTTCTCCTGAATTGTTATTACCAGTGCAGCCATATTAGGGACTGCGGCAGTTAGAGGCCCCGTGTTAGCATTCAGACTTCGAAAATCTACTGTGAGCCTCCACTTCCCATTAGGTTTTTTCACCGGCCATACCAGCGAGTTAAAAGGAGAATGGGTATTTATCACCACTCCTTGTTCCCGCATCTCCTGCATGACTGGTTTGATACCTTCCTTTGCTCCCAGGGGGAGGGGATATTGTTTAACACTAGTTACTTCGCTAAATGGCAGAGGGGGTGCAGTTTGAAGTAGCCTGATGTTCAGCTGCGGTGTCCCGAAAGTCCACAGCAATCCTTCCGAATCCTCCCACCCCCTTCCTTTAAGGGCATCTATTCCTAACAGGTTAGTCGGAATGTTCCCAACCACCATGTTAATAGTGATTGTGCCTTCCTCTCCTGGCAGCATCAGCTTTACCGGAGCAACGTTCATAACTTCTGTTGACCCTAAAGCATTCAAGACACAAACGTTTCGCTTAGAGGGAATCACCCCACACCTCTGTGCATCTTCCTCAGTCAGGGCAGAGATCTGTGCACCGGTGTCAATTAAAAAGGTTACGGGTGCACGCTTAGGACCTACAATAGCTGTAATCAATAAATCTCCTCTGTTAGTTTTAGTGAGCTGTCGGATATAAATCCATCCTCCGTTCCCCCGCCCACTGCCAAGGAACGGAGGTTCTAGTTTCCCTGCTGACTTTCCCCATCGCCCGTGCTCTCCGCATTGGGGGCTGTGGGCATGACAGGAGAGATTTCTCTATTTGACCTTAAGTGCTGTGGGTGTTGTTTCAGACCATACCACTTTGATATCAGTTTACTCAGTTTATTAAGGGGTACACCATCCATTACATCTCTGGGAACTCCCTTTTTAATTCCCAAAGCCCACCATTGCTGTCGAGTCAGGGGCTGTCTTCCTTCTCCCCCAGTTTTAGAGTAGGAGTAGTCAGCAGCACTGGCGGGGTCAGTGAGAGCGGTTACAGTTTTACTAACAGATAGGGGTAGATCTTTAGCTCCTACTTGACGGATTCCTTTAGGTTTCTCCTCCAAAGTTCTCACAGGACCGTATTTTCTGCTATAATCTATCAATTGCTGTGCTACATCTCCCCACGTCCACATCCTTTTATGTTTTGAGTGGGAAGAAGCCGAGCTATAATTAAAAGGTGAATCTGTGCCAACATAAATTTCATCTCTTTTGCCTTTAATAAAGCTCTCCAACTTTTCTACAGGGTCTAAAGACGCTATGGTCCTTTGGAGAACAATCCCGGTAGATTTGAGTGATTCTGGGAGTCCCTTTACCAAAGGAGTCATGACTTCAGGATTCACCGGCAACATCATTGGGTATTCACATCGATGGAACTAACTTCCTTTCATGTATCATTTGCAGGCAGGCTGCTTTGTGCACACTTTCTAGCAATTGATCAACTGTGCCTGTGATTGCTAGGGGATCCCACCTGACCAAGGGGTTCAGCCCTCCGGCCCAACAGGCAGCCCGCTGGGTTAGGGACCATGGGGCACGTCTATCCCCTGTTGTTAAAAAGACACTGTGGCCCCAGTAACCACTAGCTTCCCTTTCATTTAACTGAATTTGGTCCACTCCAGTTAAAGATACACGCCACACATACTCTGTTTCAGATTCTTTGGGAAGGCGACCATATTCTCTTTTCATTTTGGCCAATTCAGTGGGAGTGTATGGTATCTCTTTAGTTGTAAAATGTGGGTCATTATCCTCATCATTTATATAAGCATGTTCTGCTTTAATCAAAGGCCTCACTTGGGGGTTTTCCCTGAAGCGTTTCCTTGCTTCCTCTAGTTCCTTTTGGGGGTATACCTGACTTATTTGCCAAATACCTATCTTTTCCATCTTCATTTCTATCTCATTCAATGATTCAGCAGACTTTGAAAGTTCTTATTTCAAGGCATCTTTTAGACAGCGATTTTCTTCCTCCTTTTCCTCTGCTTGCTGTTTGTACAAGCAAATTACTCTCTCTTTCTCTGCTAACTGCTCTTCCAGGCTGGAGGTTGTTTACTGCAAAAGTTGTACCAAATTTTCAAGGGATTCTATGATTTGTTTTTCCTGGCTACGCCGCTTATAGCAGTCTTCAATTGCTGCGACCAGGCTGGCTCCAAGAACTGCACAGATTATCGCTTTGCCTTTGCCTGTCCGTGATCTAGCCTCATTCTGTATAGAAATCACTCGGTCTGTTTGTTACACTCTGTAAATTTGCCCAATTGTCTCGAGCCCACTCTTCCCCAGGCGGGGAGGGTCGAGCTCCATACTTTGCCAAAAGTGCATAAAATGAGTCAAGATTTTTTACTGATGGAGAGTTTTGATAACTATTCTTTTCAGTCATTTTTGTTGCAAAGGGCCAAACTCACTTCGGGGAGGTCAAACTTAGTTACACCACACATGCAACAACTGCTGCGTCGCCCTCCTCTTCCCCGAGTGGCTGAAGGGACCAAAATCTCACTTCGGGGAGTCAAAACTTAGTTGTTCACAAGTGCAGACTTTCTCTGCTTGTCCCTTCAACTTCCCCTGGTAGTCCACCTCATCTAATGAGGACAGTTCCCCCTTTTGCACTAAGAGATCCTTGCACTTGATCCTGATAGACAGAGCCCTCAATTCGAGTTTGGGGTGAAATACACTGAGGTGTGTGCAGTGTGCGGGAATCCCGAATCGCCCCCCTTGCTTTCTGGACACCTCTCACCCTTTCAGGTGTAGGGCCAGGTGCGGCTGGAATGAAACGTTCTTCCCCTGTTACAAACCACACAAAACCTGCACCCCTCTGTCTCTCAGGATCCTGTCCGTGACGCCAGTTTAATGTCACGGTCCACTCGGTGGACTCGTGATGGTTCGTTTGCTACGATCTCGAAAGTGCAAAATTAAGGTGACCAACACCAAAGGGGATAGCAGTAATCACACAGTAAAACTTTATTGTATTGCCTGTGAAGAGGCATGCGATAGTTAGAGATGGGTGAAAGAAGGGAGAAAGGTAAAGTTAAGTTTAGAGAGAGAAGAAAGAGAGGTTATAGCTACCACCGCTGATCTCAAGATGTCCTAACGGTCCCGGGTCCAGCTAATGCTGCGTTGTCGATCGTTGTGGTCCTTGGTGGGGAAGCTTCAAATTCCCATTGTTCAGAAGTCAGCTTTTATGTTTAGTAACACACCTTGCTCCACCTCTGCCTCAGGAGTCTCCGCCCCTCTCAGAATACAATTATCATATCTCCGCCCTTCTCGAGCGAGGCTATCACGCAGGTGCAGGGTCAGTGTCCGAGGCATGGTAAGTCTTGGAGGCGGGTAGCCTTCGACCAGGAGGTGTGTTTTGGTATTATAATGAAGCAAAGTTCATCTAGAGTTTATGATTTCTTCATCGATGTTATGGCAACAGGTGCAATCCATCCTTTTTGACAGTAGCTATGCGGTTATCTCTAACGGCTCTAGCCAGGTACCTTCCAGGAGCCTTGTACCGCACGTTCTGTCCTTGGGATTGGCCGCTGCGCTCCAAGCAGGCCGTTGTCAGGTAACGTACTGTTCATGTTCCTGATGACAATGTTGAGACAATGCTGATTTTCTGACCAACTCTTACACAAGGGAAGGGGACTGCCTGGCCAGAGAGCATCTCTGAGGAAACGGCCCTGGTGGTGCTGGGGGACAGAAGGCAAAACACGATCCAGCAGTGATCCACATGATCCAGGACTACCTGGTAGCGGAGGTGGCCAGCAGTGTCCTGGAGTGTAGAAAGAAGAGCCTCGCCAAAAGAGTGAGGGAAATACTTGTCTCCCATGCCCATCACTTGTCAAACCACCTGTACACTACTGTGTCCGTTTTGGGACCCTGGTTCAAGTGTGCTGGGTCTGGCTGGGGTGGGGTTCACTTCCTTCGTAGCAGCCCCTATGGCGTTCTGTTGTGCATTGGTGCCTAAAACAGTGTTGATAACACACCAGCATTTTAGTTGTTGCTGAATAGTGTTTGCACAGCATCAAGGCCACCTCTGTTTCTCACTCTGCTGCCTCCCAGTGAGTAGGCTGGTGGGCGAGAAGTTGGGGGGCAATGGGACACAGCCAGGCCAGCTGTCCCCATCTGACCAAAGGGATATTCCATACCATATGACGTCATGCTCAGCAATTAAAGCTCGGGCAGAGGATGAAGGTGGTGGAGTTTCCTGTCGTTCAAGGCATCTGTTGAAGGGAGACTGGCTGGGTGTCAGTCTGCTTGTGGGAGGTGGTAAGTGATTGCCTTTGCATTGCCTGTTGGGTTGGGTTTATATTTGTTTTAATCTTTTTTCATTCACCTATTATCTGTTTTTGTCCCAGCCCACAAGCTGCACAACAACTCCATGCAGCAGCATGGGTAGAGACCTGGCCGGCTAAGGAGTGCTCTGAGGAGAAGGGCCTGGGCAGCAGGATGATGTCGTATGAGCCAGTGGGCCTCAGATTTCAAAAGGAGAGTGGAGAAACTGGAGAAGGTCTGGAGGAGGTCTGCCAAGGTGGAGTGAGGGGCTTAAGGCACGAGCTGTGAGGAGAGTGTGAGGGAACTGGGCCTCTCCAGCCTGCTGAAGGAGGCATGGGGCCACCTAAGAAGAGCCTACAGTTACCTGGAGAGATGATGGAGCCAAGCTCTCTTCTGCAATGGCCAATGATATGACAGAGGCAACAGCCACAACTTGCCTCTTGGGAGCTTTAGGCTGAGCCTGAGGAAAAATAAAATGGACTAGGAGGAGTGCTGTTGTGATCTCTACCTTTGGAGCTCTTCTTTGATCTTCAAAGTCACAGCCAGCCTGGAGGCTGGACTAGAGACTCCCCAACAGTCTCTTGCCCACCAGCCCTTCCAGGAGCCTGTGCCTTGCCACACGCTGTACAAGAAGAGATCGAGTTGGAGGTGAGGGTCCCTACATCATACGCTGATCAGACAATTCAGGGTGGAAGGGAGCTCAGGTGGTCTGTAGTCCAATGCCCAGCTCCAAGCAGGGCCAGCTCTGAGGTCAGACCAGGTTGCTCAGTAAATGTCAGCATCCACAGAGAGAGTTGACACATGACCCAGGCATCTAGGCCACCATTACAGAAATGGAGACGAGGCATTTGACCAGCTCCCTGAGCACATCTGTGGGTATGCCACATCTCCTACACATTCCTGGGAACATCCACCTTCTTGTCCACAGGAGTGGGTTCCTTGTGCAAGTTTCCTGGCATATCTACAGACCAATGGGGTGCTTTAGGCTGCACAGAGAAGTGAAAGAAAGCCTGTGACTAGGGTCCTATCAGCTTAATTGCTACAAGAGAGGGAGATGGAGGGATCTCAGAGCTGCCAGGTTCCTGCTGAAGATTTAAGGCCTCTGAGATAGCAGCAGAAGATAACCGTTTTGAACTGGCATAGCCTTTAGATCACTTCACATGTGATGGCTCTGCTCCCCCATTTCAGTCATTGGCACCTGGAATCCACCCTTGCTTTTCCTTCCTCTCCGCCCAAAACCTGACCAAGGGATGACAGCAAGAAAGGAAGCAGAAAGGCCCGAGGCCTCCATGAATCAGCTGGGGTCTGGCACTTGGAGGGCCACAGAGTCCTTCCATTGTGCAACCCATAAAGAATCAAGCTGGGAAGTGAGCCTGCAAGTCCGAATCAACAAGGTCCATGGACAGGCAAGGCTGCGTCTATGGCTGTGTCTGGAGACCAGTAGCCCTACAGCATAGATCAAGCTGGGGCTGAAACTCAAGCCTAGGCTTCAATGGTCTCCTGGGCCCATGGACAGAGGTGTGGGTGGAGGCCACAGGTGATGCTGCTCAGCGCCCTGACACTGCCATCTTGGACCCCACCTGCCAGTGCCCTCAATAGGCCAAATTCTCATTCCCTGATGTGCAGGGTCTGCTCTCTGCTACTCTCCTTCCTATCCCTGGGGATCTGGGAGACCCCAGTTTCATGGTTGCTATGGCCAAGGCTGACACTGGCCTTCACATCCCTGACCAGCTCTTCCTCTTCTGGGAGTTCCAGGTCCAGGTGAGCATCAGACTGGATGGCTTATTCAGAAGCTGACCCACACAGAAGCTCCCACCTCATCAGTTGTCTGTCTCATTCAGAATGTCCATATATATCTGAGCTGCCCTGACATCACACAAGGCATCCCCCACTTCTCACCTTCTGTGTCAGTCTCTCCTAAGCATGTTGTGTCTCCATTCAGCAAATAACCCATGGGAGTTGTCCTTCCTCACCTCAGCTTATCCCACTCATGTCACAGCTCTGCCATGGTACACAGCGCTCCCGCTGTCCGTGCCCCAGGCGGTGGGCTTTGATGCCCATGAGGACTGCAGCACCTCAGATATGGCTCCAGGGCCAAGGGCAGTCTTGTAACAAGGAAAGCTTCTACCAAGTGATGGGAGCCCTTGTCTAGAAAGGCTTTGCTTCTCAGCAGAGGCATGCTGGTGTAGATGGCCGGTGGCAGCATCACGATGAATGAGGTTCCCACCAAGAGCAAAAGCTGCAGTCCCCAAGGCCAGAGAGAAAGAGGCCTGGGCTGTACAGCCCTGGCTGGAGAGGGGTTTGCTGTCCCAGGTGACTCTGCAGCACTGTGGGACCTGTGCCAGAGGTGAAGCTCATCTTCAAGAAGGATAAGTCCCTGGGGGAGGACAGACAGCCTGTGATCCAACCCCACTGTGGACATCATGCTGGGGGTCGACCAGCTAGATAGCAGCTCCACAGAGAAGGACCTTGAGGTCCCAGAGGACAAGCAGCTGAGCATGAGCGAGCAATGCACCCTCATGGCAAAGGCCAACAGCCTCCTGGGCTGCATTAGGAGAAGCCTTGCTGGCAGATGGAGGGAGGTGATCCTTCCCCTCTGCTCAGCACTGCTGAGGCCACAGCTGGAGTGCTGTGTCAAGTGCTGCGCTGCCCAGTGCATCAAACTTGTTGACCTAAAGCAAGTGCAGCAAAGGGCCACAAAGCTGGTTTAAGGGACTGGAGCATCTTTCCTAGGAGGAAAGGCCGATAGATGTGGGACTGTTCAGCCTGGAGAAGAAAAGGCTGAGGGGGATCTTATTAATGGGTATAAAATTCCATCTGAACCCAAGAAAACACCGTTTGACTCTGTGGGTGGTCAAACACTGGAACAGTCTACTCGGAGAGGTTGTGGAGTCTCCATCCATGGGGGTACTCCATACCCACCTAGATAAGGTGCTGAGCAACATACTGTAGCTGAGCCTTCCTCACCTGAGGAGGTTGAACTGGATGGTCTCCAGAGGTCCCTTCCAATCTCAACATGTCTGGGATTCTGTGAGTATAAAGGAGAAAGGTAAGACAGAAAGAAATGAACACCACATAGCCTTGACCACCAATATTGTGGGATCCCATGGAGGAGACCCAAGCTGGAACAGAGGAGAAGTGTGAGGAAGAAAGAGCGGCAGAGTTGTTCTTTACTGACTGTTAACCCCCTCTTCACCATCCCCCATGCTCCTCGTGGGGTTGGGATGAGTAGAAGAACTTGGAGCAAGGGAGTAATTTGAGCCTGGGGGAAACTGTGAGGGCAATGGACTTGAATAATTTTGTCATTGTTTCTCACAACCCAAACCTTTTTTACTTGGCATAAATTAAATTGGTCTTCCCCAAGTCAACCCTTCTTTGCCTGTGACAGTAATTAGTAAGTGATCTCCCTGTCTTTATCGTGACCCAGGAGCTATTCCATCTTATTTTCTCTCTTTGTCCTTTTGAGCCTTTTGAGTTGGAGGTGTGACTGGGCAGCTGGGTGGGTGTCTGGCTGTTGGGCAAGGCTAACCCACTACAGGACAGCCACCTCAGGACTGCTGTGTCCAGTATGGGGCTCACCAGCACAAGGAAGACCCTGACAGAATGGAGAGGAAGTTGCAGAGGCCAGAAGGATGGTTGGGGCCTGGAGCACATTGCATACAAGGAGAGGCTGAGAAAGCCGGTGTTTGGAAAAATGCCTCAGAGCCAAACACTGGAGCAAGGACCCAGGCCAGTTGGTGAGATCTCTATCAATGGAGATTTTCAAAATCTGTCGTGACAAGCACCTGATCTAGCCAGAGGTGTCTGAGAATGGGCTTGGATGAGAGTCTGGCTGTGGCAAGAGTTATGGGACTTGATGTGTAATGAGTGTTGGTAGGAAACTGGTTCCCTTTTTATTAATAATGGCAGTAGAGCTGGGTATCCTAGAAACCTGGAGGAAGACAGGGGTGACCATGCAGCAAAGGTCCTTCCTCAGGGTTGGGCTGTATGGCCACTCACTCTCTGGCTCTTCTGTGTTCATATTATAGGTGATCCCCAACACTGACTGCATTTGCCCCTTCTCTGCCCCCACCAGCCCCACGCCCCAGGGCAGCATGACAGTCCTGGTCCTGGAGCTCCTCAGCCAGCTCTTGCATCTCTCCAGCCCCCTTCCCCTGTGCCAGCTGGGTTCCCGCTGCCTGCCCTGTGATTGCAGAGTCCTCCTTTCCCTGTGAATACCTGGAATTAACACTTTTGCGTGAGTCCTCCTAGGCAATCTCTCACTTTCTGGAGCTCCGGCCACACCCCAGGCACACGCTGCCCATGGAGATCCCCTGGGATGTCCAGGCAGCTACAGATTCCCCTCCTGGAAGATGTCTTCTGCCCTGTCACATGTGGGAAAGGACTGGGTTTGTACCTCAGTGACCATTTGTCATTTCCACTGCCACCAGGCACCAACAGGTGAGTCCTAAATCCACCCCTCTAGCAGGTCACAAGATGACAATGAGCTTTTTGCCCTTGAAACCACGGATCAATAGGCCTTTTGGAGGTGCAGTATCTCGGTCCTGTTCCTAACACGAGGCTTGGAAAAACAGCCCTACCATCAGGCAGTGCACAGGGAAGATCCCTTTTTGTTACAGAGATGCTATGAGGGAGTCAGCTTGGACCCAGTGTCACAAAGACACATTTTTATATGGTCCTCCAGGTGAGACAGAGGAGGTTCATGCTTCACATGAAGTATGGGAAGTCCAAGTATTGGTCTACGAACATGAAACGCCAAAAAGCAATAACAACAACGATAATAAAACAAAGCATTGTCCTAGTACGGGAGTCACTTGTGGAAAAAGACTGGAAGTTTACTGGTATTGAAAAATGTCCATGAAATCACTTTCCTCAGGGCATTTTTGAGCTCCCTGTTCCTCATGCTAGAGATGAGAGGGCTCACAACTGGAGGCACCAGCGAGTACAGCACTGCCACCACCAGATCCAGGGATGGGGAGGAGATGGAGGGGGGCTTCAGATAGGCAATCATGCCAGGGCTGAAATACATGGAGACCACTCAGCCCACAAGACAGCAGCCCTAGCCAAGAGAACAAGGACCTCAGTTCTGGGTCCCAGCCCTACCAAAGCCCTTGGCTTTCCCCACCACAGGCTGTCCTATACTGTCCTATGTCAGTGATCGTTTCTCTGCAGATTTTTAACTTTCCCCCCCCTGCTTCCCCAACTCACTCTGACCCCATGATATGCCAAGGTTTACCGATAACTGTCTGTCCTCGCTGTTGTTCAAACATAAAGCTGTAGTTTTCTGAGGGTTAGGCAATGTCTCTGAGCTCCCTGCAACCCACCTGGCTTCTTTCAAAGCCTTGTTTATGTTCCTCTAGCACCCAAGATGTGCTCCTCTAGCCCCAGGCTCACTTGAATTCTTACATGCACAGCTCTCTCTCTGCACTACAACGTGTCTCACATACCCTTCCCTCTTACCCCGCAGTGATGAAACTTCACCCCAGGAGGTCTGTGCATCCTCCACACTCATAGATGTTTCCTGAGGTCCATCCAAGTAAGGGAAGTGAAGCAGGAAAAGAGCAAGGTCAGCTCATTTGGCATGATAGACACCCTCAGCAGCGGGCCTTCTCCATTTTCTAGGCATGCACATATCATAGAAGAATTTCTTTCATCCCTGACTTGCAGAAGAGGGGTCTTCCTTCCTGACGTCTTCCCAGGACACACCTCTTCCTCTTCCCCACCCTCAGACATCCACTGCTTTCCATTTCTGGCCTCAGAGAGGGTTTCAGGATTTGCTAAAGCCATCAGCCACCTCCTCGTTTCTCACTGACATCGCTCGATGCTCTGAGCTCTGAGCCCTACACATGGCCAATCACTGCTGCTCAGAGCCGCTCACTCTTCAGAAGAGGTCTTGAGATTCCTGCATATTCCTGGTGCTTATTAACTATCTTCCTGGCTCTCTCCAGAGCTCATGGCAAACGTTGTTGTCTACAACAGGGCCTTTATGACCACCTTTTATGAAATCATTGTCTTTTTAAGATCTTCTCTGCAGAAAGAGTAGCCACAGAAAAGCACCAAAGCCACCACAACAGAGTCTGAGTGAAGTGCCAGTAAGAAGCAGCTGAGCAACACCCAAGGCTCTGGCTTCCTGTTAAGGGATGTCTCCTGTTTGTCACCTTTTCTCATGAAAGGAGCAGGAAAACTGTCCATCCCATGGAGCTCTGTAGAAGGAAGATGGAGCTGTACATAGCGTGAGGCTATACAAGTGGCATCAGCAGGTAGAGAAGACTTCTGTAGGGAAGGCATTTTGAGGGAGCACCCTGACTTCACCCAGATAAAAAAGAGACCAGACAGTGTGCTGACATGATGAGGAGAAGTGTCCTGGGGTAAAAAAGCATGGATGAGAGAAGGTGGGAGAGATTTAGTTTGCAGAGCTTTGAGGTAGTACTTTCCATGTCTGAGCAGCCTGAGGTTTGGAACCAAGGAAAAAGTGCTGAAAGGGAACTCTTTTGTGTTCTTGATGATGAACGAAAGCTATTTAGGTTTTTTTGTCTTTTTACATGACAAAAATAGCTATGAGTTCTTAGTGATTAGCCTCTGGTCTACAATTCTTAGAACAAGTGTCCATGATGGCACCTCCTGGCAGCTGCTTCATGGCCCTTCTCAGCTCCGTGTCCCTGTGCTGGCCCAGCCCCACTGCCCATACACGGTCCCATCACCCCACTGTGCAGGCACAGCATGGGAAAGGGGAGAGTCAGGGGTGGGGACCTTCCCCCCATTGTGATCCCAAAGATGGCCTTCAGATCACAGTTCCGCCATGATCTTCCTACTTTGCAGCTTTCCCAGCACCTGACCCATGCCCTGCCGCAGCCTGGTCCTACATGGGGTTTTGCAGAGAGCTCTGCTCAAGGGTCCGCCAGGGTCTGGAGAAGGGGAGATGCTAGGCAGGGATGTCTGTTCCCCAAAACCAGCCTTTGGACCAGCAGGAAGCTGGAGATGGCCTCACAGCAAAACTCACCCGTAAACCTGGGGTGACCAGCAAGTGCTGGAAATGGCCAATGAGAGATGCTGGGGGTGACAAAGGCCCTAAGCCACCTTCCCTGTCTGTCCACACTGCCAAGGGCACAGACCAGACTCCTCCTCTCTCCTACACCTGCATGTCTTTCATACTTTCTACAAGTCCTGCCTCTGTACCACAAACCGCCGGTGTGAGTCCTTGCCCTGCATGGTCACACACTACAAGCTATACACAGATATTTTTCTCTCCTGGGCACTTTCCAGCCCAGACCACCTCCCCCTAAACTCTCCCCACTTCCCTTGACCTCCCTCCACCTCCCCTGCCCTCTCCCCAGTGCAGCCCAGTCTGGCATGGCCCCACAGTGGTGCCCACCACAGGGTGCGGCAGAGCTCTGGGCAGTCACCCCACAGCCCCAGACCCTCTGAAGGGCACAGCAGCTCCTCGCGGGTGGAGAGGGCTGAGCCCCAGGGCTGGGGGGCATCTGTGGCACAAGGCCTGAGGAGATCCCCTTGTATGATGGAAATGCTGCTATGGAGGCCAGCTCTGGCACACAAGTGCCCATTGCCTGTCCTTGCCTGCGGTCACAGGCCTGCTACACGGCAGGACTGTAACCAAGCTTGAAGAGCACTCAGGCCTTCCACCAACCAAAGGGTTCAGCAGGAAAGCATGGAAGTGGGAATAGAGCAGCTCGGGAAAGACCAAGCTCCCTGGCAGTGGTGCTGTGCCGGGACTCTTTTCTTCTTCCCCTCTGCACACAGGCACTGCTCCCTGCAGCTGCAGAGAAGGTCTTGGAGGAAGAAACTTGGAAAAACAAGTCACTGCAGGGCCCTTTATTTTGCTTAAACACACAGAAGGAACAGCTCATTTGCACAGCCTCCAGGGCAGAGAAAAACTGGATAGACTGTGAATTAGACACTGGAGGAATAAAGACATTTCTTTGCGGAAAGCATTCAGATGAGTAAAACAAAGGGAAAAAAAGACTAAAAAAATAAAATCGACTTAAAAAAACACACATGAAGACAGGGAGGGCCTGTAATGAGATGTGAGTACTATGCAGAAGACAAGAGGCAGTTTCTTCCTACTGAAAAGCATCCAGTGATTAGTTGTCTCAGGGCATCATTGATCTCCTGGTTTCTCATGCTGTAGATGAGGGAGTTCAAGGCTGGAGGCACCACCGAGTACAGAACTGCCACCAGCAGGTCCAGGGATGGGGAGGAAATGGAGGGGGGCTTCAGGTAGGCAAAAATGCCAGTGCTTATAAACAAGGAGACCACAGCGAGGTGAGGGAGGCACATGGAAAATGTTTTGTGCCATCCCTGCTCGGAGGGGATCCTCAGCACAGCTCTGAAGATCTGCCCATAGGACAGTACAATGAAAACAAAACACCCAAATGTATAACAGACACCAACTGCAAGTACCCCAACTTCCCTGAGGTAGGCATCTGAGCAAGAGAGCTTGAGGATCTGGGGGATTTCACAGAAGAACTGGTCCACAGCATTGCCTTGGCAGAGCGGTAGTGAAAATGTACTGACAGTGTGCAGCACAGCATAGAGAAACCCACTGCCCCAGGCAGCTGCTGCCATGTGGACACAAGCTCTGCTGCCCAGGAGGGTCCCGTAGTGCAGGGGTTTGCAAATGGCAACGTAGCGGTCGTAAGCCATAACAGTGAGAAGATAATACTCTGCTGAGATCAAAAAGAGAAACAGAAATGCCTGTGCAGCACCTCCTGGGTAGGAGATGGCCCTGGTGTCCCAGAGGGAGTTGGCCATGGCTTTGGGGACAGTGGTGGAGATGGAGCCAAGGTCAAGAACAGAGAGGTTGAGGAGGAAGAAGTACATGGGGGTGTGGGGGCAGTGGTCACAGGCTACGGCGGTGATGATGAGGCCGTTGGCCAGGAGGGCAGCCAGGTAGATGCCCAGGAAGAGCCAGAAGTGCAAGAGCTGCAGCTTCCGCGTGTTGGAGTAAAGGACAGTGACAAGTTAGGGCATTATTCTCTGACCAAAATCAAAGCCATTTCTTATAATACACGTTCACCATGTTTTTTCATTTCAGCGAGATCTCTGTTCAGCTCTGTGGATGGAGTTCTGGCTGAGTGTGCTGTGAGGAGCAGGACCTCTGCCCACTGGCTGCCAAGGAGTCAGCCCTGCTCTGTAGCAGTTAGTTTCTTGGAATGGTGTCGGTCAGAGGGTCAGTCCTGGTGTTTGAATTGGTGAGATGAAACTGCTCCTAATGTGAAAGTGCTTGTCAGCATCTGCACTCCCAGGGATAAGAAACCACAATCAAAAGAGTGCTTGGGGGGGGGGGGGGGGGAGGGGGGTGTTAGAGCTCTCCCCTATCTCACCTTCTAATTATCTTGGATTTCAGAAACCCTCATCATTTCTGCCTCACTCAGAGAAATCAAAGTGTGTCCTGCGAGGGAAGACGATTGACTGTGGCTTAGTGCAGAGAGAGGGGACCTGGTCTGTTAGTCTCTTGTTCCCACTACCCTGGTAGCTTGCACCTTTCTGAGATGGAGGGTAATCACAAACCCATGTTAACCTGAGAAGACTACAGGCACATCTGAAAGCAGAGAGACCCACTGTCCAACACCAAGTGTCTGCCCCTTTCTCAAGGTCTCCGTACCCCACCTGTTGCCATGGACAGACATGGTTCATTTCACAAGCCCAACAGCATTTCCTCAGTCATGGTGTCTCTGTGCTTCTCCATGGGGCATTCAGAAACACCAAGATGCTATGGGACAGACCTGCATCCTGGAGGGCAGCTCACAGCTTGGAAGGTCACCCCAAGGAGGTAGCCAAGTGTCCTGATGATGGTATCTCAGGAAGGGAGAGTCAGCTCATTTGCCAGGGAATGACACAGGCTGCATTGCCCACAGCCCCACAGCTTGGAGGAAGGCTTGGACACCTGTAACCTTCTTCCCATGGACACAGCTGCATGGGAGGACCCACAAGATCAGTGTGTGACTCTGCAGCTAAAACTCCCATCCCCAGAGAGCCTGACAGCAAGAACAAGATAACAATAGCAATAACACAGACAAGTGGGGAAACAAGGAAAAATGCAGTGATGGTCTGGCTCAGAGAGGCAAGGGGAGAGGCAGCTGCAGTCTCAGCAAAGAGTTACCCTTACCCAGCTGTGCATGCCACCTCCCAGGCACCAGCACAGCCAGGCAGTTGTTCTCAGTCCCTGTGCTCTACTTCAGGAGGCTCCTATCAGGATTACTGATCACTCCAAGTTACAGCTCAGGAGTCTCAGGGACTTGTTCAAGCATGACAGCTCCTTCTGCTTTTCTCCCCCCATATTCCCCAAAACTAGGAAACAGAAAACACAGACTCAGGAAAGCTCCTTAACTTTAGAGTAAACCCTGCTTCGACCTTCCCCTTGAGAAGTGCCCTTGGAAATGTCCTGGGGGTGATCTGGAGCTGTGAGCTGTCCTGACCCACACAGCACCCTCTTGTCAGCAGAAGGACCCTGCCCTGCTGGGGATTGCTTCTTCCACCCACAGCTTCTCCCCACTCTGCTGTTACAGTTCCCCAGGCAGGCTGAGTACTTACCCTGACCGGTGGCAGAGCCCCTGCCCCAGCACACAGCCCCCTGGGGTGCAGGGACCCTGCTCTGAAGGACAGCCCTGGGCACCCGTGGCTGCACACCCACCTTCACACTCTGCAGCCACCCCCAGGGGAAGGCAGCTGACATGCCCTGTCCCTCTGAGGGTGCAGCAGGGAAGCTGTGCTCCAAAGCACGTCCCTTTTCTCTACACTGCAGAAACTGTGAGAGTCCCTCTGACAGATCCCATAGGCTGTGGGATGTGCCAGCTTTAGGAGGTCATTCCAGGAACTGCCCCTGCATTGCCCTGCAGCCAGAGACTTACCCTGTGAAGGGCTGTCAAGATTTTTCTCCAGGACAGCTCTCTTCTCTCCTCCCACCCCAGACTGCCCTTAACCTCCCTCTCCCTTCCCTCCTCTCCCCTTGGTGCCTGCAGGCAGTGCCCTCAGCCCTGCTGCGCTTTGCAGAGGAACTGCTCCTGGGCAGAGCTGTCTCTCTGCAGTGCTGCCTGCTTGCCACAAGCTCCCTCCAGCCCAGGAGCCCAGCCCAGCTCAGCAGCAGAGGACCAGCCCAAGGCAGCACTTTCTCTGCCCGCTCTGGGCTCCCTCCAGGTGTCCCTGGGGCTCCAGGGGAACCTGCTGGGAAACAGCCTGAAGCAATCACTGGTGTTCCCTCCCTCAGCTGGGGAGAGACAGTTCTTTCCAGAAGTGTAATTCTGCTCTCAGAGAGAAAGTTACATCTACATGTCACCTCTGTTGGTCTTATTATTAGTCAGGATACCCAGTGAGTGACAGGCAGGGATCTTCTTTCCACCTACTGAGGGAAGGGATCCATGGGTCAAGGGATGTCAGGGAGAAACAAGGGGATGGCAGATGGCTTTAGGAAATCCTTACAATCATGTCTGAGCCCAGAAATGGAATGAGTTGATACCTGTGTGTGGAGGAGGAAGAAGAGGAGGATTGTCCTGGGAAGATGCAGGAAGGAAGCCCCTTCCTGTGCAAACAGGGGTGATGATAGAGACTTTTCCATCTGATGTGTATGGCTCAGCCTGGCAGAAGGGCAATGCCCACTGCTGGGGGTGAATGTGCCTAGTAATACCCCATAAGCTGACCTCGATCTCTTTTCTTCCTTCACTCCCCACACTTGGATGGACCTTAGGAAAAAGTCCATCAGTCTGGAGGGTGTACAAACATCCCAGACTAAGGTCCCATGAGTGCAAGGGAAGCAGAAGGATTTGTGAGACACAAGGGCATGCAGGGAAAGAGCTGTGTAGGTGTAGCAGTAAGTGCATTAAAGGCAGGAAGAAGACCTGGAATAGTGGGGGGTATCACACTGAAGTGAAATAGGTTGAGTTTGTAATTTGAGGCAGCAGAAGAAAAGATGTGCAGTTTACTGCTGGGATGTGGAGATAAATAGAGGATTCAAGTGAGCCTGGGGGCTGGGACATCTTGGCTGATTGAGGAGCATTAGCAGGGCTTTGGAGAAGCTGCACAGGTTATCGAGAATGCACAGCCTTTGGCAAAACCTCAGAAAACCACAGCTTTGTGTTTGAAGAAATAGTCAGTGAGGGCAGAAAGTTATCTGTAAAGCTAGGGACATCATGGGGACAGAGTGAGGTGAGGAAGCAGGGGTGATGGTTAAAATCTACAGAGAAAGAGGCACAGGCATAGAACAGTGTAGGACAGGCTGTGCTGGGGATGGGTCCTTTGTGGGGTGAGGGAATCCTCCAGCAGAACTGAAAGCCTTATCCTTTTGCCTATGGCTGCTGTCTTTTCCACTGCAGCCCGAGAGGACACCAGTTCCTTACAACCCCAGTGCTTTGCTGCCTCCTCACCCACCTTCCACAGAGCCTGGGAGGAGTCCTATTGATGTCCTGCACTCGGCATCATCACACACCCCCACATCTCACTGCTCCCTGGAAGAGTCCTGAGCATGCCATAAGGGAAAGGATCCTCATTCCTAGGGTATGGGGGTCAGCGCTTGAACATCCTGCTTGATGAAACTCATCCAGGCCATTCACAGCTGCCTGCAGGGTTGATTTTCAACCTGTAACCAGTGCCTCTGCATCCCTGCTTCACCAGCCCCCAGGGACAGTCACCTTGTCATCTCATTCCTTCCGTGATCGCTTCAACTATGGCCCTCTGTGGGACTAAATAACACCTTCAGAAACTTGGAGATGTGCTGCTGACTTGTGCTTCTCCAGAGGCCAGTGAAATCTTTCAGTATCTGCAGTTCAGGAACTTGGCACCAGAGGGCTCATGAACATGCCAAATGCCCTAACAAGCCAAGCCTCAGGCCTAACTTTCCTTCCTTCCTCAGTTCTCAGTGGTTAGTGTGAGAGGTTTCTGGAGTGCAGTCGAAGTGAAAAGTTTCCAATACCAAGTATCAGTAAGAAACAATTCTGTCTTTTTCCACTTCTTATTTTTCTGCTTACACATTAAGGGATACCAGCAAACTCCAACTGATACTGACCCTCAGCATCGCCTAATGGACTCTGAATATGCAGAGAAGCCAAGACCCTGTATGTCAGACACTCTATGGGCAGTCTTTGGCCCTGCCTCCAACCCCACCGCTTCTCTCACCAGCCATGTGGAACTTAAAGCACCTTTGTTCAATTCTCAGCTTTCTCCACTGCAGTCAGTTGCTGCATGTTTCAGTCCTTTGACACCAGTTGCCACCTTCTTCATTTGGAGAACAAGCTGCACAGAGACACAGAACGATGTTTCTTAATTGCCAAAAAACAAAACCAAAGGAAGGTATGGTTCAATAAGAAATAAACCACCCTCCTCAGCTGTATATTAAGTCCACCTTACCTCCTCTGAAGTCCACTTTCCATGGTGGATTGTCTTAGAGCAATAGAAAACGCATTTTTGTGTCAAGCACAAATCCCAAGAACCCCAGAAGACCTCCCTGGCCCAGGCTCTGTTTGTCCATATTCACTCACAGTGAGTCACACGCTGAAGTCAGCAGCTGCCTCCGTTCACAGAAGGAAGCAAAGAGACAAAGTGAATGAAATGCTCTCTTTTGAAGAGCCAAATCTGCACTAAACCCAACATATCTGGGTTACAGGAACATCTTCAAGTAGACTCTGCAGCATCTAGGCCCACTCATTTCTCATTCTTCTCCAGCACTGGACATGTTGAGTGCAATTCTCCAGGTTTGCATTTCTACTCAAGGGAGAAAAATCAGTTGTGTCATCTGAGATGCTTTGGCCTACCCTGCCTGTCCACCAGCTCCTGCTCCAGAAAGGTTCCTGACAGCCTTGGGTCTCATTTCCCAGTGCCATGTGGGGGTCTTCAGATACCCCTGGGAATCTTGGAGGCTGTGGCCATCTCTATATGGGCAACTGCATCAACCCCTGGAAGAAGATGTTAGGTAGAATTTGAAACATATACAGAAAAGACCTCAGTGTAATAAATGTGTAAGAAGTCTTCATTTCCAGAACTTTAATGCTGGTCTGTAAAGTATCCTTCTTTTTTTTTTTCATAGGCCAGGCACATGGATTAGCAAGCTGATGAAACTTTCTCTCCCTCTATGTAAATACACATTTATACTTTTGGTCCCTTTTGACTGGTAGCATTTGAGTTTGCCCAAGTAGCCCCTGATTTGATTCCTACCCACCATTGCTTGGTTTCCTCTAGAGTCCTGCCTTGAGGCACCAAGGCCTGGGAGACCTTGCTGGTGATAACTGAGTCAAAGAGCACACAAAAAATGTCAGATCTACCTATACCTACTCATTAGCAGTGATCACATATTGTCTTTGCTTTTTCTTTAACTGTCCCTGAAGCAGTAACAGCTCGTTATGGTGGCCTTGAACTTATTTTCAAGTTTCAACTCAGTTTTGATAGAGGTCATTTCCGTGCTTGGAGGATGCTGTCTTTGAAGAGCACTGTATGAAGCTCTGCTGCCCTTCAATGCTGAATAACCATGAGACCCCACCAAAACTCCCCAGAATAGGCCAAAGTGTAGTCCTTTCATGTCCAGCATCTACAGTCTTCTATTTTCCTTCCTCACTTCCCTCAGGAGCTGGGACTTCACTATTTCATTTTCATGACAGAAGAGGCTTACACTGACCTTCAGTTCCCTGGCCAGCTCTGCCTTGCTGGCAAGTATCAGATCTGGGTTTGCATTACCCTTGTTGGCCCATCTGGCAGCTGTGTGAAGATCTTCTCCCAAGACACTCCAGAAACGGCCTGGATGGTTTGCATGCTGCCGTGTTCCCCTTCCAGAAAATGCCAGGGTCGTTCAAGTCCCCAGTGAGGCCCAGGCTTCTACATCCAGAGACTTCCTTGGGGTGCTTAGAAAAGACAGTGCCCACTTCCTCACCCTGACTGTGGGTTCCTCAACTCCCACCACAATGTCACCTTTACTGGCCCCTCCTCTGACCCTCACTCACAAAGGCTGACCTGAAATGGGGAGCCAAAGGAACCTTAGTAGATGTGAAATATATTCACCTGATTCGTGTCAATATAAAACAATACTAGGGCCGCATGGTGAAATGTGACTCTCTCTGCATACGTAATTTTTAACCGTTTTGCTTGATCTTGTATAACCATAGGCCTAAGGGAAGTAGGAGAGCATGTATATAGTTCTTGCTTCCTGCAAAAGCCATATAACAATAGGAAATTACGAAAGTTGGAAACGAAATAAAATCAGACATCAAGTAGAAATCGAAAAATACTTTACATGGTCTCTCGGAAGTAGTGGAATCCTATAGTTGCAAAAGAATTTGCAAAGGTTTAAAGAAAAAAAAGGGGGGGGGGATTGATCTAGAGAACAAACTGCTTATTGCTTAATGATTGTCTCTCTGTAACTTTACATACCAAGGACTGGTGTTTGTCAAGGATTAAGCTTGTCAGAGACTGGTGCTTGGGAATGATGAGCAAGAAGGAACCAAGAGTGATCACAAGACTTAATTAAGTGTTCGATGAATTTACGATCTTGTTAAGAAGGCACAAATAGAGGCCTTGCTTGAATAGATAAGGCCAGATAAGATAAGAACTCCTGCCTTTGTTCCCATCCTTGTAGATAATTTAGCTTAAACTACCCATATGGTTCTATACCACTAATGAGAACTTAGATAATAAGAACACTAACAAGCACTAAAGTATCAAAACATGTAAAGGACCATACTGCGCAGAATCACCTGAGGAGGGTCAAATAGCGGACAAGTGAGGAAGACTATGGAAGGCCACCAGAGGACTCCTGAAGACCACCAGAGACCTTCAATGCGCCTGCGTAAAGGACATTTGCATATGCTAATAGTTTCCCGGAAAACTAATGAATATGTATACACATTTCTCAGGAATCTAGTGAATATGTATGTAGAACCTGTACTTAACCTGCACAATTAGACCTGACGGTGTGTGCCTTGGTAGAGCAGAGGCTCCCAGTGCACCCAGCGCTGTTTGCTTGCCTCTATTCATGTAAAAAATTGTAAACTTTAATTAGAATCCTGTTTTGGACATGATCATTTTTCACAGTATATATAGTAGATATATGGATGTAGATAAGAACTGTTAAATAATTATCTAGCTTATAATGAAGTTAAAGAAATTTCAGTAGAGGTAGACGTGGCCCAAGAGGATAAGTGGTGCTTAACGTTTGCATTGTTGGCCCAAGAGGATGAGAAGTGATGCTTAATGTTTGCATTGTTGAGGCTGGCTGGGGCAGGAGATAGTCCCTGATAAGAAGCAGCAGTCCACCCCAAAAACCAGCCAAGACCGGCCTTGTGACTTTTGGAACTAATTTTAATATGAAGCGGGGATAGATCATGCCTATGTATAGGCGTATTGCGAAACTTCATGTATATGTAACACTTGACTGTATAAATTTGAAGCGAACTGCCGCATCAGGTGCGCACGACTTTGGTGGGACTACCCCCCATGCTGCCCAGCGCTGAATAAACATACCTACTTTACAATCTCACTGATTGTGGAGTCCGTTTCCGCACGTCGGTTTGGTGAGCCAGGCAGGAGACTCTCTGCTCGGCTGCGGGACCGACTGCGGAGCGGAAGCCCCTCGACGCGCCCCGAGCACTTTCCTCGGAGGAGCCTCCACTGCCAGCCGCTCACCGCGGGACCGGACAATGACCTCCTGAAGCTGCGGACCAAACGGTACGTGTCACAGAGGGAGCCTGTAAAGGTACAGGCCGGGGCAGCTGGTAAATCGCGCAGAGACATCTGGCGTGCAGCGTAGTCCCCGTATAGGAGGAGGGTACCCTGTATGGTAACAAGGGGGATTTGCTGACCGATAGAGCAGCCGCTAGCCATCTTGGGGGTAGATCGAGCAAATCTGGGGTGACCGCTGCATCCCGGTATCGGGAGCCAGGACGGACCTGTAGATGACTGGTATATAAGAGGCAGGAGAAGGGTAAGCGCACCCCCTCGCAATTGCACTTGGTACATTTTTGGGGTAAGTGGACCCCCTTGCAATTGCACTTGGTACATTTTTGCAGCTGCTGAAAGGTTGTCAACTGGAGCGATGATTGTATGATGTGAATGTTTGGAAATTTAATGTTAAAGATTTTGTGTGAGTATGTGGAAATGTTATGTTGAGATTTATATGTGTATATATGCTTGTTAATATGTAAATGTCTAAAAATGTGAATTGAATGTTTGAGTAAAAGAGACGCAGATTAGCTGCAGAGCATGTGTGGAGTTCTGATCCACAGTTTCGTAACTCCACAAGGGGTACGGCCGGAGACGAACAAAAGTGTGATTCCCTGATAATTTGGAACTTAAATTTATATGTTAGCATTGTAATTGTAATTTTGAGTTGGATTATCTTAATCATTTTGTGGTGTTGGTATAAGAAAGTCCCTGTATGGTGCATTGCATAAATATGGGTATTTGAATGGTGTCTTTTACATCCAGGAAATGAGTGCATGCCCTCATATGCCCTGGAATGTGTGTGGTGCAAACAGAGGTTGCAAATAGATTGTGGAGGGGATATTGAATGCCCTGAGTGTCGGGTTTGGACTCCCTGGGATAAGAGGGGACGGGCTACGTATATAGTGGAGATTGTTTTGACGTGCGGAAATGGACTCCACAATCAGTGAGATTGTAAAGTAGGTATGTTTATTCAGCGCTGGGCAGCATGGGGGTAGTCCCACCAAAGTCGTGCGCGCCCGACTCAGCAGTTACTTTCAAGTTTATACAGTCAAGTGTTACATATTCACAATACGCCTATACATATGCATGACCTGTCCCCGCTTCATATTAAAATTAGCTCCGAGAGGTCATTTCCATAGTCTCCTCTCAACTGCGCTTGCGCAGTGCCACTTTATGGTGGTCGTCTGGTGGTCGCAGAGATGAAGATAGATGACTCCTCTTCGTCACCGGTAGTAACCTTTCTTCTTGCGCAGGCTCAGTGATTTCTTGGTATTCACCCAAGCCGCAAGACCAGTCTTAGCTGGCTCTTGGGGCCTGCTCCTGCTTCTTATCAGGAACTGTCTTTACCTTATTGGCTGGTTCTTAGGACCAGCTCTTCTTATCAAGGACTGTCTCTATGTCAGCTAATTTCAACAATGTAAGCGCTAAACATCATCTTTCATCCCCCTTTATTATGTCTACTGAGATTCTTTTGACTCCCCTTGTCTCAGTTTGTGGTTGGAAAGGTAGCTGAAATAGTGAAATTGGTGTGTGAAAGGAAAATTTAACCCCGGAAATTCAGGATGTGTGGGAGGAAAACTGGGAGAAAACTATAAAGAGGTGTAAGAAATGATTTGCATGGAAGCTTATTAAAAGGAGAAGTTATAAAATGGGAAACAATCAAGGGGGAATATTGAGGAAGAGTCCTCTGGGTTGTGTAATTGCCCCCTGGAAAGATATTGTTGGGACTGGAAGTCCGGAAAATAAAAAGAGCCTTATTAAATACTGCAATCAATGGTGGCCGTTGTATAAGTTAGAAGGTGATGCTAAGTGGCCACTTAATGGGTCAATAGATTATAATACTCTATTACAACTAATGCTGTTTTTAAGGAGAGAAGGAAAATGGGATGAGGTTTCGTATGCAGACATGTTTTTCACCCTCCGAAATCATCCGGAGTGGCAAAGGGACTGTGGAATGGTACCCCCACAGGACCCCATGGTGCTTGCACTTGAGCGAGAGAACAACAAGGAGCTTAGAGGTAAACTGAGGCGGTGTTGTTCGGCACGTAGTATTGGACAAAGACGTACTAAGGCAAATAAAATCCATCAGGTACCAGAACAAGATCTAACTGACTTGTTTAAGCCTCCCCCTCGATCACAGGAACAGGATGCAGACTCGGATAGAACTCCGACCTCCCTGAACAGCCCTGTATTTTCCCATACTAGGAAGAAAACTACCTCAACAGCTTTACAAGCACCTCTCCGAGAGGCGGTGGGGCCGGATGGTGAGACAATGTTAATCAAAGTACCCTTTTCTACTGCTGACCTAGCGGAATGGAAAAAGGTTGCAAAAGATTATAGGAGTGATCCGGTAAGTGTAACTAAACATTTCCAATTTATTGTAAAACAGCATAACCCTGACTGGAAGGATATACAGCTATTATTGGAATATATGACCGAGACAGAGAAACAGCTGATTTTAAAAACAGCAGGGAACCTGCTGAAGATCATTATAAGATTACAGGAGGGGACATTAAGGAATATTTCCCTCTCCAAGACCCAAAGTGGGATGTTAATAGATCTGCACATATGGAAAGATTGCAGGGGTATCAGGATTGGATTGCTGTGATGGGTTGACCCTGGCTGGTTGCCAGGTGCCCACCAAAGCCGCTCTATCACTCCCCCTCCTCAGCTGGACAGGGAAGAGAAAATATAACAAAGAGCTTGTGGGTCGAGATAAGGACAGGAGAGAGATCACTCACCACTTACCGTCACGGGCAAAACAGACTCAACTTGGGGAAAATTAACTCACTTTATTACAAATCAACCAAAGCGGGGTAATGAGAAAGAAAACCAAATCTCAGAACACCTTCCCTCCACCCCTCCCTTCTTCCCGGGCACAATTTCACTCACAGATTCTCTACCAACCCCCCCAGCAGCACAGGGGGATGGGGATGGGGTTTACAGTCAGTTCATCACATGTTATTTTCTGCCGCTTCATCCTCCTCAGGGGGAGGACTCATCACACTCTTCCCCTGCTCCAGCGTGGGGTCCCACCCACGGGAGACAGTCCTCCACGAACTTCTCCAACGTGGGTCCTTCCCACGGGCTGCAGTTCTTCACGAACTGCTTCAGCATGGGTCCTTTCCACGGTGCGCAGTCCTTCAGGAGCACTCTGCTCCAGCGTGGGTCCCCCACGGGGTCACAAGTCCTGCCAGAAAACCTGCTCCGTGGGCTCCTCTCTCCACAGATCCGCAGGTCCTGCCAGGAGCCTGCTCCAGCGCGGGCTTCCCACGGGGTCACAGCCTCCTTCGGGAACCCACCTGCTCCGGCGTGGGGTCCTCCACGGGCTGCAGGTGGATATCTGCTCCACCGTGGACCTCCATGGACTGCAGGGGGACGGCCTGCCTCACCACGGTCTTTACCATGGGCTGCAGGGGAATCTCTGCTCCGGCGCCTGGAGCATCTCCTCCCCCTCCTTCTTCACTGACCTTGGTGTCCGCAGGGTTGTTTCTCTTACATGTTCTCACTCCTCTCTCGGCTGCCGAATCTGCCTGTCCCAACTTTTTTTCCTTCTTAAAAATGTTATCACAGAGGCGTTACCACTATCGCTGATTGGCTCGGCCTTGGCCGGCGGCGGGTCCGTCTTAGAGCCGGCTGGTATTGGCTCTCTCTCTCGAACATAGGGGAAGCTTCCAGCAGCTTCTTACAGAAGCCACCCCTGTAATCCCCCCCCCGCTACCAAAACCTTGCCACACAAAACCAATACAATTGCAAAAGGAACGGAGAAAGCAATCCCCAAAACTATAAATTGGTCAGCTTTATATGCAGTCAAACAGAGTCCTTCCGAGTCTCCATCTGAATTCCTGGATCAATTGAGGGATGTAATGCGCCACAGCACACCGCTAGATCCTGGGTCAGAGGTAGGAATACAACAATTATTCTCCCTGTTTTTGGGTCAATCTACAAGGGATATAAGGCGCAAAATTCAGAAATTATGCCCTACAGCGGGTAGGAATTTAGAAATATTATTGGATGAAGCATGGAGAGTATTTAGTAACAGAGAGGAAGGATATAGGCAAGGGCAAAAGAAATTACTGGCTGTTATCCAGGAAGAAAGAGGAAGAGGGCCTAGACGAGACTTGCCCCGACTCGGCAAGGATCAATGTGCTTTGTGTAAGAAATTTGGTCATTGGAAAAAGGAATGCCCAAGGAACAAGGAGGATCAGAGGGCTCAAACAGGAAGAACAGTAGCCCATGTGAAGGGAGATTGACGGGAACCTGGGGAATCTACCCTAGCAGATCCACTGGTTATAATTAAGCTAGGGAAAACACAACAAGAGGTAGAATTTTTGGTGGATACAGGAGCAACATACTCGGTTCTGAACCAAGCTTTGATGCCCCTGGGAGATGATTATGTCATGGTGAAAGGAGTGACTGGCCAAAGTGCAAAGGCATATTTTTGTAAACCTTTAGAATATAAATTAGGAAAACAGTGGGGCATTCACAAATTTTTATATATGCCCAACTCCCCTAAGGCACTTTTGGGAAGGGACTTGTTGGAACAATTGGGAGCAAAAATTGTATTCAAAAAGGGAGAAATTACTCTGGAGGTAAAAGTTCAGCAATATGTTCAAATATTGAGCCTAACCTTAACCAGTCTGCCCGTAGAAGGAAGCATTAATGAGGACATCTTAAACCAAGTGTACCCAGGGGTATGGGCTACTGATGCACCTGGAAGAGCGAAAAGTGCTCCACCTGTTGAAGTTAGGATCAAAGAAGGATGAAAGCCGGTAAGAATTAAACAATATCCCCTAAAGAAAGAAGACAGAGAAGGAATCCAGCCGGTGATAGAAAAATTTTTGCAGTTGGGATTACTAAAAAAGTGTGAGTCTTAATTCAATACCCCTATATTACCTGTTCGGAAGCCCGATGGGTCGTATCGGGTGGTCCAAGACTTACGGGCGGTGAATAAGATAACTGAAGATCTTTACCCGGTAGTGGCAAACCCATATACCCTGTTGACCGTATTAACACCTGAATTGACTTGGTTTACTGTTTTAGATTTGAAGGATGCTTTCTTTTGCCTCCCTCTCCATGAGACCAGCCAAAAATTATTTGCATTTGAATGGGAAAACCCCAAGAGTGGTCGAAAGACCCAGCTCACTTGGATGGTGTTGCCACAAGGATTTAAGAATAGTCCTACCATTTTTGGCAATCAGCTTGTGAAAGACTTAGAATCCTGGGAAGCCCCATCTGAGGAGGGGAAGCTGTTGCAGTACGTGGATGATATCCTGATCGCCACCAAAACAGAGAAAGATTGTATGACGTGGACGGTGAGTCTGTTGAATTTCCTGGGACTCCAGGGGTACCGGGTATCCAAGAAAAAGGCACAGGTAATGCAATGCAAAGTGAATTACTTGGGCTATGAAATTAGTGCGGGACAAAGAACTTTGGGACAGGCCCGTAAAGAGGCAATATGCCAAACTCGGAGACCTCAGACAGTAAAAGAACTACGGACTTTTCTGGGAATGACAGGGTGGTGCCGATTGTGGATCTATAATTATGGATTGCTTGTTAAACCACTGTATGCGTTGACAGCCACTGAGCAGAAACACCTTGAGTGGAACAAGGAGACCGAACGAGCCTTTGAGCTACTGAAAAAGGCTTTGATGTTGGCCCCGGCCTTAGGACTCCCAGGTGTGAGTAAGCCGTTTCTTCTTTACTCCCATGAGAAGCAGGGCATAGCCCTGGGAATATTAGCACAAAACCTGGGTCCATATCGACGGGCAGTTGCCTACCTCTCTAAGCAGTTAGACACGACTGCAAAAGGTTGGCCTGGATGCCTGCGGGCGGTTGCGGCTGTGATACTGAATATACAGGAAGCCCGAAAGTTTACTCTGGGCCAGAAAACGACTGTTTTGGTGTCTCATACAGTATCAACAGTACTGGAGGCAAAGGGCGGACTCTCTCCACAAAGATTCCTGAGATATCAAGCTATATTGGTAGAGCAGGATGATGTGGAGATTGTAGTCACTAACATTGTCAACCCAGCTTCTTTTCTCATCAGGAACACAGGAGAACCGGAACATCATGACTGTTTGGAAACCATCAAAGCAACATACACCAGCCGCCCAGACCTGAAAGACAGCCCCATGGAAAGCGGGGAAACTTGGTTCACAGGCGGAAGCAGTTACCTCCTAAATGGTAATCAACATGCGGGATACGCCATCACCACCAGCCAAGAGATAAAACCCTAAAACCACAGTGGGAAGGACCATTCCAAGTACTGCTCACCTCCTTTACTGCAATCAGAATCAAGGAACAGGATGCTTGGATTCATCACACCAGAATGAAAAAGACACCCAAAACTCCATGGAAAGTCACCACAAAACCCTATGGACATTTAGTTTTTACGCGGTAATATGGGGAGTTGTAGGGACTCTGTGTAAGGCGTGGGATGAAAACCTGTTTGTCAGATATAACCAGGAGCTAGCAAAGGATATTCATGTATCAAGCTGTTGGATGTGTACCTTAATACCCAGACAAGGAGAAACCTTCCTGTTTATTGGTGTCCCCCTCAGAACAAACAGCACTAAAACACTGTTAAATAGAACTGCCAACTATACTTGTTTATATGGAAATGGTTCCAGAACTATAGTGAAGTATAAACTTGATCTGGATAGCAGAGACCCACATGATAATGATCGATACAATTGGTCTTGGAGATTAAAAGACATGGAAAGAGGCAGAGGGGGAGACCCCATAATGATGCGCCCCCATTATGCCAACACTTCTAGTTTTCTTGGGACACTGAATGGAACTTGCTTTCGATGTAATGAATCACACTCTACAGGGATAGCTAATACCGGATGGGAAATGTAACAGGGAGTTATTATGTTCCTCCTCCTCGGGAGCCGTCCAATTGTAATCTCCCTGACGGGCGTTGATACCTTTGTGCAAACGGGGAGGCACATAAGAGTTTACCTATCGATTGGTGGGAAGAATGCACAGAGAGAATAATAATCCCACAAACACTCCCTATCTTAGGAAAATTACAGGGAATATTCCGATCCCCATGGCACCACACGAGGACTAAAAGAACCTCTAACCCTCTTATAGAACGAGACACCACATTCCACAGTGTGGTACGATAGCTTTTCCCACTGCTTGGAGTATCTGAACTGGAAAAAGCAATAGTCAATGTATCAGCGGTGGTCGAGACTTTAGCCAATACTACTGCTGACGCTCTAGGAAAATTACAAGCCGAAATTGATTCCTTGGCAAAGATAACGATACAAAATCGCCTTGCATTAGATATGTTAACCGCAAAGGAAGGGGGTGTGTGCGTACTTATAAATCAAAGCTGTTGTGCTTATTTAAATGAAAGACAGCAAGTAGAGACAGATATTGAAAATATTTGGGAAATTTCTAAGGAGTTACATCTTATCACTATGGCTGACACGTCATGGGGATTTTCTGAAATATGGGAAAAACTAACTTCCTGGTTGCCAAATTTAACATGGCCAAAACAACTGTTTGTGACAGAAATAACAATAATTTTTCTGCTCATAATCCTTTGTACAACAATTCAATGCAGCTTATGGTGTTTCCAAAGCACAGGAGATTCCTATGGTGAATGGAAAAAGAATCAGTTGCGACGAAGACTTGAGTCCAATAAATATTTTGAAAGAATGCTAGATAGGGAAGCAATGCATTAGAAGTACTAGAATTAGATATAGTAAAAGAATTCACTATTTTCTAGAAAAGGGGGGACTGAAACGGGGAGCCAAAGGAACCTTAGTAGATATAGTAGATATATGGATATAGATAAGAACTGTTAAATAATTATCTAGCTTATAATGAAGTTAAAGAAATTTCAGTAGAGGTAGACGTGGCCCAAGGGGATGAGAAGTGATGCTTAATGTTTGCATTGTTGAGGCTGGCTGGGGCAGGAGATAGTCCCTGATAAGAAGCAGCAGTCCACCCCAAAAACCAGCCAAGACCGGCCTTGTGACTTTTGGAACTAATTTTAATATGAAGCGGGGATAGATCATGCCTATGTACAGGCGTATTGCGAAACTTCATGTATATGTAACACTTGACTGTATAAATTTGAAGCGAACTGCCGCATCAGGTGCGCACGACTTTGGTGGGACTACCCCCCGTGCTGCCCAGCGCTGAATAAACATACCTACTTTACAATCTCACTGATTGTGGAGTCCGTTTCCGCACGTCACAGAGAGAAATAGAAGATTCAAGCAAGCATGGGACTGTGATAGTTTGGGTGCGAGGGGAGCATGATGAGGGTATTGGAAGAAGGCAGACAGGTTGTGGGCAACTCACAGGCCTTGACCAATCCTTGATTAACCACAGCTTTGTGTTTGAAGCAACAGCCAGTAAGGACAGAAGGGCATCAGTATGGCTTGGGAGATCCCAGGGTCCGAGTGCGGTGGGGAAATGGGGACGTAGCTAAAGTCTGCCGGGAAACCAGCACAGGCATAGGACAGTGTAGGACAGCCTGCAGTGGGCATGACTGAGGGCATTGCAGCAGGTGAGATCACCACCAGCCAACACAACTGAGATCCTTATCCTCTCCACCCTGGCTGCTGTCTCTTCCACTGAGGCCCAAGAGAAGACACCAGGTCCTTACAGCCCCAGGGCATTGTTGCCTCCTCACCCACCCTCTGTGGATCCTGTCCTGCACTCAGCATTGCACACCCCCACATCTCACTGCTCCTTGGAAGAGATGCAAACATCCCAGGAGGTAATGGGACCCCTTTCCCAGAGGATGGGGGTCAGGGCTTGACTGTCCTGCTTGGTGAAACACATCAAGGGTTTTCACAGCCACTTTCCATGCTTGGTTTTCCACCTCTAAGCAGTGCCTCTGACTTCCTGCTTCACCAGCTGCCAGGGACAGTCCCTTGTCTGGTCATTCCCTCCATGGCCTTTTCAGGGATGGCCCTCACTGGGGCCCACTAACACGCTCGGAAACTTGGAGGCTTGCTGCTGACTTCTACTTCTCTAGGGGCTTCTTCAGTCTTTCAGGATCTGCAGTTCAGGAAGCCAGCACCAGAGGGCTCATTAACATGCAAAACACCCTAACAAGTCAAGTCACTGTGCATCATTTTCCTTTAAGCCTTCAATTCTGATGTGGTTAATTAGAGCAGTTTCAGGAGTGTAATCAAAGTGAAATGATACGAACACTAAACAACAACAAGAAAGGGTTTCTTTTTCTCCACATTATTTCTCTGCTTGTACATGAATTGATATCAGCAATCTCTAATTGATATTACTCCTGTGCATCTCTTAATACAGTGTGAATAGATGTGAAAATCCAGAGCCTTTATGTTCCACAACCTATGGTCAGTCTTCATCCCTACCCCCAACCTACCATGTCTCTCATCAACCACCTGGGACTTGGACCAGCCCTGTTCCAATCTGGGCACTCTCCACTGAAGTCTGTAGCTGTGTGTTTCATCCCATGGGCACCAATTCCCACCTGTTCTACTTGGAGAACCAGTGGCACACAGACACAGAAGGGTGTTTCTCAATTGCCAACTTATGAAAACAAAGGAAGGCATGGTTCAATACATAATAAAAGACATTCCTCAGGTAGGTATTAAGTCCACATTACCTCCATTGAAACCTGCTTCCTACAGAGGATAACCTTAGACCAACAGAAAACACATTTTGTGTTTAGTCACAGATCCCAAGACCTCCCAAAACATTCCCTTTCCTGGACTTTCTTTGTTTGTCCATTCTCGATCTTTTGCACGCAGCATGTCACACATGGAAGTCACGAGCTTCCTTGATTCGCAGAGGGAAGCAAAGAGACAAAGGGAGTGAAATGCTCCCTTTTGAATAGCTAAATCTGCACTAACCCCAACATATCTGGGTTACAGGAACGTCTTCAAGCAGACTCTGCATCATCTAGACACACTTGTTTTTCACTCCCTGCGTGGAAAATTAGAGGTGTCTCCATGTAGGTGAAAGGTGGGATGAGAGGGATCACTGCTAACACTAGACACCTTGGGTGCAATTGCCCAGGCTTCCCTTTCTAGTCAAGGGAGAGAAATTACTTGTCTCAGCCAAGAGGCTTTGACACACCCTGCCTGTCCACCAGCTCATGCTCCAGAAGTTCTGCCATTGGTCCTGCCACACATTTCCCAGTCCCGCATGAGGTCTTCAGCTACGTCAGGGTATCTTGGAGGCAGTGGCCACTCTTGTGTGGGAAACTGCATCAACCCTTCAATGGAGATGATGGGTACACTTTGAAGCATATGCAGAAAAGTGCTGAGGGTAATAAGTGTGTAAGAAGTCTTCATTTTCAGAGTTTTGAGGGTTTTCTATCAATCCTCAGGATTGCTTTCTCTATTGGCCATAGACATGGAACAGCAAGCTGATGACCCTTTCTCTCCCTCTACATAAATCTAGATTTATACAGTCATTTCTGAAATGCATTACCTATGAAGACTTTGAATGGCGAAACTGTTCTCAGGTCAAGTTTATATTAAAGCATTTGACATCTGCATTTCATATGTAAACAGAGTGGAGAGCAGTGGGGGTTGGAGAGGTTGGATAGAGCCCACTATTATTTCTTTGCTATCAAGCAATGTCCAGAATTGGTAGCACTTCCCTCCTATCATCCCTTCTTTGAGGTGGCCAAATCTCTATGGGGTATACAATGGCATAACATCATGGCCCTCCAAGTGCCAGACTCCAACTGACACACCACAGAGGTCCAGAGCACAGCCGATGAAAGGAAATGCCATTGCTATTTGATAACCTGATAAACTTCTCCAACGAAATGGCTGCCTTGGTAGATGAGTAAGGCTTTCGACACTGTCTCCCATAAAATCCTCATAGAGAAGCTGCTGAAGCAGAGGCTGGATGAGCGGAGAGTGAGGTGGATTGAAAACTGGCTGAATGGCGGGCCCACAGGATGGTGATCAGTGGCACAAGGTCTCGCTGCAGGCCAGTCACCAGTGGTGCACTGCAGGGGTCAATACTGGGTCCAGTCCTGTCCCTTCAAACCTCTACTGTAGTTTTGTGGTCCTGTGATATCCCTCAGGGAAATCAGCGCTACCGGGCACCTCTCTGAAGTGTCAGTGCACTGATGTGCGCAGCGTGCTGAGCAAAGAGGAGGAATTAGACGTCTGTGTGTGGTTACAGTGAGCGACAGTCTCATGTGGAGAGCAGAGACGGTGTGAGATAACACACAGCAGGAGTGTGGCCAGGGATGGACAGGCTTGTAAGGCAAGGAGGGGGAGATGCCCTTTAGCATGGATCTCTGCCTTGGGACAGGTGGTGGGCCTTCTGTGAGCTCACGGGTCAGGATCAGCAGGCAGACCAACACTGTCCCAAGTGAGCACCGTAACAGACAGAACCCAAGCCATGGACTGAATGAACTCAATGGACATTTTGTGGCCATTTTACAAGGGTGGTCCATAGAGTAAGGGAATGATATCTGTGTTTAAATGAAAGGCTGGGAAGCGGGGTGATGGTTACTGAGGCTGTATTGGATAGTGTGAGACCTGAGCATGCTGTAAGCAGAATGGAATAAGAGGCGGAGCTTGTCCTTTTTGGGGCTGGGTTGGAGTTAATTTTCTTCATAGCAGCTCATATGGGGCTGCGTGTTCTGGATTTGTGACCAAAACAGTGTTGATAACACAGGGATGTGTTAGTTTACTGCTGAGCAGTGCTTGCACACCATCAAGGCCTTTTCAGCTTCTCACACCACGCCACCAGCGAGGTGGCTGGGGGTGCACACGAATTTGGCAGGGGACACAGCTGGGACAGCTAACCCCAGCTAACCAAAGGGATATTCTAGTCCATTAGATGTCACACTCAGCAATAAAAACTGGGGAAAGAAGGAGGAAGGGGGGACATTCAGAGCTACGGTGTTTGCCTTCCTAAGTAACTGTTACACTTGATGGAGCTCTGCTTTCCTGGAGATGGCTGAACATCTGCCTGCTGATGGGAAGGAGTGAATTAATTCCGTATTCTGCTTGGCGCTCATGCACAGCTTTGCTTTACCTATTAAACTGTCCTTATCTCAACCCATGACTTTTGTCACTTTTACCCTTCTGATTCTCTCCCTCATCCCACTGGGGAGGAGTGAGCGAAAGGTTGTGGATGAGCTGAGCTGTCTGGCTCTTCCATGCTTTAGCCGCATCTGCAAACCTGACAAGAGTGCACTCCATCAGTTCTTCCAGGCTATTGGTGTCCTGGGTTCAGCTGAGGTAGAGTTAACTTTCATAGGAACTTGGGAGGGGGCACAGCCAGGACAGCTGACCTGAAGTAGCCAAGGAGCTATTCCATACCATGTGACATCATGCTCAGTATATAAATGGGGAGTGGGCTGGGGGGTGCTCTCAGATTTCAGTGGGGGAAGTGACGGACCATTGGGTTCAGGGTGGTGAGCAGTTGCCCTCTGCATCACTCGTTCTGTATATTCTTTTATTAGTACCGTTGTTGTTGTTGTTGTTGTAACTTCTCTTTTTGTGTTGTCCCAGGAAATTGTCCTTATCTCAATGCACGAGGTTCCAGGTTTTTTTTTCTTTTCTCCTTTCTGATTCTCCTCCCCATCCCACCAGAGGGGAGCGGGGAGGAGTGAGCCAGCGGCTGCGTGGTCCTTTGTTACCAGCTGGGCTGAAACCACGACACCAACCCTATTTGAATTGGTAATTAAATAAGTTAATTTTCCTCCTGTTGAGTCTGTTTTGCTCATGACGAATTGGGAAGTGATGTCCCTGATTTCATAACAAGCAATTCAGCATTGTTTTTCCTTTTTTCTCCTTCTGTACTGTTGACAAAGAGGAGTGAGAGAGTGGCTACCTGGGCCTCTGGCAGCCAGCTAAGGTCAACCCACCACACAGTCTCCCACAATTTTCATATATCAAAGCTAGGAAGCTACAGTCTTGACAGGTGGGCAAAGAGGTGAGTAAAAGACTGATTGGATGCATTAGGGTCTCTTCTGGGGCTTAATGATGCTATCATTGTCCTGGAGGAGCTGACAGAGTTTTCAGATGACACAAACCTGAGGTGCGGACCAGTCTATATGCTGGAGTGCTGCCTTCTGGAGGAACCTCGACAGATTGGCAGAGTGGGGCAAAAAGAACCTTCTAGATTTCAGAGAGAAGAAATGCCAAGTCCTGCCCCTGGGGTGGCCTAACCCTAGGCAACTGCCCCGGGTAGGTTGCAGCTCAGCAGAAAAGGCCCTGGGGGTCATGGTGGACAACAAGCCGCCCATGAGTCAGCGGTGAGCCCCTGCGGCCAAGAGCAGCCTGCCTGTATGAACAGAAGCATGGCCAGGAGATGAGGGGCAGGGATTCTCCCCCTCCATTCACTGCTTGCTAGACCACATGCACAGCACTGCACTGAGTTTGGGGCCTCCTGCCCCCAGTACAGGAAAGACGTTGATCAACTGGAGCAAGTTCAGTGAAGGGCCACCAATACAGTCAGGTGTGTCGGGGTGTGCACGGGGCTGGAGACCTTTCCACCTGAGGAAAGGCTGAGGGAACACTGTTCAGTATGGAGATGAGAAGGCTTCGGGAAACCTCACAGGATCATTTCAGTACCTATCAGGCAGTTAAGAAAAGAGAGCCAGGCTCTTCGTCGTGGTGCATTGTGGGAAAATGAGAGGCAAGGGACAAAAGTTGAAAGAATGTTCAGGGAGGAGATGAGGTCCATGAGGTCATAACCATAAGGTCACTTACGCACTGGAAGAGGTTGCCCTGAGAGGTTGTGCAGTCCCAGTCCTTGGAGGTTTTCAAGCCTTCTCTCCCCCTAAATATGGTCTCCTAACATTGAACAGTACACTCTTGCTCATGCAAGAAGGAAGCAAAAGCCTATGGCACCAGCAAAAGCTCTGCCTCCCCTGGGCCCTCTCTCCCCTATGACAGAGGTCTTCCACCAACCCCACCCTTCTTCCACCTCCAGCTTTGGCCGCTGCGTGTGCCTGGCCTGCCCACTTGCCTTCACCACTCACCTTTGTAACTGAGGCCAGACACATATCTTGGCACTCCCACTGTAAGCTGGCACCCACCCCACACCTGGAGTCTACCTGGCCATGGAGGCTGGGAGAGGCCAGGTCCCCTCTGCCCGGCGCTGGGCACAGCTTTTCCCTGGGAATGTCCCCAAGGAGCTCTCTTCATGTGTGTGTCAGCCTGTGGCCTGGCAGGGGTGGAACTGGGACAAGGGCTGCTGGGGCAGGGCTGAAGTAGCTCAGCTGGGAGAGCGTTAGACTGAAGATCTAAAGGTCCCTGGTTCAACCCCGGGCTTCAGCAATGATTTGCTCCTGTAGATTTTTGCAGAGGCTGCCTGCCTGCCTGCCTTCTTCCAGCCTGCCCTGGCCCTTGCGCCTGCTGTCCCAAAGGCATGCCCATTTCCCCACCTCCATGACTTTGTTCTCTGCTCCTCCTGATCAGCCTCAGGAAGATGCCCTGACACTTGGGCAGGCAAGCACCAGCTCCAGGTCAAAGCCCCCAAAGACTTTTATTACGAACAAAGATGATGCACAGCATAAAAATGGGAATAAAAATAGAGGAAATTCCAGGTGGTTTGTGTTGCCCATGGGCCAAGGGACATGGTTCCCTGGTGGTCACGGCTCTCCCACCTCCACAGACCTCTTCTCCCTCCTGGCTGCACCCAGCTGCACAGCAGGGATGGGCTCTCATGGCCTGGGGCTCTGGGACTGTTGTGCACAGAGCTCCGGTGTCACAGCTGCTGTGTCCTCAGGGGGATGTGCCAGAGACACCTCTTCAGCATCATCATAGCCCAGGCTCCCCAGGGACAGGGGCCATGTCTCTCCTTTAGCTCCAGGGACCCCAGCACTTCTCCAGGAGCGCAGGCTGGCCCCTGCAAGCAGCAAGGCAGGACAATGCAGTTTGGCCCATGGGGTCTCTACATCATCTTCTTCCCTGCTCCTTCTCCTACCCCTAGTGCCTCCCAGGAAAACTCCCAGGACAGGTATCCCCCTTCACAGGAAGCTGGGGTGTCAGGACAGCAGTGACTTGGGTGGCACCAGGGATGGCACCCCAGGAACCAGCAGTGCTAAATTTCCCTCTCACCTCCAGGTGCATCCCTGGGCTCTGCTCCCTCCTCTGGCTCCCTGGACATTTCCCTCTCTCCCTGCCCAGGGGCAACATCCTCCACGGGATCAGAAACCTCCCTGGCATCATCATAACCATCTGCTGGGTCACGTCCAGGTGGGACAAGAACATCTGAAAAGAGAGGGGAGCTGGTGACAGTGAGAAGATACGTCCTGCAGAGCAGAGGGAAGATGCGCAGGGACACAGGGCTGAGACATGGGTATTGGCAGCACCACAGGAGACCCCCATGTCCTCCCCATCTCTAGCGGTGACACCGAGTGACACCTCTGTCCATCACATGTCTTCAGGGAGACCAACTCCTTCTTGCCTCTGGTACCTGGTGCTGATCCCAGACCATCCTCCTCCTCGCTGACTCCACGGTAGGGCTGCAGCTGGGTCAGGGACTCCTCTGAATAGGAGCCTGCAGAGATGCACAGTGGCTATTGCGAAGTGAGCCCCACTGACCTGGCTCGTGGCCAGTGCTGCTGGGGAAGGGGGACCCACAGAGCTGGGGCTGCATGGGGAGGAGGGCTGGGAAATCACCCTGCCTCCCTGGGGCCAACCTTGTCTCAAAGGTGCTCCCAGAGCTGCCCTAGGACAGCCCCTTCCCTCACTCCACGGGTGTCACATGGGGAGCAGGGGCAGGAAGAGAGGGGCTGTCCCGCTGGGACAGGCAAAGCTGTTCGGCAGAAAGCTCCCCTTCCAGGCTCAGGACCTGGATGGTCTCCCCACAGACCACGTGGCCCCAGTGTCACAAGGACCATGGGCTGGGGGGCTTCAGGGAATCAGCCCGGGGTTGGGGCCAGGGGAAAGGGTCCTGCACATGAGCCTCCAGGGAGGACCCACACCCACCTGAGCGACCAAACCTTGCCTGCTTCTCCCACACTGGGCTGTAACCGATCTCCTCGTACAGGGCCTCAGGGAAGGGCTCCTGAGCACTCCTGGAGCCTGGGGACAGAGGTAGGGCTGGCAGAGGGACAGGCAGAGGGGCAATGGGATCACACTGCGCTGCCCCAAACCTGTTTCTTGGGCCAGGCCAGGACTGGCCCGACGGCACAGCCCCACTGCACTGTCCAGGCACAGCTGCCACGTCCCCAGTGAGGGCAACATCGCTGTGGAGATTATCTGGGGCAGTGTCTCCCTCCCATCATCCCATTGGAGACAGTGCTCATGCCCCTCTGGCCCCTGGGTCATGCCCCCCTTGTCTGACCCTGGAGCAGCTCCCATGTTTCCTCCACCTGGAGCTTTCCCCTATCTGCCCCATGGGTCTAGGGTAGCCAGGGGGTGGGCAGGGCTGGGCAGAGGGAACGGCCTGGGGGCCTGACACCACGGAGATGGACCCTGCTGCCCTGCACTCCTCCCATCATCTTCCTTGTCCCAGAGACCCCCCCAGCACTGCCCAGAGCACTGCCAGCCTTGGCTATCTTCCTTCTGCTCACATCTCCCCCAGCCCCACTTTGCCATTTCTCTCCTCGCCCCATCGCTACCTCCCCCCACCTCTGGGCTCTCTCCACCCCTTGCTGCTGGTGCCCCACGGCCAGGCACTCAATGGGGTGGTGCATGGGACTGGTGGCAGCACACGGTCTCATCCCCCCAGCTCTGCCTGTGCCCCTCACTCACACCCTGCAGCCCTTCCAGGAGGTATCTATCTCCCCCTGGGACCGCTGTGGAAAGACAAACCTCTGCACCCAGCCCTGGTGCTTAGCGCTTGCCCAGCCAGGAGGGCCAGGAGCAGGCAGAGAAGGGCCCCCAGGATGATGCAGATGATGACGGGCACTGAGACTCTCCCGCTGCCACTCAGACGGCCCCGGGGGGAATCTGTGTGGGCAAGAATATGGAAAGGCCAGCACCAGGCCTGGGTGAGGTGGAAAAAGCACCATTCCTGACCCCCATCACACAAGGCAGCAGGGGGTGGAGGGCTGCAGGGATGAGCGATGGAGAAGCTTCTACCCTGATGAGTAAATGACAACCTTCCCTATCCCCCTCACCACCAGACCAGTGCCTTCTCCTGGGAGTTTCACACCTCAGCAAGGAGCCCCTTCCACCCAGCTGTGGGTCCCAGTCTTGCCCTGGGGATACCCAGCCCCAGGGGGAAGACAAGTTACCTGCTCGGGGTGGGGATGCTGCTGTCCTGGGTGTAGCTGCAGAGGAGGAAAAGGAGAGCTGGGCTGAGAGGGTGGGTGTGCAGGTATCAGGGAGCCTCCTCCCCAACACACCGTGTGTGTGTCTGTGGATGTCCCTGACACATCCCACCCAAATTGCCCCTCCTGTAGTGCTAGAAAGAGAGGCCGGGAAAGGGCTGAGTGCCTCTGCTCTGGGTGGCAGGCAGGATGGCACAGGCAGCCCAGGGGATAACCCTGGGGCTGCAGGGCCCCACGGGCAATGGCCAGAAGACATCCAGTTCAACCGAGGCTGCTCCCCACTTGGGACCAGGCTTCTCCACTCTGTAGTACTGTTCTTGCTCTTGGGAGGTCATGGGCCATGCCAGGACCAAGGGGGCAAAAAGCCTTCCCCAGCTCCCTGCCAATACCCCAGCAAGGGGTCCCAGACCTGCCGCTCACCTGAGCAGTTCACAGCAGCGTCCTCCTTGTGCCGGCAGGCACCGCCATCCCCAGGCCGGGCCCAGCAGTCCTGCAGAGATGGCTCTGTCCCACGGCACTCCACCTGCTCCAGCCAGATGGGGCCTGTCCCCATCCCAAACGCAGCCTCATGCAGGGCAGACACCGCGGGGCCACAGCCCAGCTGCCTGCACGCCACCTCAGCATCCCGCATGTCCCAGGAGTCGTCGCACACCGTCCCCCAAGAGCCACGGTGCCAGACCTCCACTCTGCCCGAGCACCCGTCCTCACCTCCCACGGCACGAATCTTCTCCCTGTCTGGAGAAGGCAAAGACCTCCCATGGCACGGAGACAGCAGGTAGAGCCCTGCCAGACAAGAAGCATCCACAGAGGAGCAGCTCCCTACCTGTGCACCTCGTGGAGTTGGGGCACGGGGCCAGCGGGATCGAGGGCATTTCTGGGCGTCTCCCTGAAGAAGGAAACGCTGTGGTGAAAGGGCTGGTTCGGGAGATCGTGCAGAAGAGAGCAGGGCTGAGCTCTGCTTGTGCCTCCCTCTGCCATCTTGATCAAGGCAGCAACTGAACCCTGGTCATTCAAGGGACACGCACAGGACTGTGGGGAGACCCCAACTGCTCTAGCCCCAAAAGGTCCCTGTTTAACAGAGGAGCAGGAGCGTGTGTATGGAGGGGAGGTTCTTCTGAACCCTGTCTGGTATCTTCTGAGACCTCACCTGGAGATGCCTCTGCCTCCCCCAGGCGCTGCTGGCAACCTGGGTGGCAACTGCTGCTGGAGGTGTGTGGCTGTGATCGCTTCTCTGCCACCAGCAGCAGAAGGGACTGACATGGAAAGGAAAAGCCCCTCCAAGCTCTTTCTCTGCATTTGGCCATACCCAGCAGGGAACAGGAGCTGGGGTGACACTGGGGTGTCCAGGTGGCTCAGAGTTACCATTGCAGGTGATGTGGGTCTCCTCTCGCAGGTCTTCACACGACCATGGGTTCCAGGGAGCAGAGGGACACTGCCAGAAGGAGCTGGTTTTCTCCCCACACTGCACGTAATCCAGCCACGTAGGGCCAGACACCCTTCCATAAGGCAGCTGTGTTTCCAGGGATCCTCCGTCCCCGCAGCCCAGCTCCTTGCATGCCAGTGACACCGTGTTGAGAGTCATCGAGTTGGAGCAAATGCTCCCCCACGTCCCGTTGTAGAAAACCTGCAGGCGCCCAGAGCAGCCATCACTGTTGTCCAGCCTCAGGGCCACAAACTCTGGGAGGAAAGTCACCAAGGGGGAAAAGGCTGGTCTGAGGCTGTGGGAGCCAGGACACCTCTGCACCCCCCAGGCCCACAGCTGGGTCGGGCCAGGGCCAGCACGTCCCCCTTGCACACAAGGGCAGAGAGAAGTCCCTGATGGACAGACACCCCTGCCCTTCCTGATAATCCTCGGGTACGGCTGAGCTCCCCAGGGACCCTCAGTGGGACTGAGGGTACCCATGCATGCGTTTCCACAGGACATGCTCGGCCAGGAGCTCAGAGGCAGCCAGGGACAGCCTTGGCCATGTCTGGCTCTCCTTCTATCCTGGACTCCGTGAGAGCCAGGCTCCCACTACAGCTCCCGCCACAGACCTGAGCAGATGACTCCCGCATCCTCTTTGTGCCCGCAGTCGTGCTGCCCCCAGGGCCTGGCAGGGCAGTCCCAGAGAGCAGCTTCGGCCCCAGAGCAGTTCACGCCATCCAGCCAGATCTGCCCGGAGCCTTCCCCGAAGTGAGCGGAGCCGGCTGCCTCCACCGCCCCTCCACAGCCCAGCTGGTGGCAAACGACGGCGGCATCAGACAGGTCCCAGCCATCGTCACAGACAGTCCCCCACATGCCCTGGTAGTAGATCTCCACTCTCCCAGCACAGTGCCCGGACCCGTTTACCAGCCGGACCCTCCGGCTCCCTGTAGTGGGCAGAAACCCCAGGTGCTGTCAGGGGCCGGCTGCCCACCCACCCCATCACCTGGGGGGCCCGTGCAGCGCCGCTCACCCCAGCAAATGACTCCCACGTCCTCCGCAACCCCTGCCGCCGGTGCACTCTCGGGCAGGGAGGTGTTGCAGAGGGCCAGGTTGGCCTCGTGCCCTGCGCACCGGACCCCTCGCAGCCCCACGGGGCCCGTCCCTCGCTCAGGCTTTGGGGGGTTGTAGGCTGTCCCTGCCTCTCGACACCGCAGCTGCCGGCACACCACGCTGGCCTCCTGCATGTCCCACTGGTCATCCAGGACTCTGCTCCACATCCCATTCTGGAAGATCTCCACTCGTCCGTCGCACCGGCTCCCTCCACCCACCAGCCGCAGGGATGCAAAGCCGGCTGAGCCTGGGGACAGCAGAGATGCCACAGCCACTGTTGGCACCGGGGAGCATGGCATCCTTCAGGGAGCAGGGCGAGGGGGGATTTTCCGACCAAACACAACAAGATTGAGCCTTTTGCTGATGAGAAGTGAGGGCAAGACCCGGGCCCTCTCTGCAGCTCACACCCAGGTCTGCTGCTGCTGCTGGGGGGACCCAGGCACCTGCTGCCTGGGTGGTGGGATGAGGCTCTGCAGACCATCATCCATCTCTGGGGATGGGATGCAGTTGTCTGCAGCCAGAGAGGTGGAGCACAGCCCTGCAGCCCTGCTCTGGGCTTGTCCCACAGTAGGAGAACAGAGGAGCTCAGGCATGGTGGTGGTGCTGGGGCCTAAGCCACTGCCCTGGGGGCAGATGCCTGCCTCCATTCAGCTCTCAGCTCTCCCAAAGTAGAGCGGTCACTCTGAGCAGGCAAAGCCCTCCAGATGGCTCCTGGGGAAGCCAGGGTTTCTCCAGGGAGAAATTCAGCTTTGCACTGCCATGGGATCCCTGTTTTGGGTGGCCACATCACACACAAAGGGCAAATGGAGTTAATGCAGCATTTTTCCTGCACTCACCTGAGCAAACAACAGCAGCGTTGTTCCCGTGGGAGCATGATGAGGCCCCCAGGGTGATCACTGGGCACTGTCCCAGGTGGGCTTCTGTCCCGTCACAGTGGAATGAGTCTCTCCATACAGGGCCAGTCCCTCTCCCAAAATGCTGTCCTCCAGGAATGGACTCAGCAAACCCGCAGTTGAGTTGACGACAGAGAACATGGGCATCCGAGAGATCCCAGCGGGAGGCACAGAGGGTCCCCCAGGTCCCCGACACCTGGACCTCTACTCTCCCTGCACACGCTGTGCTGCCATTCACCAGCCTGAATCCTGTGTATTGTGGGGACAGAGGAGGAGGAGAGAGGGTGGGTTGGTGCTCGTGTACCTTAAGTAGCTGGCAGAGAGGCCAGAGGGACAGCATGCCTTTCTTCTCCTTCTGCACTATTTTCATGCTGCAGACAATAGCATCATCCCTCCTGTCCTCACACCTGGCCCAGCACCATCCTTGCTCTGTTCCCCAACCCCTGCCACAGCCCTGGTGTTCAACACCCCTCCCTGAGTCCTTACGTGTGCAGGTGACAACAGCACTGTTCGCGTGGGTGCAGGGCTGGTCCCTGGAGGACCCTCTGCCGCAGGAGATGAGGCGGGATTCATTCCCCACACACTGCAGCTCTCCATCCCAGATGGGACTGACCCCTTCTCCAAAGTGAGCTGGCCCAGCAACAGGCAGGGCCACGCCACACTGCAACTCCCTGCAGACCACGTCAGCAGCTTTGGGACTAAAATGTGAATCACAGACAGTTTTCCACTGGTCCCCTTCATGGATCTCCACACGTCCTGAGCAGCGGCTCTTCCCTTCCACCAGCCGGACAAATCCTGGAAAAAAACATAACACCTGGGAGTTCCCAGAGCCCTCTGGCAGTTAAATGCCCACGTCCCGCATCATCTCCAAGCAAGCCATGACCAAACTGTGCATCGCACATCCCAGAGGAAGTTGTTGGGGGAGTGTCGGTGACACAGGCACATCCAGACCCCCACGCACCCCATCTTTACACCATCAGAGCACCCGAGGGTATGTGTCTGTCGCAGACTCACAGCCACAGGTACTGCTCAGACAAACTGCTCCCACACAAGGTTCCCTGTGTTGCCTGGTGTGGTCTCCCCAGCACCGCAGTAGTTTGAGCAGTTTGGATCCAGGAGAACTGGCCCAGAAGATAGTGACTGCTACAGCCTGCTCAGCCCCTGCAGAGCTTTGGGCCAGGCAGGACCATCACCCCAATGCAACCAGAAGCACCCCCTGATCCCAGGGGTGTTGGAAGGTTCATTTTAGGCGGAAGATGTCACAGAGCACAGAAATGGTGCAGCTGCTATCATGCCTGGTGCCTGTGCAGATCCCTCTGATGTCTGCTCGGGGGGAGGGTGTTCTCAGCCAGGGACACAGTGCTGTGCATGGAGGTGTCCACAACCCAGATGGATGGCCGGACAGAGGGGCAGGAGACTCCCACTGGGCCCCTGCCAGCTCTCAGAGAACAGCAGGCACAGATGAGGATAGTAACTGCTGCCAAAGCCCCCGTGTCATCGGGCAGTGTGGGGAGCCGTGGGCAGGCAGGAGAGTTTGAGCAGTAGGTCAGCGCTGCCTGCACGGGGTCATGTCCTCGTGGGGCTCTCACAGCCCCAGGGATTTCCCAGTGCCAGCCTGTCACTGTGGTGATACAGGAGGGAGCAGCCAGAGTCAAGCAGCTGCCAAGCCCCTAACCCTCACAAATACTGGTCCACACAGCCGAGCCCTGGGCACAGGCAGTGAAGGGCTTTGTGGCCACCCTGCTCCATTCCCCAGGGCCCAGCACTCATCCTCTCTGAAAAGCCCATTTGATTCAGGTGAGGTACTCATGCCTGTGAAGGGGGAATGACCCAGGAGGATCAGCCATCTCATGCCGTTCCTCCAAAGCGTGGAGTGCCGAGCAAGTGCCCCGGGTGTTTCCAGCACAGGCACCCTCAGCATTGTTGGCTGCAAACTGGCAGAACGGGTGGAGATCAATGAAGTCGAAAGGACACCCTGGGGAAGGGATGGACGATTCATCTGCAGCCCAAGACTGACTGAGGGTGACTGAGACACTCTGGCAAGGTCAGATCACCTTGGGGTAGGATCCCTCTGGGCCTTCCCCAAAGACTGGGGACATCAGCAATGACAGTCCCAGCCTGGCAGTTAGACCAGTATCACTGGGCCCTGCTCTGGTGTCCACTTGTTGCTCCATGAGAACACAGCCAAGGTCCCTTCCCCCACCCCAGACTCAAAGGTGGGGGCAACAGGCTGTCTCCTTACCTGAACACGTCACTCCAGCATCCTTACTGTGGTCACAGTTATGTTCACCCCATCCTCTGTGTTCGCAGTCAGACAGGGCAGACTCGGTGCCTTTACAGCCAACATCATCCATCCAAATGGGGCCAGATCCTGGCCCAAAGTGTCCACCCTGAGGAGCTCCAACAGCAGACCCACAGCCCAGCTGCTTACAAACCACTGCCGAATTGTTCATGCTCCAGTAGTCACTACATACGGTCCCCCACTCGCCATTGTGTTTCACCTCCAGTCTCCCAGCACAGCGCCTGCCGCCATCCACCAGCCTCACCTCCACTGCACCTTCAAACACTGACACAGGACCAGTTAGAATGGTGCCAAGCCCCAGCAGTGTGGGTCTGGGGGAACCCCTACCCTGGTGGCATCAGAGGTGCCAGGTGGTGTGCCCTCTCCCCTCCAAGTCTGTCCCCTTGGCAGTACAGGGGTCCCTTCTATCCTCACGGGCACTGCAAGGCTGGGGGTCTGTAGTTCTGGCCCTGCTGGGTCATTTGTGGCCCCACAGCCTTTGGCACCTCCTTCTACCCCAACAGCCAGGTGCCACCTGCCCCTGGCCCATGCCCACCTAGGGCACCTGCTCTTCCCCAGCCAGCACCCTTAGAAGAGACCTGCCCCACCAAGCACACTCTGCTGCTTCTCCCCAAAGACCCCAGCTGCCCTGGACCACAACCTGCCCTGCCCTCCTCCCAGCTTATCCTCTGCCTTCAGGCCTTTCAGTGTCCCCTGTGGAACAACATGATGATCCCACTGAGCCCTCCCAACCCATGCCCCCTCCTTGTCCTTGGGCAGCAGGCCACCCCTGCCCTGTATAGGATCCCCCAGGAAGGTCACCTCTCTGCCAGCCTGTAGGAACATATAGCTCACTTCCCTTGTGTCAACAGGCACAACCTGCCCCCACTCAGGCTGGAGCTCACCCCAGCGTTCAACACCCCTCCCTGAGTCCTTACGTTTGCAGGTGACAACAGCGCTGTTCGCGTGGGTGCAGGGCTGGTCCCTGGAGGACCCTCTGCCGCAGGAGATGAGGTGGGATTCATTCCCCACACACTGCAGCTCTCCATCCCAGATGGGACTGACCCCTTCTCCAAAGTGAGCTGGCCCAGCAACAGGCAGGGCCACGCCACACTGCAACTCCCTGCAGACCACGTCAGCAGCTTTGGGACCAAAGTGTGAATCACAGACAGTTTTCCACTGGTCCCCTTCATGGATCTCCACACGTCCTGAGCAGCGGCTCTTCCCTTCCACCAGCCGGACAAATCCTGGAAAAAAACATAACACCTGGGAGTTCCCAGAGCCCTCTGGCAGTTAAATGCCCACGTCCCGCATCATCTCCAAGCAAGCCATGACCAAACTGTGCATCGCACATCCCAGAGGAAGTTGTTGGGGGAGTGTCGGTGACACAGGCACATCCAGACCCCCACGCACCCCATCTTTACACCATCAGAGCACCCGAGGGTATGTGTCTGTCGCAGACTCACAGCCACAGGTACTGCTCAGACAAACTGCTCCCACACAAGGTTCCCTGTGTTGCCTGGTGTGGTCTCCCCAGCACCGCAGTAGTTTGAGCAGTTTGGATCCAGGAGAACTGGCCCAGAAGATAGTGACTGCTACAGCCTGCTCAGCCCCTGCAGAGCTTTGGGCCAGGCAGGACCATCACCCCAATGCAACCAGAAGCACCCCCTGATCCCAGGGGTGTTGGAAGGTTCATTTTAGGCGGAAGATGTCACAGAGCACAGAAATGGTGCAGCTGCTATCATGCCTGGTGCCTGTGCAGATCCCTCTGATGTCTGCTCGGGGGGAGGGTGTTCTCAGCCGAGGGACACAGTGCTGTGCGTGGAGGTGTCCACAACCCAGATGGATGGCCGGACAGAGGGGCAGGAGACTCCCACTGGGCCCCTGCCAGCTCTCAGAGAACAGCAGGCACAGACGAGGATCAGTAACTGCTGCCAAAGCCCCCGTGTCATCGGGCAGTGTGGGGAGCCGTGGGCAGGCAGGAGAGTTTGAGCAGTAGGTCAGCGCTGCCTGCACGGGGTCATGTCCTCGTGGGGCTCTCACAGCCCCAGGGATTTCCCAGTGCCAGCCTGTCACTGTGGTGATACAGGAGGGAGCAGCCAGAGTCAAGCAGCTGCCAAGCCCCTAACCCTCACAAATACTGGTCCACACAGCCGAGCCCTGGGCACAGGCAGTGAAGGGCTTTGTGGCCACCCTGCTCCATTCCCCAGGGCCCAGCACTCATCCTCTCTGAAAAGCCCATTTGATTCAGGTGAGGTACTCATGCCTGTGAAGGGGAATGACCCAGGAGGATCAGCCATCTCATGCCGTTCCTCCAAAGCGTGGAGTGCCGAGCAAGTGCCCCCGGGTGTTTCCAGCACAGGCACCCTCAGCATTGTTGGCTGCAAACTGGCAGAACGGGTGGAGATCAATGAAGTCGAAAGGACACCCTGGGGAAGGGATGGACGATTCATCTGCAGCCCAAGACACTGACTGAGGGTGACTGAGACACTCTGGCAAGGTCAGATCACCTTGGGGTAGGATCCCTCTGGGCCTTCCCCAAAGACTGGGGACATCAGCAATGACAGTCCCAGCCTGGCAGTTAGACCAGTATCACTGGGCCCTGCTCTGGTGTCCACTTGTTGCTCCATGAGAACACAGCCAAGGTCCCTTCCCCCACCCCAGACCCAAAGGTGGGGGCAATAGGCTGTCTCCTTACCTGAACACGTCACTCCAGCATCCTCACTGTGGTCACAGCTATGTTCACCCCATCCTCTGTGTTCGCAGTCAGACAGGGCAGACTCGGTGCCTTTACAGCCAACATCATCCATCCAAATGGGGCCAGATCCTGGCCCAAAGTGTCCACCCTGAGGAGCTCCAACAGCAGACCCACAGCCCAGCTGCTTACAAACCACTGCTGCATCGTTCATGCTCCAGTAGTCATCACACACGGTCCCCCACTCGCCATTGTGTTTCACCTCCACTCTCCCAGCACAGCGCCTGCCGCCATCCGCCAGCCTCACATCCGCAGCCCCTTCAAACACCAGCATGGGATGGGTCAGGAGAGTGCCAAACCCCAGCACTGCAGGTCTGGGGGAACCGCCTATATGGGCCAAATTACAGGTACTGGTGTAGGAGCCCTCTCCCCTCCAAGTCTGCCCCCATTGCAGTGCAGGGGTCCCTTCTATCCCCATGGGCTGCGCAAGGCTGTGGGTGCCCAGTTCCAGCCCAGCTGGGTCACTCGCCATCCCACTGCACAAGGCAGCTCTTCCCACTCCAACAGCCACCTGCCCCCCACCCACACCCACCAACACACTGCCCAGCACTGAACTGGACACCCGCTACTCCCCAGCCCGGCACTCCCTCAACAGCTCCTTGTACCCAGGCCTGCAGCTTCCAGCACCAGCCTGCACCTGCCCCAGCACCATCCAAACCCAGCCCCACCCCCAGGGCTTTCTGGGTTCCCAGGGAGCACTGAGATGATTCTGAGGATTCCCCAACCCATGTCCCCTCCTCACCCCTGGTGTCAGCCCAGTCCATGCCCTGGGCCAAGCTCCCCAGGAAGGATGTCTCTCTACTGTCAATGCCCCGGTCCCCTTCTCTCTGTGGGGTCCAAACCGCTCTAATGGAGTCAGAGGTCCCCTGGACCAAGGGGGCAGTGAGCAGCACACAATCCCTCCGAGGTACCCTAGAGCTCAGCAGTGCCCTCGGCATCTCTGGGTGCTGCCATCACCAGCTAGGCCACCACCAGCTCCAGAGGTACAGTGCTGGGGATCAGGGGATGCCAAAGGGGTACCCCAGGACAGGGTGTCTATCAATCCAGCCAGGCACAGGCTGCGCGGAACACTGGAGCCCTGGGAAAGGAGCTATTCTCGCCCACCTAGATGGGCACAGGGAAAGGCACAGGGTGCATGGACCTGAGCACCTTCTGCCCCTCATCTCAGGAGCACCTGCAAAGAAACCCCATTCCCAGACAAATCCCAATAACCACACTGGTACCTGCTGGCCCTGGGCTGTAGGACAAGGGAGTCGGCACTTACCCCTGCACAGCTGCACCCAGAGGAGCAGCCACAGCACCTGAGGGGACAGGAGTCCCTCCATGCCCATCCTGAGCCTCCTGTCCTGCCAGCACATCCCTGCTGCGCCGCACTCCCTGCCACAGCTTCTGGGGACTCATGGGGACAATGATGACAGGAGGGCAATATATCTCTGCAGATGCCAGCCCAGCTACAGGAGGAGCCAATCGAAGCAGCAGCACCTTTTTAGACATTATCGGGAGCCATCTCCCCTCCGACACAGCCCAGCCCTCCAATGAACTTCTCCAGCACCATTCATGACCATATATGAGAGATGGCTCCACTACAGGTGTCACGTCACTGTGGTGGGGGGGCCGTCACAAGACAGGGCCAGTTGTGGGGGGGAACAGGTTTTTCACCCCCTGAACCGTGCCGTGTGGACTAGGAGCACTGAGCATCTCCTATTCCGGGCACATCCAAGAGCCCCAGGTGCGAGTGTCCAACCACCCCTGTGCCATGGGAATCACAGGGCTGAGACTGCAGCGGGGGCTGTGTCAGGAAGGGAAGGAAACAGCCCCTGCCCCTGCTTCAGACCCTGCTCTGCGGGGAGCAGCAGCTGGGAAAGGGCCTTGGCCAGGGGAAGAGCTCCATTCCACGAGTGCCGGCTCGCCCGTCCCTCCCTGGAGAGCCCCACGGAAGGTCCCTTCCAATGAGCTGGAGCTGGGACATGTCTCTGTCCCGGCAGCAGACATGCAGCCCAGAGGCTCAGACATATCCCTGACTCTCGGCATGTCACCGAGGGGCCGTTATTCCCCGCGGGTGGCTCGGGAGCTGCAGCCTGCAGGTGCACAAACCACAGCCCACGTGGCCTCGCAGCGCTCCCCGCGCTCCGGAGGAAGTCTGTGGTTTCCTCCTGGCGCCGTGCCCAGGCACATCCCTGCGGTGCCCCCGAGCCACCCCTACCCCGACTGCTCCAGCCAGGGCTGGAGGGGCTGCTCCTTCGGCCTCGCACAGATGGGGCCGGGCGGATCCCGTCCCCTCTGATGCCCTTGTGACAGCACACGGCCGCTCTGCACCGAGCCCCGCAGCCATGGGGTGCCATCGGTGATGTGAACACTGCCGTCCTCCCACGGCCACTGCTGTGTGCTCATGATTTATACTGACAGTGACCTCACACCCCTCCTACTGCCACCACTGCGTGTGCCTGAGTTACAGTGCCACACGTGTGGGCGCGGTGGATGGACTTCTGCTAACGATGGTTCTTCCAAAAAGCTGTCTTTGGTCGTGGTCTGAATAGTATTTTGGTGACACCAGAAGCACCTGCCCAAGTTATGTGCCAGCTCCCGGCCTATCAGCTCTCCAGGCACCGGTGACATCACAAGTTCATCCATACACAGCCACGTGCATATTCCTAGCCTATCTGCTACTCAGCCACAGGTGACGTCATAGTATCTGCATCTGACATGGGCCTGTTCCTGGCCTATTGGCTATTCAGACAGCAATGACCTCAAAACCACCGACACAAACCAGGGGCCTGCTCCTGCCCTATCAGCTACTCAGGCAGCAGTGACATTAGAAGCACCTACACGTGCCGTTGGCCTACTCCAGGCCTATGAGCTACTCAGGCAGGAGTGACCTCATGAGCACAGACACAAGCCATGGGCCACCTCCTGCTCTATCAGCTACTCAGGCACCAGTGACCTCCCACATACGTGTACACCCATTTGCCAGGTACTTGCTGGTGGACTAGTCTGCCTCCGGTGACCTTACAAGAACCTATAAGGGCCATGAACCTGGTCCTGGCCTATCAGCCCTTCAGCCCAGAGTGACAACACAAGTACATACCCAAGCCATGTGTCTCCCTGTCCTGGTTTCAGCTGGGATAGAGTTAATTGTCTTCCTAGTAGCTGGTACGGTGCTATGTTTTGAGTTCAGTATGGGAAGAATGTTGATAACACTGATATTTTCAGTTGTTGCTAAGAATGTTTCGTCTCAAGTCAAGGATTTTTCAGCTTCTCATGTCCAGCCAGTGACAAAGCTGGAGGGGCACAAGAGGTTGGCACAGGACACAGCCAGGCCAGCTGACCCAAAGTGGCCAACAGGGTATTCCATACCATGTGATGTCACATTTCGTATATAAACTGGGGGGAGTGGGAGCGGGCGATCGCTGCTGGGGGACTAACTAGGCGTCGATCAGCAGGTGGTGAGCAATTGCACTGTGCATCATTTCTATATTCCAATCCTTTTATCATTATTATCATTATTAGTCTCTTCTTTTTTGTTCTATTAATCCATTCTTATCTCAACCCAGGAGTTTTATTAGTTTTCCCGATTTTCTTCCCCATCCCACTGGGTGGGGGCAGAGTGAGTGAGCGGCTGCGTGGTGCTTAGTTGCTGGCTGGGGTTAAACCACAACACTCCCTCTTGCCTATCAGCTACTCAGGCACCAGTGAGCTGGCCACCGCATCTCCACCTACTTGCTATCTGCTTGCTTGTGAGATGCAAAGGCACAAGTGACCTCACAAGCTCTGACACAAGCCACGCCCCTACTCTTGGCCTATCAGCTACTCAGGTATCAGTAATCTCACAACCACTTACACAAGCCACGTGCCAGCTCCCAGCCTATGATCTACTCAGGCACCAGTGACCTCCCAAGCACATACCAACCTATGGTGTATGTTCTTGTCTGGTGGGGTGACCCCATGTGGCAGCCCCCACCCAGTCACTTGCTCACTCCCCACCGGTGGGATGGCAGAGGAAAATGGAAGGACAGAAGCGAGAAAAAAAATCTCAATGGTTGAGATAAAAAGAGTTTAATAAGTGGATTACTTCTTCTACTTTGAAGAACGCCCAGCACTCCCCTAGTTCTATTGCTGACTATGATGTCATATGGTGTGGAATATCCCTTTGGACCATTGGTGTCAGCTGTCCTGATTTTGTCCCCTCCCAGCCTCTTGCCACCCCAGCCTCCTCGCTGTCGGGGCAGAGTGAGCAACAGAGAAGGCCTTGATGCTGTGCAAGCGCTGCTCAGCAGTAGCTACAATGTCAGTGCGTTATCAGTCAACACTCGTTTGACCACCAAGGCAAAGCTCGGCACCATAGGGGCTGCTAACAAGAAAACTAACGCCATCCCAGCCAGACCCAGTACAATCTTCACACCTTGCTCCCTCCCGTTTACATCCTGCTCAGCTCCTACAGGATTCAATACATTTACATCCACCATCACCACCCCCTTCCCCATCCTTTGACAGGACGTACACACAGCATGCTGGATTTGGCTGGTGTGGCTCAGGTGGACCTTCACAAGTGCCAGCACACTCCTGACCTCTCCCCTCTCTCAGTCAGCCAGAGCTGTTTGAAACATTCAATCAGGTTATCAACCTAAGGACAAGGAAATGTATATAGCACCAGTCTGCACCCCATAGTGGTCTTACAGGTAGCTGTGAGATCCCCCATAACTCCATGGGGAAAGGGAGTTCCCTACTACCATCCTATCTCTCTGCTTGGAACCTCAAAAGCCGCTTTGCAGTTCCTGGGCTCACTGGCTAGTTCCTCTCGTTCACATGGTCTTTTTTGAGATCCTCTTTGGGTCTTTTCCGTATTGTCCCCATGCACGTATTCTTCTGAAGTTGGCACTTAGTCCTGCTTTTCCATGTTTGCAGATGGCGTTGCCTGTGTCTTGCAGCACCGAGGAAAGCTCAGAGTCTTCCCCAGTAACCCTGCATGGCCATCCTGCTGGGCTGGGCTGGGATGTGGGGGCCTCCCAGACCGGTTCACAGGATACTGGCGTAACCGTCAGCAGCATTCAGTCAGCGGCGAGGTCACCAGAGGCAAAGGTAAGTCGGTGGCTAAGTGCTAGATTGAGGCGGACTGGGAGGTTCCCGAGGCCCAGGAGCGCCGGGGAAGAGCAGAGGGACCTGTCGAGAGCAGGCAGCCCTCACGAGAGAGTCTGACGCAGCGTGGGCATTGCCATTGGGAACTGCGAGAGATCTGAATGGCCCTGAGGAGCGCCAGCGACCAGGAGCGCAGTGAACAGGGTGGGCAAACAGGGCGTGGTGCGTCAGAAAGGGAGTGGCACCGCAGTTCGCATAGGCAGGGCATGCAGGTAGGGTGTAGCCCCCCCTGCCTTTCCCAGCTCGAGAAGGCTACTCAAGTGGTGGGCATTGGCCCAGAGGGAGACTCAGGTATGGTTGCCACTCGGGTGAAAGCCATTGCTAGGAAAAATGTGGTGACGCAGACAGAGCTCCCATGGAAACGTGCAGCTGTCCAGGTCTCTGGCTGCAGGGAGTGCCTGAGTCTATCACTGATGATGGAGGGCAGCGGGGACAGCTCTTGTGTGAGGTGTGACCAGGTGGATGATCTGCTCAGCCTGGTGGTAGAGCTGAAGGAGGAAGTGGAAAGGTTGAGGAGTATCAGGGAGTGTGAGAGGGAGGCAGATTGGTGGGCCCACACTCTGCCATCCCTGAGGCAGAGGCAGCAGATAGAGGCTCTGCAAGAGGTGGAGGCTCCCCTGCCCTCTTGCCACCAGGCAGGAAGGCATCTAAGAGATGGAGGGGAATGGATACAGGTCTCTCCTCTGGGAGGCAGGCGAATCTGCTCCCGGTCTCCCTCACGTTCCCAGTTGCCCCTTCACAACAGGTATGGGGCTCTGGAACTTGAGGACCAGGTCAATGAAGATGAGGGTGTAGATGAAGCCCTATCTAGGGAGGTGCCTAGGCTCACTCGGGCAGCCCCACGCATTCTCACAGCCTCTGAAAAAAGAAAAAGGAGGGTAATTGTCGTAGGTGACTCCCTTCTGAGGGGGACAGAGGGCCCAATATGCAGAGCTGACCCATCCCACAGGGAAGTCTGCTGCCTCCCTGGGGCCCAGGTAAAAGACATTACCAGGGAGCTCCCTGGTCTGGTTTGGACCTCTGATTATTGCCCATTGCTGGTTGTGCAGGTTGGCAGTGATGAGATTGCAGAGAGAAGTCCAAAGGCAATCAAAAGGGACTTCAGGGCACTGGGGCAATTAGTGGAAGGATTGGGAGCACAGGTAGTGTTTTCCTACCAGTTTTTGTTTTTTTAAAGAATCCTTGAGATTTAAAAGTGATGACGCAAAATGCGCATATCACTCACCTCAAAGCTGAGGGCTCTCTCCCTTGAGGAGTTACCTCGGGCAGTGCCGCGACCCAAGGGGGAGTCCCCGACTGCAGACCCGCTGCTCCGAGGAGGACTGATTCCAACATGTCCTCCGGCGGGACCCTGTTTATAGCCTTGTTGAATCTGACCTGTGGTCATTTAATCCCTATTGGCCAAGAGGGTCACCTCAGTGTACCTGGCACATCTCGATTGGCCAGTTCAAATTTCAACCTGAGACCTCCAGGGTTTAGTTTGGTGGTTTTTTTCCTTCCCTTTCTCCCTGCCTGGAGTAGTTTTGTTTTCTGCTTGCGGGATGGTGGGGGGGGGGGAGTGTACTGCCACAGGCATCCACAACTTCAGTGGGCAACCTGTTCCAGTGCCTCACCACCCTCCCAATGAAGAAATTCTTCCTTACCTCTAATCTAAATCTACCCTCTTTCGGTTTAAAGCCATTACCCCTTGTCACTTTCCCTTAAGTACTGGAAGGCTGCTATAAGGTCTCCCCAGAGCCTTCCCTTCTCCAGGATGAACAACCCCAACTGTCTCAGCCTGTCTTCATCGGGGAGGTGCTCAAGCCCTCTCATCATCTTCATGGCCCTCCTCTGGACTCACTCCAACAGGTCCATGTCCTTCTTGTGTTGGGGGCCCCAGAGGTGAAGGCGGTTCTCCAGGTGGGGTCTCATGAGAGCTGGGTAGAGGGGGAGAATCACCTCCCTTGACACACTGAGCACATTGCTGGGTCACGTTGAGCTCCTCATCAAGCAGTACCCCCAAGTACTTCTCTGCAGGGCTTCTCTCAATCTGCTCATTGCCAAGCCTGGATTTATGCTTGGGATTGCCTTGACCCATGTGTAGCACCTCGCACTTGGCCTGTGTGAACTTCATGAGGTTCACACGGGCCCACCTCTCAAGCCTGTCAAGGTCCCTCTGGATGGCATCCCTTCCCTCCAGCATGGCAACTACACCACACAGCTTGGTGTCGTTGGCAAACCTGCTGAGGGTGTGCTCAATCCCACTGTCCATGTAGCCAAGAAAGATGTTAAACAGGGCCTGTCCCACTACCAGCCCCTGAGGAATGCCACTCGTCACTGCTCTCCACTTGGACATCCAGCTGTTGACCGCAACTCTTTGAGTGTGACCATCCTGCCAGTTCCTTATGCACCGAGTGGTCTGTCTGTCAAATACATGTTTCTCCAATTTAGAGACAAGGATGTCGTGCGGGACAGTGTGTGTTTTGTTTTCATTTTGGTATCCTATGCACGGATCTTCAGGGCTGTGCTGAAGTTCCCTTCTGAACAGGGACCAAGCCTTTTCCATGTGCCTCCTTCACCTGGCCGTGGTCTCCTTGTTTGTTAGCACTGCTGTGTTTGCCTACTAGAAGCCCCCCTCCATCTCCTCCCCATCTCTGTACCTGGTGGAAGCAGTGCTATGCTCAGTGGTGACTTCAGCAGTGAATCCCCTTATTTACAGCATGAGGAACCAGCACCAGCACCAATACTGTGAGGGTCAGCACAGGACACCTGTCGTGGTTTAATCCCAGCCAACTGGGGGGTTAAACTGGTTTAACTGTTTTTTTCTCGTTCATGTGGTTCTTTCTGGGGATTCCTTCGGGTCTTTTCCTCTTTGTCCCCATGCACATGTTCTTCTGAGGTTGGCATTTGGTCCTGGTTTTCTATTTTCATAGCTCACAAGGCCTGTGTTTGCTGCACTGTGCAAAGCCCAGAATCTGCCCCAGTAACCCTGTATGGCCACCCTGCAGGGCTGGGCTGGGATGTGGCAGCCTCCCAGTCTGGCTCACAGGACTGGGCCCTTCTTTGCACGTGACAGGATTTGTTATGGGGGCCACCTGGAGGCGTCCTAGAAAGGGGCCATAGTCTTTGGGCATGTTCCAGCTTGTCCATGCCCCACCACCTTTCAGGCACCCTTCCACACTCTTGAAGTCCCCCCACGCACACACCAGACCAGTCAGGGCTCATTCTGCAGCCTGGTGAAGTGGGCGGCCCCAGCCTGCCCTTTTCCTTTTGTTTCTATTCACACTTATAATTCTTCAGTCCATTAGGTCTTATTAAAGAAGGTTTTATCCATTTCATACCTATGCTTTTGTGGCTATATTAATTTGGTTTCTATAGCTTTATAAATGTTATATATATATATATATATATATATATATATATAAAAATAGTAAGGTGAACCTTGCCATCAAACTTACTGAACCTTGTCAAACCAGTGTTAAAACTTTGTTAAATTCCATTGAACTTTCTGAACTTTGCCAAATTATTATTTTACCTCAATACAACGTACTGCTGCTGCTCTCTTTTGAATGAGGTGCATTCCGCTCTTCTGTGACACTGTGGGAGGCTAAGGTCCTTCTTGTCCACTCTCTCCTAGTAGAACACCTGTGAGGAAGAACCTTTTTCTTCTTTGGTCATTGCTGAAAGAAATGGTGAAGGAAGTTCAGAGAGGTGAAACATGGAGGGGTGTGCTTCTGAGTATTAAGAGTTCCTAGATGTGCTCTGTGCCTTCTGAAAGGGGAGAAATGCCTTCTTCTAGAGGGCAATGACGCTGATGCTTGCAGAACCCCTTCTGACTACACAGGTGAGATGTTCCACAGGCATGCTTCTTCCATACTGTGTATTTGAAGGCACAGGCCAGAAAGCCAAGGATGAGTATCACAGCAGACAGAGGAACTGGCAATGAGCCTTTCCAAGACAAGTGAGATGAATCTCACTGGGATAGTGGTGGTTGGTCCTGGAGTCACTGTTGCGGTAAAGGGCAAAGGAATTTGGCAGAAAATAAACCCCCTTGTGTTCCAGCTTATCCTCAGATGTCAGAGGCACTGGGGGTGGCTAGGTTTAGTTTCTGAGTAATGTCCAATTCAGCACTATAAGCCCGGTCATATAACTGTCACAAAGACGGATGTACTTATAGCACACTGCACTCTTGGCTTAGCCACGTTCAACACATGAGAATTACTAGACTTAGGGAGTTTGGTCGCATTAACGAACTATCAAGGCTAGATTAATGAGCGGCACAGTTTATTAAACCAATAGTACAGGTTCTTTTGGATTGCCGGTGTGAAAAATTATCATATCCAAAACAGGATTTTAATTAAAGTTTACGATTTATTACATGAATATAGGCAAGTAAACAGCGCTAGGTGCACTGGGAGCCTCTGCTCTACCAAGGCACACCCCGTCGGGTCTAATTGTGCAGGTTAAGTACAGGTTCTACATACATATTCACTAGATTCCTGAGAAATGTGTATACATATTCATTAGTTTTCCGGGAAACTATTAGCATATGCAAATGTCCTTTACGCAGGCGCATTGAAGGTCTCTGGTGGTCTTCAGGAGTCCTCTGGTGGCCTTCCATAGTCTTCCTCACTTGTCCGCTATTTGACCCTCCTCAGGTGATTCTGCGCAGTATGGTCCTTTACATGTTTTGATACTTTAGTGCTTGTTAGTGTTCTTATTATCTAAGTTCTCATTAGTGGTATAGAACCATATGGGTAGTTTAAGCTAAATTATCTACAAGGATGGGAACAAAGGCAGGAGTTCTTATCTTTTCCGGCCTTATCTATTCAAGCAAGGCCTCTACTTGTGCCTTCTTAACAAGATCGTAAATTCATCGAACACTTAATTAAGTCTTGTGATCGCTCTTGGTTCCTTCTTGCTCATCATTCCCAAGCACCAGTCTCTGACAAGCTTAATCCTTGACAAACACCAGTCCTTGGTATGTAAAGTTACAGAGAGACAATCATTAAGCAATAAGCAGTTTGTTCGCTATATCAATCCCCCCCCTTTTTTCTTTACACCTTTGCAAATTCTTTTGCAACTATAGGATTCCACTACCTCCGAGAGACCGTGTAAAGTATTTTTCGATTTCTACTTGATGTCTGATTTTATTTCGTTTCTAACTTTCGTCATTTCCTATTGTTATATGGCTTTTGCAGGAAGCAAGAACTATATACATGCTCTCCTACTTCCCTTAGGCCTATGGTTATACAAGATCAAGCAAAATGGTTAAAAATTACATATGCAGAGAGGGTCACATTTCACCATGCGGCCCTATCGTTGTTTTATATTGACACGAATCAGGTTAATATATTTCACAATCCCCCATTTCCTTTTTTCTGGTATTGATTTGTGTTTTCATTTCCAATCGTGTTAACACTTGCTGAATTGGTATCAATCTTGGATCTTCTTTTGTTTTTATTATCATTAGGGAATCGGCCTTTTCTCTTCCAGATTCTGGATCAACAGGTACAGCAGATATCTGTATTCCTTGTATAACCGAATGTATTAGTCTAGTAAAACAAGGTATTAAACATGGAATTATTAACAATCCTCCACATATTCCTAATACAACTATCCCAATTTTATTGAGCCAATCACCATTCATAAAGTCTCCCCATAATCCCCCTAGGTTAATTCCATTCCAAGTCTGAACTGGGACATGTGCAATTTTCTTCATTTCCATTACAAGTTCATTCACAGCTTTTCCTTCATCATCAATTTCTAAACAACAATTACTAAGATTAAATTTTCCACAAACACCCCCTTCCTGTACTAACAAATAATCCAAAGCTAAGCGATTTTGATACAAAGCCGTTCTCATCTTGGTATTTTGTTTGGCAATTAATCCAAGTGCATCTCCAGTTTTATTTACGATTATTTCCACTACAGCTTGTAACCTTATTATTCTATTAAGCATATATATTGGGGTCCTATAGCCCCAAGATCCGTCTTCTGCCCATGTAGCTGGATCATAATAGGCAATAATTCTCTCAGGAGGCCATTCGTTATCTTTCCAATTCCCAATTTGTAGGTTTCGTTTCTGACGTCTTTTTCCTAACTCATTGGCCTCTGCATATATTTGAACTCCTAGTCGCTCTCCTTGATTTATGGGTAATAGGAAGAAACTGGGTCTTATAGTTCCTAATACACAGGACCCTGTCCAATTCTTTGGCAAATATGCATAAGCTAATCTGCCACAAATCCAATAATGTCCTTTAGGGGTTGGCCAACCATTTGGTATATTCGTTCCATTTGTCCAATTTTTAAATTGATTATTTATTTCCAGTGGGTTTCCCCACCTATCCCAATTATTCTGTGTTTCATTCCATAGAAAACCTCCTTCACACTCCAGGTTACCTACTTGCCTTCCATCATCCCTTAGGTTTTGCCAACAACTCTTCCCAATTATACTCATTTGAAGCACCTATTGTTGTTTCCTATTATCCTTTCCCACTGTTTTCCATACTTGGGGATTACTTATGTTGCTCTCCATGGACTCCCATGGCCATCGTTCACCTTGATTTTTTCCTCCGCAAACATAGCAATTAGTCACTTTTAACGATTTAGCGATATTTTCTGCAAGGTTTACAAATAAACTTTTAGCAACTGTGGGGATTTCATATTTTACTCCTGTCTCTATTTCATGATAAAAGGAGTTAAACAATAATCGATGTTGTATTGATTCTCTAGACTTTTCTTTGATCTGTATATTCAGGACAATGCCTGGGTCCCCTCCCGTCCCATAGATTTTAAGCCCAAGGTAAACTATTTGTTTCTGTTTCCAATTTTCTGGGTTTTTAATAGTTACATTGACAGGATTACAGCTACGGGTGGTGCAGTTTTTATCTACAGGTCCCGCAGTTATGGAGGCCTGTATTTCCCCACAATGACTTTCATATCCCCAGTTTTGGGTTGCCCAACACACACACCCCCATACCCTCCTGCCACATAAGTGGGCAGATTGATATCTTGCCATTTCAGAGCGTTGGTAGTTTGCATTAATTTGACAATGCCCGGCTCCTGGACATAAATACTTTGGTTGTTCTGAATAATATTTTCTCCACTCTACACTCCCACAATTTGTGTCTGGGTCGTCGTCAATTGCATCACATGCATCAAAGGATACCCAGGCGGGTATGGTTAAATTAGTAATTTTTTTACTTGATCCTATTAATCTCCCATTTTAATCATTTGTCCTAATCTCGACCCAATATTAATAAGGGAGTTCCTTTGGATCATAGCATACAGTTCTGTTTTCTTCTCTGCATAGAGCATACCAGGTTTGGTTATAAATGCAGCTTCCAATTTTCTGACCCTTGCAGTCATAGATAGTATGATATACTAAGGTTAGGGAGCTTATCCGTCCCCTTCTAGTAGTCACTATACATTGACTGCAGTTGTTCTCCGTAGCCAGGGTCAAAGAACTCACCCCAAGTAGAACTAGAAGAGGTCTGGTAAGGGCCATAGTGGTCGGCGGTCATAGACCTGAGGGGTTGCAGCCCTTGGCAGACCCTTTTAGCCGCACCACCGGTTCCCTATCTGGTCTTGCCCTCTTCCTTAAGAGGTGGTCTGTCCCAAACACTCAAGGGATTGTAGGGTCAGCTCTTAGTCCAATTTGTGTGCTATGTTCCAAAAGTTCAGTGTGTTTTATAAGTATCCTAATACTTAAATTATCCCCCTTGTTGTTTTCCCTGGTAGGAATTAAAAGTTTTTGCATATATTATATAGAAATAGTCATAATAAAATTCCCACAGCAATTGATCTTATATTACTACAACCCTGTCAGTTCGACGACAAAAATATCTTTTTCTCGTTAGTATTTCTAATTGATTAATATTTCTACATCTAATACAAAAAGGAGATAGTGTGGTCACTAAATATACTTGTTGTGATCCGTTATAATGGATTATATATTTCCCACAGTAATAACAATGGCAAATAAGATACAGACTGCACCGGCGACAAATTGGACAAAGTTGAATACTAGCTCGACTCGGGGTTCTGCTGTTCCGCGTCGTCAGTTGGGGTACTCCTCCCATACAACAACGGTTCCTCCCACGGCCTTAGCCAACGAGCTGGGATTCACTTGGGTCTGGAGTCTGTAAGGATACACATATACCCCTACCAGTCAATTGTAAGGCCTCTTCAAGTTCGTTTGATGGTTAGTTTAGTTTCTCCTGGCTCAGATGTCATTTTCCACTCCTTCACTGGACCTTTTATTCGCGACACGTGTGTCCACCCTTTTTCAGCAGTTCTCACAGCTGTTTCTGTAGTTAATAAAACAAGAAAAGGTCCTTCCCAGAGGGGAGATAAGTTTCCTTCCTTCCATGTTTTTATTAGAACCTTATCTCCCGGTTTTAATTGATGAATTGTAAATCTTAATGGTGGTGTTTGAACGAACATCCCAATCTCTCTTAGTTCCTTTAATGTTTTCCTGATAGTAATTATATATTCTCGGATATTTTGATCTTCAACTACATTATTCCCCAGAGGCATCCCGTGAGAATAAGGCATACCATATAACATTTCGTATGGTGACAATCCAGTCTCACTGTGTGGCTTCGTTCTTATATTTAAAAGTGCCAATGGTAAACATTTTGTCCAAGGCATTTGGGTCTCAATCATTAATTTAGCCAACTCTTGTTTTATTGTTTGATTCATCCTTTCTACTTTCCCTGAGCTTTGTGGATGCCACGGAGTGTGGTATTCCCACTGAATACCTAATGATTGACATAATATTTTTATTACTTTGGAAGTGAAGTGTGTGCCTTGATCAGAGTCAATGCACTGGATTACCCCATATCTAGGTATCAAGTGTTCTAATAGAATTTTTACCACCATCTGTGCCGTAGCTCGTGCTACGGGGTAAGCTTCTACCCACCGTGTTAGATGATCTACTATTACCAATAAATATTTTATCCTCCCTACCTTGGGTAATTCAGTGAAATCAACTTGTACTCTCTCAAAAGGTCTGTATGCTGTTTTTCTACCTCCCTTAGCTACTTGTCGAAACACTTTCTTATTTATCTTTTGACAGGTTAAACAGCCTTGTGTAATTTGTTTTGCTATTTCAAAAGTCCCGATACAGCCAAATTGTTTAAGGAAGTGATCACTCAATGCCTGTGTACCCCAATGTTTGCGCATGCAAACGTTTTTCAGTTTTGTTCGTTCCTCAGGGGTAAACTTCTTCTCTCCTTCCTCCCGTCTTTCTTCACTGGTATTGACGTGCGGAAACGGACTCCACAATCAGTGAGATTGTAAAGTAGGTATGTTTATTCAGCGCTGGGCAGCACGGGGGGTAGTCCCACCAAAGTCGTGCGCGCCCGACTCAGCAGTTACTTTCAAGTTTATACAGTCAAGTGTTACATATTCACAATACGCCTATACATATGCATGACCTGTCCCCGCTTCATATTAAAATTAGCTCCGAGAGGTCATTTCCATAGTCTCCTCTCAACTGCGCTTGCGCAGTGCCACTTTATGGTGGTCGTCTGGTGGTCGCAGAGATGAAGATAGATGACTCCTCTTCGTCACCGGTAGTAACCTTTCTTCTTGCGCAGGCTCAGTGATTTCTTGGTATTCACCCAAGCCGCAAGACCAGTCTTAGCTGGCTCTTGGGGCCTGCTCCTGCTTCTTATCAGGAACTGTCTTTACCTTATTGGCTGGTTCCTAGGACCAGCTCTTCTTATCAAGGACTGTCTCTATGTCAGCTAATTTCAACAATGTAAGCGCTAAACATCATCTTTCATCCCCCCTTTATTATGTCTACTGAGATTCTTTTGACTCCCCTTGTCTCAGTATCCCCCTTGGTTTGTACTACATTCATTTTAGTGTAATTTTGATCAGGACACCTTTAATCCTTTTAAATATTTTTTCTAAAGTTTGTCCAAATAGATGGGGTGACTCTGTAAACCTCTTTGGTAGTACAGTCCATCTTAATTGTTGTTTTCGTCCTGTTGTGGGGTCTTCCCACTCAAAAGCAAAATAATCTCTAGATCCCTCATCCAGAGGGCAGGCCCAAAAAGCATCCTTTAAATCTATCACACTATACCAAGTATGTTTGGGAGATATATGACTCAGTAAAGTATAAGTATTTGCCACAACGGGGGATTTAGTAATTGTTCGCTCATTTACAGCTCTCAAATCTTGTACCATCCTGTATGACCCATCCGATTTCTTTACAGGGAGGATGGGTGTATTATGAGGTGACATACATGGTTCTAAAGTTCCTTTTTCCAGAAGTCTGTCAACTACAGGTTTTAACCCTTTTCGACCCTCCATTGGTATAGGATATTGTTTGACTCTAATTGGACAATGCGGATCTATTATTTGAATATTTATGGGGTCCATTTCTATCTTTCCAATTTCCCCCTCCCTATACCATACAGCAGGGTTAATGGCTTTTTCATCTTCTTGTGTTAGAGTATATAATTTAATCTGCAACTTATCCCCTTGACTTTGAATGCCTAAGTTTAATTTCAAAATCAAATCCCTTCCTAATAAATTGTATTCCGCTTCAGGGAGCAAAAGTAAATCATTAAGGCAAATTTTCTTTTCTGTTTCTACTTCTACATCTTTCAAAACAGGTACTTTAAAAGGTTCCCCTTTTGCTCCTACTACTGACATATAACCCTTCCCTTTTTCTATTCCTTTCGGAAGTTTTTGAATAGTGGATTTTTCAGTCCCTGTGTCCACCAAAAATAAAACTTCCTCCTTATGGGGACCAATTAATAATTTTATCAAGGGCTCCGTTGATGTTGAAGTCCCCAGAAGATATAGCCCCTGACACCCCTATTCTTCTTTGAATATTTTTTCATCTTGTTCCCACTTACAACAGTTCCTCTGAACATGTCCTATCTTGTTACAATATTAACAAACAGGAACTGTAAATCTTTCTCGATAAGTCTGTCCCCTGGGTGTTTTCTCTACTCCTTTTTCTCTTCTTTCCCCGGACGGGGTCTTATATTTTTGACCTTCTCTTACTGCTGCTACAAAGATCTTAGCTTTTGCTTTTTGTTTTTCCTCATCTCTCCTAACATATACTTTCTGTGCTTCCCTAAGTAACTCTTCTAATCCTCTTTCTTGCCAGTCTTCCAGTTTTTCTAATTTCCGTCTTATGTTCCCCCAGGATTTAGCCACAAATTGTGTTCTAAGGATGATCCCAGTGGGAATCCACATTTGGCCATTTTTGCTCTCCCGGGGGTCCCACCCGATTCTGTCTTTCCCAAATTCTCATCCCAGCTTGCCTAATCATTCCCTTCTCCTCAGCAGTAAATAAGATCCCTAAAATGGACTGTATTTCCTCCCAGGTGTAAGTATTGGGGCCTAGGAATTGGTCCAGCTTTTCAGCTACTCCAAGGGGATCATCCAATAGGGTCCCCATTTCTTTCTTAAAATTTCTTCCATCTGTGGTATTTAATGGGACTGCCACAAACCCGACGCCTCCTTGATTGCCTCCGAGGGGTACCTCTCGTAAGGGATATAAAGAAGCTCCCTCAGATACGGCAGTCCTACTTCTGGTACATGCAGCCGGAGGTAGTTCTAATTCCGGTGCTATTGGTGGTGGAGGCAGGGACAACGGTGGTACTGGTGGGGGTACTGCGGCCACCTGAGGGGGAGCCGCTGCCGGAGGTAGATTGTTAAGGTATGGAGGCGGCAGGTTATCTAGTGGCTCCCATTGATCATCTTTTTCTTTCCCCTTTTCATTTGTGTCTCCTTCTTCTCCCTTAAACTTCTCATCTGTCTTTAATGTAAGTATTGAGGCTGGAAAAGGACATGAAGTCCTGATCCATACTCCTGCATAATCACTTTCCTCCTGACTAAAAGGTTCCTTTGAGTTAACATATATATATAAGGCCTGGCAAATCCAGTCTTCAAAGGATCCAAAAACGGGCCAAAAGACATGTGGTCTTAAAGGCTCCTTTGGCCATTCAACCATGCAATATTGAATCAATTTTAATTTACTTTTCCCTTTTCTTGGACCCCTTTCATTCCAATTTTTAATCATTACTCCTAATGGACTTTCTGATGGTATATCTGGTAATTTGCTCCCTTTTTTCTGGTCCTTGGTCTTCGATTTTGTCTGACCCATCTTAGGAATTTTACTGTGGCAATTCCTACAGCCCTTGGTCACCGCTAAGAGTGTCTTGCAGGGGGTTTTAGGACCTATCACCCACCCACGAATCCTATAGGAATCGCTTCGGTCCTTCACCAGCCAAGTCCCTCGTGGGAGATTGGAACCGCGGTTAGAAGACCTCCACAATCGCTTCGAAACTAAGTTTCGTCTCAGTCACACTCTTACACACATACAGGCGACCGAATCCCACCCAACCGAATGGTATACCCCTTAAATACTTACGACTCCGTCGTCTTTGTTCGGATCTTCGCGCGCAGAGTTACGGGCAAAATAAACAGCTGCAGCCAGCAAGGGAGCTCAAAAAAAAAATCAAATTCTTTGCTTGCCCCTATTCAGGTTCAGGATGGCGTTAGTCCCGAACCGACCCAATCAGGAGCCAGCAAATGGTGGGGCGCCCCTCCTAGATTAAGTCAGAAATCAGGAACTAAGACCATCCCGGACGAGCCCCCAATTGTGAAAAATTATCATATCCAAAAACAGGATTCTAATTAAAGTTTACAATTTATTACATGAACAGAGGTAAGCAAACAGCGCTGGGTGCACCGGGAGCCTCTGCTCTACCAAGGCACACACCGTCAGGTCTAATTGTGCAGGTTAAGTACAGGTTCTACATACATATTCACTAGATTCCTGAGAAATGTGTATACATATTCATTAGTTTTCCGGGAAACTATTAGCATATGCAAATGTCCTTTACGCAGGCGCATTGAAGGTCTCTGGTGGTCTTCAGGAGTCCTCTGGTGGCCTTCCATGGTCTTCCTCACTTGTCCGCTATTTGACCCTCCTCAGGTGATTCTGCGCAGTATGGTCCTTTACATGTTTTGATACTTTAGTGCTTGTTAGTGTTCTTATTATCTAAGTTCTCATTAGTGGTATAGAACCATATGGGTAGTTTAAGCTAAATTATCTACAAGGATGGGAACAAAGGCAGGAGTTCTTATCTTTTCCGGCCTTATCTATTCAAGCAAGGCCTCTACTTGTGCCTTCTTAACAAGATCGTAAATTCATCGAACACTTAATTAAGTCTTGTGATCGCTCTTGGTTCCTTCTTGCTCATCATTCCCAAGCACCAGTCTCTGACAAGCTTAATCCTTGACAAACACCAGTCCTTGGTATGTAAAGTTACAGAGAGACAATCATTAAGCAATAAGCAGTTTGTTCGCTATATCAATCCCCCCCCTTTTTTCTTTACACCTTTGCAAATTCTTTTGCAACTATAGGATTCCACTACCTCCGAGAGACCGTGTAAAGTATTTTTCGATTTCTACTTGATGTCTGATTTTATTTCGTTTCTAACTTTCGTCATTTCCTATTGTTATATGGCTTTTGCAGGAAGCAAGAACTATATACATGCTCTCCTACTTCCCTTAGGCCTATGGTTATACAAGATCAAGCAAAATGGTTAAAAATTACATATGCAGAGAGGGTCACATTTCACCATGCGGCCCTATCATTGTTTTATATTGACGCGAATCAGGTGAATATATTTCACAGTACTACCCACAAGTACTGGGGGGGATGTTACCTGATAGGGTGGCCAGGTCTACCCCGGAGCATCAGGTAGGGAATCGAGGTCTACCGCAGAGTGTCAGGTAGGGTGGGCGGGTGTAGACAGGCGCCAGCAGGGACAGCAGTTGTACCCTGGAGTACCAGTAGGTGTATCGGTACTACGCCAAAGTACGGGGGGGCGTAATGGTGCTACCCCGGAGTGCTAGTGGGGGTATCATTACTAACCTGGAGTATCAGTAAGGATACCGTTAGTACCCCAGAGGATCAGGTAGAGGACGTCAGGTTTACCCCACCCGCGTGGGTAGGAAGGCCAGGTCAACCCCACGCTTGCTGATAGGGGTCCAGGTCTACCCTGCAAGCAACAGTAGGGAGGCCAGGTCTAGCCCGGAGGACCAGTAGGGACAGCAGGTGTACCCCGGAGTACCAGCAGGGGTACCGCTACTACCCTGGAGTACCAGTAAGGGTACCAATGCTACCCTGGAGCATCTGGAAGGGACGCCAGGCCTACCGCTGATGGTCAGGTAGGGAGGCCTGGTCTACCCTGTCTGTGCGGGTAGGGATGCCAGGCCTACGTGAAGCATCAGGTAGAGGTACTTTGACAATGTAAGTCAAAAGAATCTCAGTAGACATAATAAAGGGGGATGAAAGATGATGTTCAGCACTTACATTTTTGATATTAGCTGACATAGAGACAGTCCTTGATAAGAAGAGCTGGTCCTAAGAACCAGCCAATAAGGTAGAGACAGTTCCTGATCAGAAGCAGGAGCAGGCCCCAAGAGCCAGCTAAGACTGGTCTTGCGGCTTGGGTGAATACCAAGAAATCACTGAGCCTGCGCAAGAAGAAAGGTTACTAGCGGTGACAAAGAGGAGTCATCTATCTTCATCTCTGTGACCACCAGACGACCACCATAAAGAGGCACAGCACAAGCGCAGTTGAGAGGAGACTATGGAAATGACCTCTCGGAGCTAATTTTAATATGAAGCGGGGACAGGTCATGCATATGTATAGGTGTATTGTGAATATGTAACACTTGACTGTATAAACTTGAGGCGAACTGCCGAGTCGGGCACGCACGACTTTGGTGGGACTACCCCCCGTGCTGCCCAGTGCTGAATAAACATACCTAATTTACAATCTCACTGATTGTGGAGTCTGTTTCCGCACGTCAGTAACGGTACTATCCCGTAGCATCAGGTAGGGTCACCAGGCATACCCCAGAGGTACAGGTAAGGAGGGCGGGTCTAATCCAGCACGCCGATTGTGACACCAGTTGTACCCCGGAGTACCAGTAGGGGTAACGCTAGTACTCCAGAGCATCACGTAGGGAAGCCAAGCCTACCCCAGGGTTTAGCTATGGAGGGCAGGTCTACCACACGAGCCCATTGTGAAACCAGCTGTACCCTGGAGTACCAGTAGGGGTGCTGGTACTAGCCCGTAGTACCAGTAGAGCTAACGGTACAACCCCGGAGCTTCAGGTAGGGTCGTCAGGCCTACCCCAGAGGGTCAGGTAGGGAGGGCGGGTATTCCCCCACGCGCCCATTGTGACACCAGTTGTACATGGGAGTACAAGTAGTGGTACCTGAACTACCCCGGAGTACTAGTGGGGGTAACGGTACTATTGCGGAGCTTCTGGTAGGGTCCAGGCGTAACCAAGAGGGCCAGGAAGGGAGGGCGGGTCTACCCGCACGTGCCCATTGTGATAGCAGTTGTATCCGGGAGTACCAGTAGTGGTACCGGAACTATCCCAGAGTACCAGCAGGGGTAACGGTAGTACCCCGGAGCATCAGGTAGGCATGCCAGGCCTACCCCAGATGTTCAGAAAGGGATACCAGAGTAACACCAGATGTTCAGGTAGGGAGCGCTGGTCTTCCCCCGCACGCCCATTGTGACAACAGGTGTACATGGGAGTACCAGTAGTGGTACCAAAACTACCCCGGAGTAGCAGTAGGGGTAACGGTACTACCCCAGAGCATCAGGTAGGGACACCAGGCCTACCCAAGAGGTTCAGGTAGGGAAAGCTGGTCTTTCCCCGCACGGCCATTGTGACACCAGGTGTACATGGGAGTACCAGTAGGGGTAATGATACTACGCCGGAGCATCAGATAAGGATGCCACGCCTACCACAGAGGGTCAGGTAGGGAGGGCGGGTCTACCCCCACGCGCCCATTGTGACACCAGTTGTACACGGGAGCACCAGTAGGGGTTCCGGAACTACCCCGCAGTACCAGTGGGGGTAACGGTAGTACCCCGGAGCATCAGGTAGGGATACCAGAGTGACGCCAGAAGTTCAGGTAGGGAGCGCTGGTCTTTCCCCACGCGCCCATTGTGACACCAGGTGTACATGGGAGCACCAGTAGGGGTTCCGGAACTACCCCGGAGTACCAGTGGGGGTAACGGGAGTACCCCGGAGCATCAGGTAGGGATGCCAGGCCTACCCCGGAGCATCACATAGGGTACCAGAGTGACGCCAGAAGTTCAGGTAGGGAGCACTGGTCTTCCCCTGCACGCCCATTGTGACACCAGGTGTACATGGGAGTACCAGCAGGGGTACCGGTACTAGCCATAAGTACCAGTAGGGGTAACGGTACTATCCCACAACACCAGGTAGGGTCGCCAGGCCTACCCCGGAAGGTCAGGTAGGGAGGGCGGGTCTACCCCTGCACGCCCATTGTGACAAGCAGTTTTTCCCGAGAGTACCAGTAGTGGTTCCGGAACTACCCCGCAGTACCAGTGGGGGTAACGCTAGTACCCCGGAGCATCAGGTAGGGATGCCAGGCCTACCCCGGAGCATCAGATAGGGATAAGAGAGTAACACCAGTTGTTCAGGTAGGGAGCGCTGGTCTTCCCCCGCACGCCGCTTGTGACACCAGGTGTACATGGGAGTACCAGCAGGGGTACCGGTACTAGCCAGAAGTACCAGCAGGGGTAACAGTACTACCCCGGAGCTTCAGGTAGGGTTGCCAGGCCTACCCCAGAGGGTCAGGTACGGAGGGCGGGTCTACCCCCGCGTGCCCATTGCGACACGAGTTGTACCCGAGAGTACCAGTAGTGGTTCCGGAACTACCCCGGAGTACCAGTGGGGGTAACGGTAGTACCCCGGAGCATCAGGTAGGGATGCCAGGCCTACCCCGGAGCATCAGATAGGGATACCAGAGTGACGCCAGAAGTTCAGGTAGGGAGCGCTGGTCTTTCCCCACGCGCCCATTGTGACACCAGGTGTACATGGGAGCACCAGTAGGGGTTCCGGAACTACCCCGGAGTACCAGTGGGGGTAACGGTAGTACCCCGGAGCATCAGGTAGGGATGCCAGGCCTACCCCGGATGGTCAGGTAGGGAGGGCGGGTCTACCCCCACGCGCCCATTGTGAAAGCAGTTGTACCCGGGGGTACGAGTAGGGGTACCGGTACTAGCCATAAGTACCAGTAGGGGTAACGGTACTACCCCGGAACATCAGGTAGGGACGCCAGGCCTACCCCGGATGGTCAGGTAGGGAGGGCGGGTCTACCCCCGCGCGCCCATTGTGACACCAGTTGTACCCGAGAGTACCAGTAGTGGTTCCGGAACTACCCCGGAGTACCAGTGGGGGTAACGGTAGTACCCCGGAGCATCAGGTAGGGATGCCAGGCCTACCCCGGAGCATCAGATAGGGATACCAGAGTGACGCCAGTTGTTCAGGTAGGGAGCGCTGGTCTTCCCCCACACGCCCATTGTGACACCAGGTGTACATGGGAGTACCAGCAGGGGTACCGGTACTAGCCAGAAGTACCAGCAGGGGTAACGGTATTCCGACGGAGCATCACGTAGGGATACCAGGCGTAAACAAGTTGGCCAGGTAGGGAGGGCAGGTCTACCCCCACGCGCACATTGTGAAAGCAGTTGTATCCGAGAGTACCAGTACGGGTACCGGTACTACCCGGGAGTACGAGTAGGGGTTAACGGTACAAGCCATAAGTACCAGTAGGGGTAACGGTACTACCCCGCAGCATCAGGTAGGGCCGCCAGGCCTACCACAGAGGGTCAGGTAGGGAGCGCTGGTCTTTTCCCACGCGCCCGTTGTGACACCAGGTGTACATGGGAGTACCAGCAGGGGTACCGGTACTAGGCAGAAGTACCAGCAGGGGTAACGGTACTACCCCACAGTATCAGTTAGTGACTCCAGGCCTACCCCGGATGGTTAGGGAAGGAGGACGGGTCTACCCCCACACGCCCATTGTGAACTTGAGTTGTACCCGGGAGTACCAGTAGTGGTACCGGAATTACCCCGGAGTACCAGTGGGGGTAACGGTAGTACCCCGGAGCATCAGGTAGCGATGCCAGGCCTACCCCGCAGCGTCAGATAGGGATATGAGAGTGACACCAGAAGTTCAGGTAGGGAGCGCTGGTCTTCCCCCACACGCCCATTGTGACACCAGGTGTACATGGGAGTACCAGCAGGGGTACCGGTACTAGCCAGAAGTACCAGCATGAGTAACAGTACTCCCCCGGAGCTTCAGGTAGGGATGCCAGGCCTACCCCAGAGGGTCAGGAACGGAGGGCGGGTCTACCCCCACACGCCCATTGTGACACCAGGTGTACATGGGAGCAGCAGTAGTGGTTCCGGAACTACCCCGGAGTACCAGTGGGGGTAACGGTAGTACCCCGGAGCATCCGGTAGGGACGCCAGGCCTACCCCAGAGCATCAGATAGGGATCCATAGTGACGCCAAAGTTCAGGTGG